>NC_137826.1:58018574-58058574 GCF_963921795.1 Nannobrachium achirus
TAGGTCTCAGACACAATGTGGTGCTCATCACTCCTACATAGTCAGACCATGCTACTAGGTCTCAGACACAATGTGGTGCTCATCACTCCTACATAGTCAGACCATGCTACTAGGTCTCAGACACAATGTGGTGCTCATCACTCCTACATAGTCAGACCATGCTACTAGGTCTCAGACACAATGTGGTGCTCATCACTCCTACATAGTCAGACCATGCTACTAGGTCTCAGACACAATGTGGTGCTCATCACTCCTACATAGTCAGACCATGCTACTAGGTCTCAGACACAATGTGGTGCTCATCACTCCTACATAGTCAGACCATGCTACTAGGTCTCAGACACAACGTGGTGCTCATCACTCCTACATAGTCAGACCATGCTACTAGGTCTCAGACACAATGTGGTGCTCATCACTCCTACATAGTCAGACCATGCTACTAGGTCTCAGACACAACGTGGTGCTCATCACTCCTACATAGTCAGACCATGCTACTAGGTCTCAGACACAATGTGGTGCTCATCACTCCTACATAGTCAGGAAGGGTCAAACACAGAGGACACATTTACCCCTAGGGCAGGGGTCTTCAACAGGGGGTCCTCAGAGTTACTACAGGGGGTCCTCCAAATATTTCAATCCTTTTTATATTAACAACTTGAACCCCATTGTCCATAGAGAACTGTAGCCAAAAATAGCATATCTACAAGCTCACAACGCCTCGCAGCGCAAGGCGTCGTGCGCTTGTAGATCGGCTATTTTCGGCAAAGAGGTTTGGTGTAGAGGGGAAAAGGAGCAGACTAAGTACAGAGTGAAAGGTCAAGTGTATTAGTTAATGACGGTTCAAGGGGTTAAATATCCGAAAACACAAATTGATATGAATCCAAAATACACTGATGATTGTGCTGTCAAACAATGAAACTATATGGAATCTATGAACAGGTTGTGGGGGTCCCTCCTTCATCTCTCTCTCAACTAAGGGGTCCTTGGCCTGAAAACGTCTAAGACCCCTCGGGGATAATAAAGGTATAGTGTTGTACAACTTCTCTTTAAAATGATGCTCTCACTGCTGGGTCAACATTACAACTGGGAGAAGGAACATACCAGCTTTGACCACTAGGGTGAGCTGCTTCTCTGTAGTATTTCATACACTGCCAATTCAACATCATTCAGCATTACATCATTCAGTCATTCCAGCTGTTTGGGAGAATTTACACAATATATCCAGGGAATAAAATTGGGCATGAGTGGTTGTTAATGTATGTTTTGTAATAATACAAAATCTGCAAATGAATTACTAACTAAAGAAGTACAACAATGTGTTCCCGATGGAAGTAGTGGAATTCTAAATGATTGGAAAATGGAAATGGAAAAAGTAAAGGAAGATATACCCAGTGTTGCATGGGGAAGTTACTTTGAAAGCGTAACTTGTAAAGTTACAAGTAACTCACCATGGCAGTAACTTGATCAAGTTAAAGTTATACCCCTGGAGAAATGTAACTTATAACGTTTCAAGTTACATAGAAAAAAGTAACTTGAGTTACTTTTTTTCAGTGTTAAATTGAGAATGTACATTTGGTGTACATGAAACAAAATATAATAAATATCCTACAAGAAAAGTCACATGCCAGCAGAAATATGCCTCTCAACTTAGTTTTATGTTTTATTTCAAAAAGGTTGACATTTTCTTTAGTAAACATCTGTGTTCCTAAAATAAAGTTAAAAAAGAAGAATATTATGATCTGTTGAGGACGTTTGATCGTCAATCTTAACAAAACCTCAATGTAAAATTATAACTTTGCTTGTAACTTCTTGTAACTTGTAACTTGAGCCAAAAATGACCCAAAATGTATCTCGGTTACAGAGACGATTTACAGAAATATGAATGTAACTCAGTTACCAGCAAGTTACAGCAAAATGTAACTTAGTTACGTAACTCAGTTACATGTGACTTTAACTTCCCCAACACCGATTATACCTAAAAGTTTTACTTCAGCGCAATACTTGAGTAAATGTACTTACTTTTCACCACTGCCCATATTCCATAAACCTCTGAGAAATAAAGAAGAGATTCACACCTTTTGGTTGACTGAATAAGGTGCCCTCCACACTACAGGCGGTTTCCATCGGGGCTGCCGCTAGGATCAGCGGTGGCCGCACTGCGGTGAGACACAAACACACTTGTTCAGTGATTAAACGCTGCGCGGTATTTCACAAAGATGAACACAATCCATCTCTCACCGCCCGCGTACGCATGCACAAACGAGCACGCTCGCGGGGGATTTCACGGGACCGCGCCCGCTCTCCTCGCCGCCCCAAAACTTCGCTGCGCGGCCGAAATAGCCGCCCGCCTCCCATTGAAAATTAATTGCTAGGAGGCGGTGACCGCGCCTAGTGTGGAACCCCCTTAAAGCTGCAATACTAGGCATGCAACAACCTGGTAATATCTGAAAACCCTTGAATCTTTTATTTTTATATATATTTTTTTTATCCCACGGTTTTGCAACCCATTTTCTCACCCAGTGCCAACTACCTCCTAACCTGTAGTCCTGGGTTCCGCTCTCCCCCTGCCGCGCCAGGGGAATTGGGGAGCACCTGGCTGGCTAGGGGGAGGTAGTATAGAGACCAGGACTACTGCATGTTTTTGTGAGGGCATCTACCCTAGGAGACACGGGGAGAACATGCAAACTCCACACAGAAAGGCCCTATCGCCAACCCCACCTAGCCTTGAATCTTTAATGCTTGTGCATATGTAATGATAATGAACATGTTTATCCTTAACAGCTTAGTGCAGCTCGAGTGCATCGCATGCATTCCTCTCATTATGCACACATCACTTTAACAGCCAGCAGTGGAAAGGGCCATGCATGCTGTACCTAGAATGAACTAGAACTGTACCATCTTAAAGGAGTAGTTCACCCCATCGCACGTGGCGATTTTCTTTATTTATTTTTTATCTTTGTTATCGAGGAGTGTGACTACAGCAGAATATCTTTGCTCTAAAAGTATTTCCTTCAGCTTGGGAGGCTCTCTCCTCTTTGACTAAAGCCCCTCACTCTCTGCGTAGTCAGCTTTTAAGTCAAGCTGACTCAAATCTCACGTCATCAAATCGTGTGACGTAATCAAATGTGCCCAAATATGGAGCTACACACAGCTCCAGACTGACCTCCAAGCATTATTAGTGTGTCGCCCAGAGCAGGGGTTTTCAAAGTGGGTGACGACGGGGCACCCTGGGGTGCCGTGACGGCAGTCCAGGGGTCCCGCGAGATAATTGGATAATATTTGGAACAAAGTACAAAGTTATTTTCAGTCAGTTTGGTAAAGTAAAGCCCTGCTTCACCATAGAAGACTGTCGCCCAAACTTGTGAAAATAGCCGATCTACAAGCACACAACCGGCGAGGCGTTGTGTGCTTGTAGATCTGCTGTTAGTACACTAGTTTAGTACATTTTATAGATGATAAATACAACGGTTTTGGACATACAAGGTTTCTATCCGACAACGATGATATGCTATAAATATAAGGAGCTGGAAGTGAAAATGATAATGTAGGGGTGCCTCGGATTAAAACAATATTCATGGGGTGCCCTGAGACAAAAGAAGTTTGGGAACCCCTGGCCTAGAGGGCAACACCACATTATAGTTCTAGTGCAGCTTTTTTCATCTTTTCCTGGATACGTTGTCAGCCAATAAATGCGAATAAATGATGACGTTCTGGTCCATATCGTCCTCCAAGTTAACACTTTACCCTGCCGCTTAATTAACATCCATTGTATAGCGTTAGTTAGCCCACAAAACAAAGCGGTTGTTAAATGTGTAAATTCCTCCCGTTTTCACAACTTGTCAGCCAGTAGCTCTTTACAGACTGTCGCTAATTTGAATGACACCCGCAAATGGAAACAGGCTAAATTCGCTTTGTGTTTAATGAGCATTTCTGATAATTCGCTTCCTATTTTCGAATACGTTTATGGAAACGCAACTATTGACCATAATGAGGAACCAATCATAGAGGAGAAAAAAGGGTATAAATATCACACCAAAGGATGGAAACAACATTTTAATAGTTTGAAGGCAGTGCATTCATTTCAATGAAGGAGCGGTAGAATAATTAAGGTGCTACACTATAAATAGTGAGTCATCTTTATTGTGTTCACTGCGGAGTGGTAGTGGTTTGAGGATTGATCGAGCTTCAAAAACATTTTTTGGCTACAATATATAGCAGGGGTGTCAATAAGGGTATGGCAGGGGTATGCAGCTGCCATATGGGTCCAGGGGGGAAAATATAAATTACTTTTAATTATCAATCCATGAATGTCTCTTTGTCTATCTATGCTGGTTATTGTTAAATTACAGTAAAATAACTACAAATGCAACAAAATGGTCACTTTAACAAGGTATTGTAATTATATTCTCTACACTTTTATTCTCCTCATCTTGACAAAATGGTATATTCCCAGGTTCTGCAGGTCAGCTGCACAGGTGCAATGCATTATTGTTAATTGTGGCGCGTTTACTAACATGCCAAGTTTAGCTGCACTGGTGCCTTAAGACACCAGTCATGTTGCCATACCTTAGCCTTTCCTGAACTGACGCCACTGATATATAGGCAGCCGCCTTTTTCTAGTCAGTTTTATTAGTGTCATGCAGCCGTCTGGAGAACCAGTGGCGACAGTTCAGAAAATGCTAAGGTATGGCAACATGACTGGTGTAAGACACCACCAGTCATGTTGCCATACCTTAGCAACAGGAATGATATATTTATTTTAAGAAGTACATTTTATTTTTTCCCCCCGTTTAACCCCTAGGGTTTCTTGGGCAGGATATGGCAGCCTGGAACGGTTGTTCAAGTGCAGCTAAACCAGAACCGGTTCTGGTTCTTTCTCTCCCCGCCTATGGGATGAACCAGAGGTGAGCTTCTGGTTCTTTCTCTCCCCGCCTATGGGATGAACCAGAGGTGAGCTTTCTTTTCCACCGAGAACCGGAGTTGGTTTCCGAAACCGTAAAAGTTGGTTCGGAACGGGAACCACAAAAATCCTTGGTTCCTCTGGTTCAATCTGGTTCAATCTGGTTCAATCTGGTTCAATCTGGTGGAAACGAAAGCCGGTTCGCAATATACTAGTTTTGTTGCTGCTCTTATACCACCATTATTACTGGGGTTGGTGGGGGCCTGACAGTAGCCCCCCGCGGGCCGCAAATGGCTCGCGGGCAGCCTATTGGGGAACCCGGCTGTAACCCATTATGGAGTTGTAAAGAACGTGGTTAAAGGTTGTGCAAGGGATTTGTTAGTGTGGTTGCTCTATAGGTAACAACACACTACTGTTCCAGGTCAGGGAACTTTTATGCCAGCTAAAATGCCGCGGCACGACTGGTCTTCAACCAGCCTAAGTTCTCACATGTCTCTCCCCTTCTCCGCAGCCTCCACTGGCTCCCGGTTGCGGCCCACACTGAATACAAAACACTGATGCTGACCTTCAAAGCAGCCAAAGGTATGGCGCCTCCATACCTCCAAAACCTGATCAACCCCTACACCCCCACCCGTTCACTTAGATCAGCCAACACAGGGATGCTGACAGAACCCTCGCTGAAGGCCCCAGGACAGAAATCCACTTGTCCGCGACAGTTTGCCCTCCTGGCCCCCAAGCTGTGGAATAAACTTCCTGTCGCACTTAGAACAACGGACTCACTCGCTAGCTTTCGCCGTGGACTGAAGACTCCACCTTGACCCATAGCACTACTGAAACACTCAATGACCATACATGAAGCTTGTCAACATTTTTTATTTTTATTTTTCTCTTTACTGATTTTATTGTTTTAGATTGATATTCATATGCATTTGTTATATTGTTGCTGATGTTCTGGCATATTATCTTGTTTATTATAGTGATGTATTATCTGCTTATTGTAAATCGCTTTGGATTAAAAGCGTCTGCTAAATGCCTAAACTGTAAACTGTAAAATGAAGCCGTTACTTTGGTTAAACTTTTGAGTGATGTTATCTGGGTTTTTACGGCTGCATATCCTGGACAATATCATGTCCAATCAATCAGACACGATTGGTCACTTTTTTTTCTCTCTTTTTTTTTCTTCTTTTTTTTACCACCTTGGAGGGCCCTTGATGCCCAGGGGCCCCTGGGCACGTGCCCAAAGTGCCCATATGGTAGATCCGGGCCTGTGTGTCTGAATAATCCCATTAGGGAATTCGGGCTATATGTTGGACTCAAACATTTGTCATATGTGCTCTGTTGCCGAAGCCAGACACTTCTGGGCATATTTGTTTTATGACAATTTTGTGGCAAACCAACATGGGTGCATATTTAACTGTATCTAACCCTAACCCAAACCAACATGGGTGCATATTTAACCCATATAACCCTATAACAACATGGGTGCATATTTAACTCTATCTAACCCTAACCCTAACCCAAACCAACATGGGTGCATATTTAACCCATATAACCCTATAACAACATGGGTGCATATTTAACTCTATCTAACCCTAACCCAAACCAACATGGGTGCATATTTAACTCTATCTAACCCTAACCCAAACCAACATGGGTGCATATTTAACCCATATAACCCTATAACAACATGGGTGCATATTTAACTCTATATCTAACCCAAACCAACATGGGTGCATATTTAACCCATATAACCCTATAACAACATGGGTGCATATTTAACTCTATCTAACCCTAACCCAAACCAACATGGGTGCATATTTAACTCTATCTAACCCTAACCCAAACCAACATGGGTGCATATTTAACCCATATAACCCTATAACAACATGTGATTGATTTATTATTATTAAACAACAACACCTTCTTATTCCCATATGAGATACAATAATCCATCACACAGAAATAAGACAGGAGAGTGATCAGAGTGAGAATGGTATGTTTACTATGGAGAGAGAGTATTCAAGACAGGTACAGTACAGAATAATCAATGGTTCGTGCTCTCTCTGACAAATGATGTTTTGACATGAGTATAAGTATGGTCATTTGGTCAGTCAATGGATGACGTTTCAACAGTTCATAGGAGGTTTCCACAAATGACAAGACAAAGAGTTCATAGGTTCCTGAAGAGATGTCCTTCGCTGGTGTCTGCATGACACCAGGCTGAGCCAAACCAAAACAATTCTCATTGTTTTAGGTACAGGCTCCAGGCAGTTGATAAGGCCTGATTTCTACCAGACGGAGACCTTGTGGGTACTGTAGTGACATTATATGAGAGGACACAGTCACTGTGTATGAGGGTCAGGTGGTCAACAATATGTATTGATAAAAAGATGATATGAACCATAACAAAAATACCTATCAATATCCACCGGCTGGTTAATATTGATCTTTTTATCAAATAGATCAACAAAAGAAAACAAAATAGTCCATGGCAGTGGGATGAAAAATGGTTAGGGTTAGGGTTAGGGTTAAAACATTTCTTCAATAGTAAAAGGACTGTAATTATCGTTAGGGTTAGAGTTGACATGACATTAATGACAAAAATGTTATCATGTTTACACATAAATGAAATAACCCCTTGTAATCAGATTGATACGTCAAGATTAGTTGATCAGTCTTCCCCTGCACCCTGTCAGGACAGAATAAAAATAAAAAGGGGTCCATAAGTCCATAAGTCCTCGATATGATGAGGGCTAGAGACAGAGCAAAGTCCAGGGATCGAGTTGAGGTTTTGTTGGAGATGGGTTGTAGATGGGCGGAGACGGGTCAGAGATGGGTTGTAGAAGGGCGGAGACGGGTCGGAGATGGGCGGAGACGGGTCGAAGAGTGGAAGAGGGTTCTTTAGGTGGGTTTCAGACAGCTCCTATGGACAGAAGCTTGCGGCAGTTCACTAATATCGATACAATGGATTCTTCAGTCATAATTATAGCGGCTTAATTCTTCGACAGTGCGATTTCAGAATACTCACAGGCCCGGGAGGCTGCAATAGCCCCCCGCTGTGATGATGGCGCGTTCGCACTGCCCTCTGGCCTCTGGTGGTTCCTTGGCACCGCCTGGCGTCCATCGGGCCTAGAGGATGACAGTGCTTGGCGGCAGATCACTTGTATTTCAACAATTTACAATCATCATTTCTCCACCTAAATGTTTTTCTTCACAGTGCATTTCCGTTACCCACCGACAACCAGAGCATAGCTCTGGTCCTGCGGTTGATTGGCTCGTGCACTGGTGACCCATCGTCTGTTGGTGGTGCCCCTTTTCACTCTCCGCCCTCTGTATTTTTTCCTCCGCTGTGGTGTTGTCATGGTTAGCCCTTATAGGTGTTGAGTGGCTGTAAGCCGTTCTGATAGTCTGTTTGTGTTGGGCAGAAGGATTAATGCACACAACACAAACATACTCAAAACATACAAAGTTTTAAAATCAAAAGTTTCAAAATCAAAATTAAACGTTAAACAATGAAAATCAAAGCCTAATCCAAACAATCAAGCATACTCCCCCCTCTTGACACAAGGTGTGGCAAAAATGATGTTGTTGATGTTTGGGGCTAAATGGTTAAAATAATAAAAATAAAAATACATTTTCAGACCACAGATTTATAATCTGTTCACAGTTCTTCAATTATTCAAAACTTTCAAAACAAATTAAAAATGACTTAAAATCATAAAATAGTTAAATCAGTGTCAAATGTTTCTTAATAGGCCTACCAGTAAGTCACCCAAAGAGGACCTGGGAACAGGAAGTTCCACAATCAGAATGTTGATGAAATCAGTAGAAAGGAAGACAAAACATATCTAACACTTTCTCACACATACCCGCCATGGCCATGGCACACAGTCACACGCACGCTCACGCACGCAGAGGCAGAGAGGGAGTAAAGTGTCCGAGCCTCTTCTGTAACATAGGCACTGTATGAACAGGGCCCCTTTGACATCAGAACACAGACAGAAGGTTTAAATACAAATAAAAGATAATAATAACAAAATAAATAAAATATAATTAAATGGACACCAGCCCCTAGGGAAGCAAAAAACAAAATGAACGGCTCCACCGGACATGGTGCCCCTTTCTCAACAAGACAGGAGGACAGAGAAAAACGGACAAAATCAAATGTAAATAAAACATGAGCTCAAATCCGTCCAGTCCAACCAAAATAAATAAACCTGTCATAAACCTGGAAAAACAAAACAAAATTAAATGAACAGTTGACATGAATTTATATAGTTACTGTAAGACATGATGTAATATCATGTCAAGTGGTCACCTCATGGGCTGGGTTGACCTTAATCAGTGGACAGAACACAACTGAGTTGTTGACATGATGGTGAATCTTGTTGTTGACAGCTCTTGCCGTCACCCCATGAGGATAAAGATTGTTTACTGAAATATGGTTTACCAGTGAAATATCAGACACTTGTTGCAGTGTCAAGGCTGTCGGAATCACAATGTTAGAATACCAGGATGTGTTATTAAGGAACATAGAGTGGCAAACATCCCTTTTAGGAGAAACACATAGAAACAGATTCACACAATAAGACCCATTTTGAGAGAAACAGTATGTAACAAGTCACTTGAAGTTTATAACGATCCCCACAGTTTCTCCAAATAAAATAAAACATAGGCAGAGCTAGCGCAAGCAGCAAGCGTTAAGCAGCAAGCCTAAATGCGAGCCAGCGACTCACACATACCGTACAGTACTGCACGGCCGGACAAACACACATGCACCACTGCTCATGTTCATACTGGGTTTGATTTTTCCCTTTTCTTTCACAAGGTTATCACCAGGGGAGAAAAATAGGATTAAAACACACATACATACAGTACATGTATCCATGTAGACAATTTCTCATACATTTACACACATGGGTCAGTCAGTTTAGAGGTCATCATTCAGAAGGGGGCTTCTTAGTTCTCAACACCTCAGCTGGCCTGAGATGGAATTAAAAATAATAATAAGACTAAAACAAAGACATGTAAGCATAAAGCATGAAGATTTCCGTCAGAACGTTCTGTTCTGGAACATAAAGGAAATCTACCAATTAAAATAACCACGCTATTTCTTATGTGATTAAGTAGCTGGAAACAGCTATTATTAATAAAATAACCACGCGATTTGTTATGTGATTAAGTGGCTGGGTTATGCACTGGCCAAGAGATTCTCCCTTCAGAACAATTGCTTTTGTTCTGGGTACACTAAACGAAATCTTGTAAAGATTTCCTTCAGGACAGAAATAACTTTCGTCCTGGCAACACTAAACTGGAGTCTCGTGCTAAATAACACCAACTAATAATATGGACAAGCATGAATCTGTGACCAACAGTCTGCTATGTCCTCAGAACAGGAAACCGCAGTCCCTATTCTGTTACTCAAACGTGCAACGAAAAGCGATAAAACAATAGACTACAAAACATTAAACAATAAAAACGCAGCTGTGTTAAGAGCTAGCTAGACTCTTAAGACAGCAGGTATAAATCTTTAAGTACTGGACACCTCTGTGATTTACAGTCCAAAAAGGCATGAATAGCCTACAATGAAAACTGAGAAATAGATTTAGAAAGTTAAGGTGTACAAAACCAACTTCAAAGACTTAAGAAGAATAACGCGACCGATTTAATGTCTGTTTTTAACAGGGCCGCAGATAAAAAGTAATTTGTAAGGCAAACCGGAACGACGAAACAACGGAATTTGGAACACATTATTTAGGACACAGGGGCCTCATGGACAAGGTTAAATCATGGATAAAAAATACGATTTATAACAACTTAAGCAAGTTTTTGTCTCATAACTATCGAAGGAAGGGTTATGAGTGTAATGAGAGACATACAGGTTTTCTTTAGTGGACAAAGGCCTGTAGTAGTAGTGAGAGCAGAGAGACTGATAAGAGATAGATTCAGGCTACTCAAGGCAATCTGTTCTGTAGCAAGTTGGATTATTTTGAAAATATTCTAGACAAAGTGTGTGAATTGGGGTTCCTTGTAAATTGATTTAGTGTCTTTATTATTGTGATAATCAATAATGTATAATAATCTAGTATAGTTCACCGGCTGTTATTTCCACTAAATTATTAGACTTTGAGACTACATTATATGAGCTTGTAGAGCTGCTATTTTCTTTCACATGGCGAGAGAGAGGGAGATAGAGAAAGACAGGAAGTAACAATATTGATTTATTTTAGGTTAATTGAGAGACAGAGAGCATATTAGAGAAAGAGAAGAGTATAAATGTTGAATTGTATAAATTCATTTATACAAGTTTTTGTCTCTGAGCAGTGTGTGAGTTGTATTAGGGTACCTGGGTGTTGAATCTTGTTGGCTCTGCTGTCGGCTTGCCCCTTTGCCAATTTGAGTGACATGTATGATAAAACAGTGAGC
The DNA here is from genome assembly GCF_963921795.1 of Nannobrachium achirus. Taxonomy (NCBI): domain Eukaryota; kingdom Metazoa; phylum Chordata; class Actinopteri; order Myctophiformes; family Myctophidae; genus Nannobrachium; species Nannobrachium achirus. The sequence continues at coordinate 58,029,901 of NC_137826.1, forward strand.
TCACGTGCCATGGTGGGGAGAAAAAAAATCCTGGGGGTTCCACCGACAGCAGGTCCAATCGTCCAATCGGTCCACTCCTTGAGAAAGTGGAGAAGGAGACATTTTAGTTCTGTCTTAACTTAAATTGTCAGATACATTTTAAACATTTGAATATTATTAGAGGCCTTCATGCCAATTATTTTACCAGAACAGAAATGGTCAAAATAAGGTCTAAAAAATAACATATAGCTTCTCACTCTGCTTCGCGACGGCAAGCGAGGGGGTGAGAGGCGCAGAGTAAACGGAGCGAATTCGGTACCAAAACAGACAGATAACAAAATAATACTGGACAATTATTGATAAAGATAACATCAACCGTGACCACCGGCGGCTATGTCCAAATTCTTTAGAACCAGGCAAACCCTCTGATTCTGGTAAACAATGTGCAACAAAAAGCAACAAAAAGGTACCGAGAGAAAAAAATAGTTTCTGTGAAGTTTGAAAATCACAGAAATAACGACCGATAAAATGACCATCTACTGTTATCAGATAAGGGTTAATTTACGACGCGTGTCAAACCAGAACATAATTAGGAGATTTCCGGCTCCTCGACGGAGGGAGAACAATAATTCATCATTAATTCAAAATTCAAAGACACGACACATAATGTTACAGGGGCCAACCGTAAACTATAAAGGATTAATAAGTAATTACAAATGTTATAATTTAAAAGAATGTTATAATGAATGGTGTCTCCTGTCCTACTGTATTTCCCCTATGTTGGGCTGGCGGGGACAATAGCCTATGATAGGATGTGTCCGAGCAATTTATGTGTTAAAACAAGTGAAGGTAAAATAGACTGAGCGATACTAAAACATTATTTAGCCTTGTCCGACTCCCTGAAATATCAAAAATCAAAACAATAATTCAAACTGAGAAGCGACTCATCGCGCACAGATAACTGAAGAAAACAGTATACTTATCTTAAAATATTATTATTCCGGTCACCAGTGGTGCATAAAGATCCGTCCTCGGACCGTGGAGCATGCAATCAGAAAACCATGTGTCCAGCGGTCCAGTGGCGGATGTCCAAGCAGGGAATGTTATAAAATAAATTGTACTGTTGTCAAAATAATAACCTTGTCTGAAAACACAGTAAACTTCCAAACTCACAGCTGGTTCTTTTATACGTGTTGTAACACCGACCCACCGGGGGAGAGAAAGTGCACCCACGGTCACTTGTCCATCCATCGGTCGGCCAAGATTACATCTGTATGCGGCGACGTAGGACCATTTTGATTGATTTATTATTATTAAACAACAACACCTTCTTATTCCCATATGAGATACAATAATCCATCACACAGAAATAAGACAGGAGAGTGATCAGAGTGAGAATGGTATGTTTACTATGGAGAGAGAGTATTCAAGACAGGTACAGTACAGAATAATCAATGGTTCGTGCTCTCTCTGACAAATGATGTTTTGACATGAGTATAAGTATGGTCATTTGGTCAGTCAATGGATGACGTTTCAACAGTTCATAGGAGGTTTCCACAAATGACAAGACAAAGAGTTCATAGGTTCCTGAAGAGATGTCCTTCGCTGGTGTCTGCATGACACCAGGCTGAGCCAAACCAAAACAATTCTCATTGTTTTAGGTACAGGCTCCAGGCAGTTGATAAGGCCTGATTTCTACCAGACGGAGACCTTGTGGGTACTGTAGTGACATTATATGAGAGGACACAGTCACTGTGTATGAGGGTCAGGTGGTCAACAATATGTATTGATAAAAAGATGATATGAACCATAACAAAAATACCTATCAACATGGGTGCATATTTAACCCATATCACCCTATAACAACATGGGTGCATATTTAACCCATATAACCCTATAACAACATGGGTGCATATTTAACTCTATCTAACCCTAACCCAATCCTACATGGGTGCATATTTAACCCATATAACCCTATAACAACATGGGTGCATATTTAACCCATATCACCCTATAACAACATGGGTGCATATTTAACCCATATAACCCTATAACAACATGGGTGCATATTATTTCTTACGTGAGATGTACCACTTTCAATTCAATTCAATTCAATTCAATTCAATTCAATTTGATTAAAGTGTCAAATCATAACAAGTTATCTCAAGACACTTTACAAAGGCTAAAGAGCCGTGGGAGAGAGGGAGAGGTAGAGAGGGAGAGGGGGGGGGGGGGGGGAGGAGAGAGAGAACCCGAGCAGAGCCTGTACCCGTGAGGTACCCCCTCGAGAGAACCCGAGCGGATACCTCACAGGCCTGAGGCCCCCACCCTGAGCAAGCAATTTGCGACAATGGTAACGAAAAACCCCCTCTTAAGGAGGAGGAAACGTCAGGCAGATCCTGACTCTGGGGTGAACAGCCGTGCTGCCTCGACCGAGTCGGGGGGACAGTAAGGAACAAAGAGAGAGCAAGAGATAGACACGGAGAGATCCAGGCAGGTCCACAGGTGTGCTTCATGGAGGCCTGGTCCGGAGTCACACTCTTGGTCTGCAGCTGAGTAGTCGAGTTTTAGTAGCAATCCCAGCAGCTGAGTTGTCGAGTTTTAGGTTTTTAGGTTGTCGAGTTTCCAGGAACTGGAACTGTGGAGTGGGAGACAGAAAAGAAACTCCGGGGATGATCCCCGGAGTTCGAATTAGTGGCAGGCCTTATAATGGCAGGCACAGTGCTAATTACAGTTGCAACGATGTGACACAAACCCACACAACCAAAAGGGGAAGACTCTGACCCATTATTCAGCCCAACCCAGTGACTTTGTAGGTTGGGATTAGGAGTGACTGTACGCTGTCTCACAGAGCCACGGCCTTCTGTCAGCCCGGCCATTGGTCCCAACATGCACCCGGACAGCCTGAGGGAGGTAATCTAGTCAATCGAACGAACGAACGAACAAACGAAAGAACGAACGAAGCAACGAACGAACGAAGCAACGAACGAAGGAACAAACGAAGCAACGAGCGAAGCAACGAACGAACAAGCGAACAAAGCAACGAGCGAAGCAACGAATGCCCGTGTGTCTCTATACAACATGAATCAGGGACGTTTTTAATGGTGGGCCTGGGTGGGCCCAGGGCAGGCCCACCCTTGTAGAAAGCTGGCCCACCCATCAATTTTGGTAAAAAAAAAAAAGGGTTTTCTTTTTCTTTTTTTCTTTTTTTTTAATCATGTCTCTTTCATTAAATACATGTTTTTTGTGTGGGGAAACGGCAGACACATAATCTGTCGCTTTTCAGTGACATCACTGTCTTTACTGCTGTGCGTTTATGAGCGCCGACTTTTAAGATCCCGACCTTTTCAACTACAGAGTGGATTCTCCAGGTTAGTATTAATCCAAAAATAACCTGCAAGACTCCGTTTGGAAGAAGCGAGTTGCGATCATTTTCCAAAAATATATAGCCTAATTATACATGAGAGACAAGCGTATCTGGGTATTGAAAACCTCAAGGGATGCGTCCATGACGTATGTACCATACGGCCACCTAAACGTATGATTTCCAATGCTAGCACTTTTGACTCACAGATGAAGTATATTAAAGTATATTGTAGGTAGTGTGTCAAGATGACAGATATGCCATATACCGTAACGTAACCTCGCCTACCAGGCTTTCTGGGGGAAAGCCTGGTGTTCGTTCACAACAGGCTGTTTGGTTTCCGCATAGAGCGCGGAAACCACTAGAAGAAGCGGCGTCGCTTTGATTTGGTTCCCCCCGTTTGTTTCCCCAATCCCTATCAAAATGCTCGAGTAGCCTAGTGTAGCCTTGCCAGTCGCTAAAAGTTGTACTAAAAGATGCATATAGTATACCAAACGAAGTTTTCAAAAGCAAAACTACTCTGCATCAAGGAGTTTATTAGGTAGGCCCTAAAAGTGTGTCCTTGAGCGAAGGGAATATTTTGGGTTAAAACTGAATCCGGTTTGATCTTTCCGGCAAATTGTAGTCCTTTGAGTACTACAACATGATGTAAAGTGGTTTCTGCTCCAGACCGGTTACAAACCCGTAGAGTGAAGTGATCCCAGACTACCGTAACGTAATAGAATCAATCTATATTCTTTACTTCCTTGACTGTTGTCTTTGTCTATGGGGGTCTCCGCTCTGGCACATTTGGCTCGCAACATTAGTAGAGCCTAACATTCAGACTTCACCTTAAACATTGTCAGGCATGGCCTGACCACAGACTTAAAGTGAATACATTCAGATATCTCTCATCTTTATCTTGATGCAAAGGAAACAGCTTCCCCTCTTGACTTCTCTTTTCACCCACGCTGTGTGAGCAGCGCTGCTCTTGAGGAAACCACAAACTTCCTGTCTGCCTTACCTAACGGCAGCTGCATCTCAAAAACAACTGCTTGTCTGAATTCTACCTTTCAGCAGCTTTGAATGCAACATTGATTAATTACAATTAGTTTAGAATTTAAGATTTTGGAAAGTCCAATATTTTGCATATATGCATAGACATTCTTCTTTCACCCTGACACATACCTAAACATATCTGAGGCGGCTGTGGCTCAGGAAGTAGAGCGGGGTGGCCAATGGTCCGTGGGTCGGCGGTTCACATCCCGGCTACTCCTGTCTACATGTCGAAGTGTCCTTGGGCAAGACACTGAACCCTGCGTTGCCTCCAATGGTGTTAGCTTGTCAGTTGCCACCATTGGTGTATGAATGTGGGAAGTGAGGACGCTGGCGTTGACTGTTCGCCGCTTCACCTCCCAATGTATGAATGAATGGAACATTGTAAGCGCTTTGAGTTCGCTATAAAAATGCAATCCATTATTATTATCTGTTGTTCACATTGACACAGCAACATCCTGGAGGTTAGACTGATAATTCCAGGGGCAGAAGGCCATTTTTTATTTAATTTAATTAGTATTGTTTCTTATGCTCTCTCTCTGTGTCCGGTAACACTGGAGCCGGGGTTAAAACATCATCTAGAATATGAACCTCCGCACTCATCAGTCTCCCTGACTGTACTCATCACTTACTGTACAGTCCGGCAAGCAACATTTCCAGCCAATTCAGACCACATGCTCAGCACAATGAATGTGTTACTGCGCGCGCGCTGAGGAGAGAGCACCCATTGAAAACGCACACGTTTTCATTTTTATTTTCTTTTTTTTTCTTCACCACACACATCTACCTAGAACAGCAGCATTTCAGAATGCCAGGCAGGATGTCAACACGTGCTGGTACGTCACCATGTGTTCTAGCCCTGCAAGCCAAATGACGCCATGATGACGTTATGATAACGTCCTCTAGTGACTCCAGTGACATTCAGATCTAGGCCAGATCACAGCCCATAAGGGGATGATCTTGACGTGATATAGACTTTTTGTTTGACAGGATTATTGTTATTGTTTGTAATGTTAGTTGTAGTAGTATGAGCATGCAAGGTTACATTCTAGGACATATCTGACTAGTTATGATATTTATCTGGCCTCGATCGGACCCTCTATGATTAATCCAGGATGTCAGTTTTTGTGAGCAGGATTTATTTTGGTTGAAATCAGGTGATATTCTGGGCCAAATCTGACTAGTCATGGTTTGACTTGATCTGGCCCCAATCGAGACGTCACTGATTGGTCCAGACTCCAGGTCCTGACCGTGCTTGCTGGGAGGCTATAAGCTAACAAAAGAACACTGAAAATCGGCCTATGCCTAGGGCCCAGTTAACACATTAATATGGCCTGACACTGGCCCCTGAGGTCCAGCTTTTGATCCACCGATTAGAGCCCAGCACTGCCGATGTGCTATTCTACCTTTTCTTTTCTTTCTTTTTTTCTTGTCGGCCCAGCTCATAAAACCACCATTACTCTTCCAGCCTTGTGAGGCAGTCACAGTGATGAACCAGAACAGGAGCCAGGCATTTGGGCTGGCAGACTTGTCCCCATCAACTAGGTCAGGTTGAATATGAGCTAATCATGATTTGTGCCAAGGCATCTTCACAGACTTTTCCCAGACTTTGACTAGACCAATCATGGCTACTCTGATTGTGTCCTGGGACACCTCTACAGGCAGTATTTTACCAGCCATCGTGTGGTTAAACATCACAGGTCAAGCCTTTTTTTTTTTTTTTGGCTCGACACAACGCCTGACAGAAAGCGCTAGGTTCCACCTTCTATGTTCCACCGTCTATGTTCCTCCTTCTATGTTCCACCGTCTATGTTCCACACCTGGCTCGGCAAGTTCCGGCTCGGCAAGTTCCGTTCCCTCCGTGATATACAGTACATGTATACTACATGTACTGTATATATATATATATATATATATATATATATATATAACATATATATATATGTTACAGTTAGTTTGGGTAACTCAGTTAGATTGGGGTAGGAGCGCTTGTTTTTGTTCACCTGGATGTGGAAGAAGCTCATGTCCCAGTGGTAGAGCATGCAGTCAGCATTAGTCCCACGCTGGTGAATGCTAACCTGGTGAATGCTAGCCTAAACCTAACCCTAAACCTTACCCTAAACCTAACCCCAAACCCTAACCCTTACCCTAAACCTAACCCTGAAGCTAATCCTAACCCTAACCTCAGTCAAATTATTCCTAGTTCCCCGAAGGAGGCAGCGCCTGCTCCACCTTGTGCACCAAAACGAGTGCTCCTGTTCTCAATCTAACTGAATCTCAAACTAACTGTGACATATATATATACACATTTTACTCAACCAGCGTGAAACGATTATGAGTACATTCTATACAGTATAGTACAGAAGTACCTACAGAAGTACATGTCGGCTCGGAGTATATTGACAGAATGGAATCACCAGACAATAGCCATATATTTGTTAGTGTATACACCTGTCCAGTCACTTCAGGGCCTCATGTTCTTTTAATTTATGTAGTTATTGGGTCCTGCAGCCCGTTTGATTTGGAGTGCGGGCCCTGACACGTTGGTCACCAATCAACCTGGCAACCATACACCAGGCCATGGTCATGACCTTAGAGCCTGCTATCATATACATGCAGTCTCTACTCCATAAAGCTCTTCCCCCATGGTGCTATACAACATCCGCCAAGGCCTTCGAAAAGGGACTCAAAAAGGGACCAGCCAAAGTAAAGTTGGGGTCTGAAGAACAGAATGTAGACACACATTCTACACAGAATGTAGCATGGTCTATCCATCTGCTGGGAGTCCAGCTTGGGACATACAGTAATAACCAACCGGTCTGACAGAGCCCTGGTCATAGGATTACTTTTAGCAGCCCACAAAGGCCACGTGTTGTCTGTTGTTACCAGAAATCATCCTCTTCCCTAGGTCTTAGGACCTAGCAAAATAAAATATACTTTCTTCAGTTTACCTCTAATTTACTCTCTTACATAACCAGGTACTCTACATTAAAGCTGAACCTGTCAGAAATACGGTGAAGTAGGCTACCGCCTACTGTATCTAGAACCTTTCTTTTAATTAGGTCTACTCTACACTGTATATTCTTTTTACATTTGTTGCCTGCTTGGCTGTTGCCTATAGTGTCGTAGCACAGCATTTCCTGCGCAGCATTTCCTGCGCAGTGATACATTCAACTCATTGCTGAGTTCGTTACCGTTCCTAAAGCAGGGCTACAACATGCAGTGACTATAGGAGTGTTGACGCGATGCATTCGTTGTGACCTATTAGGAAATCATCTATTTCTGGTGAGTTACGCTGTATTCGCATGAAAATGTGAAAAACAGACTTATTATAAGATTTAGCAACCTTCATTACATAGGGCCGTTAAACCACAGGAAGCAGCTGCATGCACAGAGCACATTGCTCAGCAGTTTAAACTACTGTACTCACTGCTTAGCTGGGTTAGGGTTAGGGTTGTCCAAGTTACAATGTTTACTCTGTTCTTAATTAATGACTGCTGGATCATTAATGATAAGCAAATCTTTCCTTTTGTTACTCGCAGGATTACTCTGAATATCGATTTTCTCTAAAATATAATAAAGATAGTCAGTGGTGTAAAGTAACTAAGTACACTTACTTAAGTACTGTACTGTAGTTTTGAGGTATTTGTACTTGAGTATCAGTACTTTCACTTCCACTGCACTCGGACCCAAATATTGTACTTTTACTCCACTACAATTATTTGAAAAAAATTGCTGATCTACAAGCTGTATAGATCTGCTATTTTCAAACATTTTATACTTTTACTTTTGGTACTTTAAGTGCAATTTGATACCAATACTTTTGTACTTTTATCCAAGTACATTTTGAATGTTGGACTTACTTGTAACCGAGTATTTCTACATTGCAATATTGATACTTTTACTTAAGTAAAACATTTGAGTACTTTTCCCACCACTGCATGCCAACAAGGCAGTGCCTTTTCTGCAGCTTGAACAGGAAAACAGAACTTTAGCTCTTTAGTTTTGTTATCCATTATATTTTTGATTCATATTGCAGAAGCATATATGTCTCTTACGGTTACAGATTATAGAGTGATTTCTTTTGATTTATTTACGTGATAGGAAAGCCTCACGGAGAAGTTGTGAATGTTTTACTCAATAAGTGTGACATGTGTGGGCGTTCCACCTCAAACTAAACATAAACATTCAGGGAAGATACATTTGAACTGGAATCACATTGTTCAATAGACTCTACGAGTGGCACTGCAGTTCCATATTTTAGTTTGTAGCCAGTAGGGGGAGCCAACTGTTATCAAGGAGTGTGACTACAGCATAATATCTTTGCTCTAAAAGTATTTCCTTCAGCTTGGGAGGCTCTCTCCTCTTTGACTAAAGCCCCTCACTCTCTGCGTAGTCGGCTTTTAAGTCAAGCTGACTCAAATCTCATGTCATCAAATCGTGTGACGTAATCAAATGTGCCCAAATATGGAGCTACACACAGCTCCAGACTGACCTCCAAGCATTATTAGTGTGGTCGCCCAGAGCAGGGGTTTTCAAAGTGGGTGACGACGGGGCACCCTGGGGTGCCGTGACGGCAGTCCAGGGGTCCCGCGAGATAATTGGATAATATTTGGAACAAAGTACAAAGTTATTTTCAGTCAGTTTGGTAAAGCAAAGCCCTGCTTCAAGAAGACTGTCGCCCAAACTTGTGAAAATAGCCGATCTACAAGCACACAACCGGCGAGGCGTTGTGTGCTTGTAGATCTGGCATCTGCTGTTAGTACACTAGTTTAGTACATTTTATAGATGATATATACAAAACGAACGGTTTTGGACATACAAGGTTTCTATCCGACAACGATGATATGCTATAAATATAAGGAGCTGGAAGTGAAAATGATAATGTAGGGGTGCCTCGGATTAAAACAATATTCATGGGGTGCCCTGAGACAAAAAAAGTTTGGGAACCCCTGGCCTAGAGGGCAACCACATTATAGTTCTAGTGCAGCTTTTTTCATCTTTTCCTGGATACGTTGTCAGCCAATAAATGCGAATAAATGATGACGTTCTGGTCCATATCGTCCTCCAAGTTAACACTTTACCTGCCGCTTGATTAACATCCATTGTATAGCGTTAGTTAGCCCACAAAACAAACCGGTTGTTACACACAGAGCGTGTGTAAATTCCTCCCGTTTTCACAACTTGTCAGCCAGTAGCTCTTTACAGACTGTTGCTAATTTGAATGACACCCCCAAATGGAAACAGGCTAAATTCGCTTTGTCTTTAATGCGCATTTCTGATAATTCGCTTCCTATTTTCGAATACGTTTATGGAAACGCAACTATTGACCATAATGAGGAACCAATCATAGAGGAGAAAAAAGGTGACATCGGAAAAAAATAGGGTATAAATATCACATCAAAGGATGGAAACAACATTTTAATAGGTTGAAGGTAGTAGGACATTAACTGGCCCTGTTACAGATGTTGTCATGCAGATTGGTACACAGTATCTCTGTAGCCTTTAAATGAAACGGGTATTTCTTACATTGATGCTCCTACATATTATCATGCAAGCACCAGTTAAAGTTACTTTCCATCCCTCATATACTGTGTGCACCCCATAACCCACACACTGCACATCATTTCGGAGCTCATATCTTTGAACGGGTAAGGACTAGTAACATTGAATGACAGACAGATAGAACACAGTACTATGCAGTAGATATAGTAAAACAAAAGTAATTAAAAATAAAATAATAAGTGCAAAAAATATATACAGTAGGTAAATACAAAGAAGGTCAGGGGAGGCTGGGCTAGGTTTGTTATTGCCAGTTGCGAATGGCTGCCGCCTGTAAGTGGTTTTTCAGGGCGATTTTAAAGGATGCTAGGGAACCACACTCCTTTAAGGCCTTCGGTAGGGCGTTCCACATTTTGGTTGTATAGCAGAAGAACGAGTTTGACCCTTTGTTTGGGTTTTAGTTTGTTTACTGAATGGGTGAATGACTGTAATGAATGTGTGTGTGAATGGGTGAATGACTGTAATGAATGTGTGTGAATGGGTGAATGACTGTAATGAATGTGTGTGTGTGTGTGTGTGAATGAATGGGTGAATGACTGTAATGAATGTGTGTGTGAATGGGTGAATGACTGTAATGAATGTGTGTGTGAATGACTGTAATGAATGTGTGTGTGAATGGGTGAATGACTGTAATGAATGTGTGTGTGAATGGGTGAATGACTGTAATGAATGTGTGTGTGAATGGGTGAATGACTGTAATGAATGTGTGTGTGAATGGGTGAATGACTGTAATGAATGTGTGTGTGAATGGGTGAATGACTGTAATGAATGTGTGTGTGAATGGGTGAATGTAATGCACTGTCTCTGTAAAGCACCTTGGATAAAGGGACCATATAAATGCACCATTTACCTTTTATATATTTGCGTATAAGGTGTATAACAGGTGTAAGATGAACCCTACTGGAAACCAAACATCTAAAAATAGAATGTTGACAGAAATGTCCTCCACAATCCAACAAGGAGATGAGCCCTGAGGGCAAGACTCCACCTGTCCATCACAGACAGCTTGTCAATCAGAGGAGGAGAGGAGAGGAGAGGAGAGGAGAGGAGAGGAGAGGAGAGGAGAGGAGAGGAGAGGAGAGGGGAGGAGAGGAGAGGAGAGGAGAGGGGAGGAGAGGGGAGAGGAGAGGAGAACTGATGCTTTTAGTACAACTAACAACTATTAATAATAATAATATAAATAATAAGGGTAATAATAATAATAATAATAATAAGGGTAATAATAATGCTTTTAGGGCCTGGGGGCCTGGGGGTCTCGGGGCGTTGAGTACAACTAACAACGTATTCCTTTATGATCTTGTTCAGCAGGTCCCAGGACTTTAAGAAGACGCTTTACACTTCAATGCATTCCATCTTGGGATGCACCGAAACACCGGCGTGCCTCTGAACAAGTGTCATTAATGTCATGATTGCTAGATCAGATTGTGTTTATAATATAACGCCGGCGTGCCTCCGTCATCTCCACCCAAAACAAGCGCTCCCCCCTTGTAGGGTTTTCCGATTAATCGAAATCGGGATTTTTTCCTTTGGACGATTTAGAAAATAAGAAATCGTAAAATCGATTTTCACTTTAATTAGGGTAATTCTTACTCATTGGAGCCTTGCACGGGGCAAAAAGTGCACAGCCCGGTCCTCCTAAAGCAGGACGACAAGGTCCGACACCAAATCAATACTACTTTATCTCTGATGTGTAGTTTCTTTGATGCACGTGCAGCGCACGTCAGACTGGGCAGGGCTCACCACATTAGATTTTGCTATTTGGCTATATCATTTTTCTTTTTAATAAAAGAATAATAAAAAAGAAATCATGTCCTTGCATTTTTTAAATGAAAACAACATAGTTGAAACAATGTATTATTCTTTTACCAAAAAATTGAAATCAGAATCGAAAATCGACTTTTCTGAGAAATAAATCGAGATTTTATTTTTAGGCCACATCGAACAACCCTCCCCCGTTGTTCCACTGGCCGTCACTCCGTTGCTTTTTTGAAACACGCGTGTGTCAGTGGTGTAAAGTAACTAAGTACAGTATTTCCATTAAAGTGTAATGTGTAAAGTAACTAAGTACATTTACCCAGTTTTGAGGTATTTTTACTTTTATATTATATTGTAATTTTACAATTATTTGAAAACTTAAGTAAAGTTACTAGTTACTAGTTAATTAGTGGATTTTGATTATTTGTTTACTAAACACACAGTAATTACTACTTCAGAGCTGTATTTATATTTAGGCCATTAGGAAACTTGGGAAACAGGACATTCTGCATATTGAATACTTTGTACTTTTGTTACTTCAAGTACATTTTGCCACCAGTACTTTTGCACTTTCCCAAAATTTGAATTTGGGACTTCTACTTTGCAGTATTGTTACTTAAAAAATAGGTAGGCGGGCTCTCAGGTGGATCTGCAGGTATATAGTCAGGTGTTAGAGCCAACCCTCCCTCCTTCAGTCCAGTCCGGTTGCAGTCCAGTTGACCTGGCGGAGACCTTTGCTCTGAGGATCACTTTTTCTATTGTTTTAATTTGGATCCTGTGCTGATAATGCCCCGAAAGGGTCCTACTAATTGCACCAAAATACCCAAAAGTACACAAACTACCCAAAAAGTACACAAAACTACCCCAAACTACCCAAAAGTACCCAAAAGTATACCCAAAACTACCCCAAAGTACACAAAACTACCCCAAACTACCCAAAAGTATACCCAAAAATACACAAAACTACACAAAAGTAGGCAGGGGCCAGCACCCAGGGGGTCCCTGGTGGCCGACCCACCACCGGGGCCCACCACGGACCCCCACGGACCCCCACGGACCCCAGCGGCGCCGGAAAAAGCTAATGGAAAAATAAGCAAATCTAGCAGATCTACAAGCAACGTACTGCTCCACTCCACATGCCGTGGCTTGGCCGTTGGGGTCCGCGGACCCCTGATCCTCAGGGGGGGTCCCCAGGGGGTCCCTGGTGGCCGACTCACCACCGGGGCCCACCACAGACCCCCCGGTGGCGCCGGACAAAGCAAATGGAAAAATGTGCGAATCTAGCAGATCTACAAGCTACTGCTCCATTCCATAATTTGTGGCTTGGCCGGGGAGGGGTCCGCGGACCCCCGCTCCTCAGGAAGGGATCAAATTCAGGTCTGTGCGTCTTAGCACATGTGTTTATTATAGATATCTGGCATAGGGTTGAAGCATTCCATTTCATTGTGATTATGATATGATTGTGCCATGCTTTCAACAGGTCTGAGCTACAAGCTCACAACGCGTCGCATCGCAATGCACTTTGAGCTTGCCTTGCCCTTGTAGAACTGCTATTTTCAGAAAGACACGGGATAAAATAGGGCTAACGTGTATGTTTTATAATATTTTAATTTATATCCGCAAAGTAACTATAGTAACTAAAGTTTTCAATTAAATGTAGTGGAATAAAAGTAGAATATTTGTATCCGAGAAAATGTATTGGAAATTGGAATTAAGCCCTTTGCACACAGGCGCGTTTATCCGTACGGATAAAACGGACAATTTCACTTTTTAAAAAGAAAACAATGATTCTCTAAGACCTCATGACCCCGTGGGTTTTTTTTTTTCTCGATCGAACCCAGTTCGATTTGTGCGTCTTGTCGCATGCGGTAAAAAACTCATCACTCCTTTTATGACTCCTTTTGGGATCCGCAGTGCCGATTCCGCACAGCATTGCACACCAAATCCAATGCGTTTTATTCATACAGCAAACGGAAGAAACGCAACTGTCCTGTGTGCAAAGGGCTTTACTCATGTAAAGTACAAATAACTCAAAATGTTACTTAAGTACAGTACGTAAGTAAATGTACTTGTAGTATTTTGTTGTTTAAACGTCATATTAATTTACCAGGACATTTTAAAATATCGTCGCGAGTCGCGATGTTGGAGGAGAATTGAGAACCAGCATGACTCGAACCGAGGCGGGCAGTGAGAGTCATGTCATCCGTCCAAGGCTTGGGATGGAGCATGTCCTGTTGCTCTACCTGCTCTACAAGCTCACAACGCGGCACAAAGTGACGCGTTGTGAGCTTGTAGATCTGCTGTTTTCACTAGTTTGGATCCAGGGCAAAATGTCTAATTTCTCTTTTGGGTCACGTAGGCTACAGGCTAAAAGGTTTGGGAACCACTGGCCTAGACCTATACGGTACATGATTGTGATATGATTTATTGTGGCTACAACTTTCAGACAATCCGTTTCAAATAGTTTTCTCGTTGATTAGATAGGCTATTAAAGAAACTTCTGTTTTGATTTTGTCATAATTAAAGGTCTGAGGTCTGACAGTCAAATAACCCTGGACCTTGAGGCGAAGCGCTAACCACTGCGCCACCGTGCCCCCTTATTTAGCCCTATTTTATATCTATAGGCTATTTGAAAATAGCCGATCTACAAGCTCACAACGCGTCACGATGTGACGTGTTGTGAGCTTGTAGATCTGCTATTTTCCAAACATTTTGTACGTTTTCTTTTGGTACTTTAAGTATATTTTGACCCCCAATACTTTCGTACTTAAGTACATTTTGAATTACAGACTTTCACTTGTAATGGAGTATTTCTATATTGCAGTATTGATACTTTTACTTTTAAAACATCTGAGCACTTTTTCCACCACTGTTGAAACAAGTTCTGCTACTTCTTCAGTTGTTTTAATGATTTATTTGAAAAAATATATATCAAATAAAAATAAATAAAAAATTAAACACGATTAATCAAACAAAATATAGTTTGAAGTTACAATGGGTTTGTATAGGAAGGGGGCGTGTCTGATTAAAATGCATATCAAATATCTAAATACTGAATCAAGCAACTTAATTAGTAAAACCGGGAAATCATGTGTGTCATTTTAGATTTTCACATTGGCCAATCCGAAATAGCAGATCTACAAGCCCACAGCGTGGCACAAAGTGACGCGCTGCGAGCTTGTACATCTGCTATTTATTTGTTTGTTTATTTGTTGAAAAATCTTGAGAGTGTGTATTGTTGGGAATCAGAAGGCATTTGTACAATCAGCCTCAGGTCTTTAATGGGTTAAACATAATGCCTGGGGTTTCTCACTAAAGTCCAGTATTAAAATGACACCTGAAACATGTTAAAGTGAAATATCCCTTTAATTACAGGGCAGTCAGATTGAATTAGTGTCAGTACAAACATTTAGGTATTTTAATTGATCGTTTACATTTTTAATATCACTTTAAAATAAGTGTTAAACAGCTCTATATAATGATAGCAGTCATTGTTACATTAGTTATAGAGCAGGGGTCTTCAAAAGGGGGTCTGGGACCCCATGGGGGTCCTCAGAGACACTACAGGGGGGTCCGCCACATCTTTGTGTGATGGAGACTTATTAGGACTATATTTGTGTGTTGCATCAGAGAACAGCATCGAGACCACCATGAACGCCAGGCTGACTCCAGACCAGCAGAGGGCGCTGTGCTCCCAGCTTGGTGGAGAGGTTTCTCTAAGGCTCCTCTACAAGGCTTCTGTCCATGGTTTCACTGCAGCAGCGTTCTGGCAGAGATGTGTCAACCAGAAGCCCACTGTTTCTGTGGGATACAATGGCTCTGGATACGTGTTTGGGGGATACACCACCCTAGCATGGGAAACTACTGGAGAATACCGAAACGATGACAAGGCTTTTCTGTTCACCTTTAAGGGGGCAAATGTTATCAGATATCAGGTCACTAATCCCACTAGAGCAGTGGGCATGGAGAGCAGCTATGGTCCTTGTTTTGGAGGTAGTTTGTATCTTGTTTATAATAACCAAGCTGCAGCGTGCAGCCGTCCTAGTGGATTTGGTTATGAATTCCCTGCTGCAGAAATGCATGGCAACGACCTGAAGCTCAGTGAATGTGAGGTTTATACAGTGGAAGGTGAGTTCAAAAAACACTCGCACGCACAAACGCACACACACGCAAGCGCGCGCGCATGCACACATACACACTAAACACACTAAACACACGCACGCATATAGGCATGAAGCGCACACACACACACACACACACACACACACCAACGCCCACACGCAAGCGTGTGCGCACGTGCACACAAACGCACACACGCACGCATGCATGCATGCACGCACGCGCGCGCGCACACATACACACACACACACACACACACATGCAGTTGCGGACATGATGTTTAATTGTTTTAGTATTTATTTATATTACTTTTACCGTCTTCCATGTTGTTCTGACTGTGGAGATTTGTGGTGTCAGTCAAATAACAAACATTTAGTTGAGTTCATTAAAACGTTGCATTGTATTTTAGCGGTGCCTTGATGGCGTCATAACGCCAGATTTTACACTTGGTTGCTCTCTGAAAATAGCCGATCTACAAGCTCACAACACTAGTAACGAAATCTGACAGTAGGCCTATATTTAGTCTTATAGTTTTAGTCATCATAGCTTTGTTTTCGTGAAGTTTTCATTTATTAAAACTAGAATTGACATGTCAATATTAAGCTGTGTTGACTTGTTGTTTTCTTTAGCATAACAAAGATTAATAATGACGGCTACATCAATTATGTACTTGACTGTTCTGCATTTCTGTCTAATAAATTATTCAATCAATCAATTTACTAAGCTATAATCGCGACCCACCCGTGGGTCAAACATCTTGTACTTTTACTTTAGGCATTCTGTCCTCCGTATTAAAACTACTCTTCTCTTCTACGGTATAAAACATTATTGATTACTTGGCTGTTAGTTTTTTATATTGTGGCAGGTTTAATTGATCATATCTTGTATATAGTGTCTCTACCAGGCGATTGAACACTGCAGTGCATTATGCAAACATGTTTATTTTTAACAATATATTTATTGGATTTTCTTTTTCTCATAGATATTACAACAGTTATCATTAGGCTACATTACTTTTTTATACAAAAGAAAAACAAAGAAAACAATGACATGACAGAACAGTACAAAATCACACAAAAGCACCACTACCCCCTTCTTATATCAACCACTTGAACCCTATAGTGTCCATATTCTGAGAACTTTAGCCAAAAATAGCAGATCTAAAACGTCTCGCGCTGCGAGGCATTGTGAGCTTGTAGGTCGGCTATTTTCGGCAAAGAGCTTTGGAGGGGGAAAAGAGCAGATTAAGTACAGTGAAAGTCAAGTTTATTAATGACCGTTCAAGTGGTTAAATATCTGAAAACACACATTAGCATGAATCCAAAATACACGGTTGATCGTGCTGTCAAACAATGAAACTATATCTATGAAAAGGTTGTGGGGGTCCCTGCTTCATCTCTCTCTCAACTAAGGGGTCCTTGGCCTGAAAACGTTGAAGACCCCTGCCGTAAGCACATCTAGTTAAGGATTGCACCCCCACATGTGTCCCCCCCTCAGACCCGCAAGGCTCAGCACAGGAGGGGGAGAGAGAGAGAGAGAGAGAGAGAGAGAAATTACCCAGACAATCAATAAATAAATCTGGATGCAGTACCGGGGTGTGCCAGCGGCAGCGCTCATCCGTCAATAATCCCCTCTATGTTTAACCCCCATCGCCACGCGTGTATCTAATACCCACCAGGCTTCAGTTAAGATCCGCCCAGCGGAAGCTTGTGATTGGCTGAACCGGAAGTAGGAAGCGCTCCATTGTATCCACTTGGTGTGGAAGTCGGGGGGTTGAAGATTTACTATTCTGTCCATAACGGCACATAACTCGGTAACGGCGCTGAGTCGGCTCATGCGACCGTCACAACGATCGACACAGTGACTCGCTCGCTATCGCTCGCTCGGCGGTGTCTCACGTGGCTCATGGTCGCCTGAGACGCCGCTCCTCCGTCATCTCCACCGAAAACAAGCGCTCCTTTACAAGAACCTAACTGAACCCTGGTGGGTTGGGGAATCACGCCATCGCCACGAACCGGAACCAAACAAGAAAACCGGATGTCAAATGCATGATGGGAACTGTAGTTCCGTGCGTGGTACGCTAAACGTCCCAAAACATAACCAAATTAAGTATAAACGGCGAAGACAGGTGCATCACGATAGAGTGAAAGATAGTGACTCTTATCCCAACAGAGAATATCCTCAAATGAAACGATACGTCTAGAGACACTGAAGGCTAGAATCATCCATAGTTAACTAGCCTTTAAGTTCAGTTAGCTATAGCCACAGAACCATTGGTCCATATTCTACAACAAAGTGAGGCATCAAAGCTGTATTAATACAATCCTCTATACAATCAAACCAAATAAAAAAGACCCAAGCATAAAGCCACAAAATATTCACGGATGCCAAGATTAAGATAAATACAAATAAAATAAAATAAATAAATAAAATATTTTAAATAAAATAATAAAACTTGTTTGGGGGCCGACTCCACAACTCCAGCCCGGGGGCCTATTGCTGCCTGCGTCATGTTTTGATTATTATATTATACTTTAAAGTTACTTTTATCAACATACCTGCTCATATTACATTATAATATTGTGTAATCAGCATCATACTATTTAACAGGTAGCATACACAAAAAACAACTTTAATACACTTATCTGTGCAGAAGATAAATTAGCCCAGACATCCAACAAAATATTATCAGACAGAATTGTTTATTAAATTGAAACATTTCTAATAATAAATAATAATAATAAACGTAGAAAGTACAGTATAGGCCTACTGTAATGTAACTTAGCTGTAGGTTTTATTTTATGAATGAAACGACCTGCCAGATTAAAACAACAAAAGCAGCGTTAATGGTAATAAAACAAATCAGACCATTACTCACGCTATATTCCTTTAATACAGCAGCATCATTACAACACTGGATGGAATTTTGATTTAGACTTTTCATTCATGTAAACATTACAACAAGACATAATGATGATAAAGTCCCGGGAACAAAGACAATTGTCACACGTTCTTTCGCATACACTCAGCGTCGTTCGCAAAAAAAAACATAAATAGACCGACAACGAACTGACCGACCGGCTCGCCCGCCCGCAAGTAATAGCACCCCATTCCCGGGCCGAGCCGCACGTTTTGATGTATATATTGCAGGGGTGGCGTAAATCGTGCAGCAGTTTTTACGTGCCAAGATTTGTGGGATCATTATTACGGTGGAATACAATAAGTGTTTTGCCATTGCTTGGCAGGCACACTTAATGAATGAAATTGATTGTTTGTCAGAACTTACTTATAACTTGTACCTGTTTGTTGACACAGAGAGAAAACTGGATGATGTCAACCAACAAATGAGAGACAAGGAGAGAGAACTGCAGAGCGGCCATGGAGAGCTGAAGAAGACAAAGCAAGAATACACACAGCTTGGTGAGATCATTAAAAACATCAATCATTAAACACTCAGTCTGACTAGATGATGATGGTTGATAAAACTGTAAATCTATCTTCAACCTGTCATTACAGCTCAGCAGATATGTGATCTGAAGACTGAACTGGAGACCCTGAGGAATGCATCAGCTCTAAAGACTGGTCAGTATCTGTGTTTTACACATGAGTTAGATTCACTTTATTTGCATCTTAAATTGAGAAGCTCCACATAAACACATAACATTGAGCAATAAATGTAAACAGCACAGAGGTAGATTAAAACATGTTAGCTAAAAGAACAACACAAAAAAACATTGTGGTCCTACTGTACAAGGTTCCCACGGTCATGAAATTCCTGGAAATAATTTGAAATTAGAAAAGTATTTTTCCAGTACTGGAAATGTTTTGAAATTGATCAAGGGTACTGGAAGGTCCTGGAAAAAATTAATACCTCTGAAATTACAAATTAAACATTGGCCAAATTGTCAAATATTAGAGGGAGAAAGTATGATAATAGCCGATCTACATGCTCGCGAGGTGTTGTGTGCATGTAGATCTGCTATTTTCACAATAAAACCGTGCTATACAAAATTCCTCAACTCTTAGTGCTCGTCAGGGTGCCGGGGTTCCCAGTTCAAATATGATTATTTCGGGGGTCACGGCCTGAAGAGGTTGAGAACCACTGGCATACACTGCCTGTCTTTGGGCATTGCGCATAGGACTCGTTATTGAGCTGAATTATTGTTATATAGTCTTGGAAATTGGGTTAAATATTCTGGAAAGGTTTTGGAAATTATTTGGTAAAAATGTGTGGGAACCCTGACTGTATGTAATTCACCAATGTACTGCCTAGAATAGTAACACATTAATTCATGGTAAAGTTGATGATTCCCTAGGATATTACATTACATTACATTACATTACATTACATTACATTACATTGGGACATTATTCTGTTCCCAAAGAGACAAAGAGAAAGAATATGTCCAAGGCCATTATTATTTATCTATTTGTTTGTGTGTGTTTTTGTTTGTTGTTATTTCAGAAAGACACCTGGATGACATGAAGCAGAAAGAGAGACAGCTAGAAGAGAAAGAAAAGGATCTGCAGGGTCTTAATGACCAAGTAGAGAAGCTCACAGTTCAGCTGAATGAAAGAGAGAGTGAACTGAAGGAGATCAGCCAGAGACTGACAGAGAGAGACCAGAAACTAGGAGAGAAAGACCAACTACTGACAGAGAGAGACCAGAAACTAGTAGAGAAAGACCAACTACTGACAGAGAGAGACCAGAAACTAGAAGAGAAAGACCAACTACTGACAGAGAGAGACCAGAAACTAGTAGAGAAAGACCAACTACTGACAGAGAGAGACCAGAAACTAGAAGAGAAAGACCAACTACTGACAGAGAGAGACCAGAAACTAGGAGAGAAAGACCAACTGTTGAAGGAAAGTAATAAACTAGTGACAGAAAAAGTGAGACGAGTGGAGCAGAAAGATGAGGAGCTGAAGAAGACGAAGAAGGAGTTGGATGATGTCGTCAGAGATTCTGGTGAGTTTCTACTTTTTACTTTTTTATTCTCACTCTAAAACAAATGGTACTTTATAACAGAGTTCTCAAATTCTGCCCAAACCCGACTGCCCTGGGCCTCGGGCTCAACGAAGAAAGAAAATATATTTTAAATGATTTATTACTTTTACTCTGTGATAAAGTTCTCCAATTCTTCCCAACCCTACCCGACCTGAACCAACGTTTTCAGTCCAGGTAGGGCCTAAAAAATATGATAATCAGATTAGGGCCCAGTTAGGGCCGGGCCTTAATTTTTAGGCCTGTTGATAACACTACTATATACCACCAAAGTGGGCCTTTGGCCTGGTAATCATAGGAGACGTTTTCAGTGCTACTGTTTATATGTAGTACTGTATATCACACCATAACCATCCTAAATAACCAAATATGACCACTGAAGAACTTGATTGTTTGTGTAACATTTCTGTTGGACAAGCATACAAGGCCTGATTGTGCACAAGGCACAAGTTGGCACTTTGACAGAGTGCAGCTCTAGTTGTAAATATTTTCTTAATTAATTGGATGACTACTTTTACTTCTACCTGAGTCATCATTATTTTAAAGTAACAATACTTTTACTGGTGTACAGTTTTTGGTTTCTCTACCCACCTCTGCCTACAATGAATATGTCCTACGGTAGTAACATGAAATGAATGGAATTGATTGTTTGTCAGAACTTACTTATAACTTGTACCTGTTTGTTGACACAGAGAGAAAACTGGATGATGTCAACCAACAAATGAGAGACAAGGAGAGAGAACTGCAGAGCGGCCATGGAGAGCTGAAGAAGACAAAGCAAGAATACACACAGCTTGGTGAGATCATTAAAAACATCAATCATTAAACACTCAGTCTGACTAGATGATGATGGTTGATAAAACTGTAAATCTATCTTCAACCTGTCATTACAGCTCAGCAGATATGTGATCTGAAGACTGAACTGGAGACCCTGAGGAATGCATCAGCTCTAAAGACTGGTCAGTATCTGTGTTTTACACATGAGTTAGATTCACGTCATTTGGCACTTTTCTTTTTTTTTGCACTGTAGATACATAAATGTGAACATCTTAAATCTGGAAGCTCCACTGCATAAACACATACTGATGAGTAAGAAATGTAAAGAGCATAGAGGTAGATTAAAACATTTGAGCTAAAAGGATAACACAAAAGAGTCCTAGGGACTTCTTTAAGTTGTGGTCCTACTTTATGTAATTCACCAACATAGCTGAGAATAGTAATACATTAATTCATGTCATCAACACAAATTAAAGTTGTTGATTCCCTAGGACATTATCTTAAATTACATTAGGACAATATTCTGTTCCCAAAGAGACAAAGAGGAAAAATATGTCCAAGGCCATTATTATTTATCTATTTTTGTGTGCGTTTGTTTGTTGTTATTTCAGGACGACACCTGGATGACATGAAGCAGAAAGAGAGACAGCTAGAAGAGAAAGAAAAGGATCTGCAGGGTCTTAATGACCAAGTAGAAAAGCTCACAGTTCAGCTGAATGAGAGAGAGAGTGAACTGAAGGAGATCAGCCAGAGACTGACAGAGAGAGACCAGAAACTAGAAGAGAAAGACCAACTACTGACAGAGAGAGACCAGAAACTAGGAGAGAAAGACCAACTACTGACAGAGAGAGACCAGAAACTAGGAGAGAAAGACAAACTGTTGAAGGAAAGTGATAAACTAGTGACAGAGAGATTGAAGGAACTAGAAGAGAAAGACCAACGACTGACAGAAACAGACAGAAAAGTAGAGCAGAAAGATGAAGAGCTGAGGAAGATGAAGAAGGAGTGGGATGATGTCATCAGAGATAAAAGTCATTCTGGTGAGATTCTACTTTCTACTTTCTATACTCACTCTAAAACAAACAACTATTTAACACCAAAAGTGGGTCTTTGGCCTGTCATCATAATCTCTATTTAAACTCGGAGTACAATTGAAGGCCAATATACACAATAATCAACAGGAAAATACATTTACATCTTGCAATAAATGCGAGAAGTATCTGCGTGTATGTATGTAATCCGCGTATCTCGAGAACCATTTCGGCCCACCGGCTTCAGATTTGGCACGTGCAGGGCCGTGGCGCGTCTAATCAGCGCTCTAATAACCCACGTTTTTCCCCACGTACGGTGATGTTCATCCACTAGTTCTGTATTCACTTCCTTTGTCTCTATTGTCATTAGAGTCTGTTTATAATGTTGCAGAAGATGAAGATGACCAGAACACAGACTCAACTATTCCACGGAGGCAGACAGACAGGCAGACAGACAGATCTACAGACACTCCTCCACACAGTGAGTCATGTTACTCTTTAAACATTTTGTCACCCTCGTACTTCCTCTAATTATGTTGACTAGCCCTTACCCGTTCAAAGATATGAGCTCTGAAATGATGTGCAGTGCATGGGTTATGGGGTGCACTGTGCACACAGTATATGAGGGATGGAAAGTAACTTTAACTGGTGCTTACATGATAATATGTAGGAGCATCAATGTAAGAAATATCCGTTTTGTTTAATGGCTATAGAGATACTGTGTACCGATCTGCATGATTTTTGGACAACATCTGTAACAGGGCCATGACACTCCCCCCACCCCCACCCCCTTGCCTGTGCGTGCACACACACACACAGACAGACACACAGACAGACACGCACGCACGCACGCACGCACGCACGCACGCACGCACGCACGCACACACACACACACACACACACACACACACACACACACAGTTAAACATGTTGCCTCATGCTAGATGCAGAATAGATAAGCCTCATGCTAGATGCAGAATAGATAGTAGATACACCATTAAAATGCTAATATACAGCATACGATTTGTGAAAGTGACAAACGGGCTTCACAGTTATGTTAGGTGTGTTCATATGCTAATGGTGATGCGATTTCAGATCAATTGCTCCAGCCACTGAGGAGAAACGCTGTTTCAGACAGACAGACAGACAGACAGACAGACAGACAGACAGACAGACATTTGGAAAATTATATGTTTGATGTGACTTAATGACTTGACCTTAACTTATGCTAAGAACTCAAATCATAGCAACATTTTGTATTCTTATTGGTAATATTATATGATATTGATACACTAATGGCAAATATCGATAGTGTATTATTAAGAAAGCACTGTCCAGCTTTACATAAAACCTTTATGTCCTAAACTGTACATATTTGTATTCCTGTCAATTTAATTTGCTCTTCAGATTTTATTAAGGGAAATCTTTAGTTGCGACTGAAGGTCGTAGTTTACCATGAGAAATGTCACAGCTTGTTCGCGTCCATGTAGACGTTTACACGTGTCTATGGGTTCGCCGCTCTGACATCATGCTCTGATGTCACTGTGATGTCAGGGGAACCACTCTACCAGAATGGGTTTGCTGCTCTGACATCACGTTCTGGCTTCACTGTGATGTCACACTAACATAATCCCTTGTATGCCCATATATAGAGTTCCCTGATGTCATCAACATTAATGATTCCCTGTTAGAGAGATCCCTGTGATGCCAGGGGGAACAAATCCCTTTTATGCCCATATATGGAGATCCCTGATTTCCACATCCCTGACGTCCACATCACTGTGGCGCGACCTGATATTGTGTATCAACGTTATTCTAATATCTAATAATAATGAATGTAATCTTCCATCTTGTCTTCTAGGTGCTTCCACAGATCAACAGAGTCAGACAGAGAAGCTGAGACTTGTGAGAGCAGAGTTCATTGAAAGAGTCTCCGAGGCCACCTTGAATTCTCTGCTGGACAAGCTTCTGCAGAACAACGTGATCAACAATGGAGAAATGGAGGCAGTCAGAGGAGAAAACCTCAGGGCAAACAAAGCACGGCTACTCATCGACACGGTGAAGCCAAAGGGAAACCTGGCATGTTTAAACATGATAAACATCCTTCATCTGCTGGACCCTCACCTCAGTGAACTGCTGAAGTTAACCTCAGGTAATTTCTCTCTCACTCTCTCTATGGTTTGTATATGTACAAACCATATATGTACATCTATGGATGTACTGACATTTGTTTATTATTGTGATATTTTTATCTGCTTATTGTAAGTCGCTTTGGATTAAAAGCGTCTGCTAAATGCCTAAACTGTAAACTGTAAACTGTATGGTTTGAATGTGATTCCCAGCACATTAAATAAGCTAAACATTCACGTAATACGTTGTAAGATCACTTCGTTTAAATAAATTGACCCAGTTCAGTGCTGTGTACATCTGTATTCCAGTTTCATACATCTTTCCATTGTATTGTGTTTCAGAGCTGAGACTGGTGCTACTGGGGAGGACAGGAGCTGGGAGGAGTACAGCAGGAAACATAATCCTGGGCAGGGAGGAGTCTGAAGCCAGCTCCTCTGAACTGAGCAGGAGAGGGGGGGAGGTCTGTGGGAGACAGCTGGTGGTGGTGGACGCTGCAGTCTTCTCTGGAAGTTCTCTGGAGGAGATGAGGCAAGATGCGGGGCTCTGTCTCAGTAAGTCTGCTCCAGGTCCCCATGCCTTCCTCCTGGTCGTACCAGCAGAGCTTTCTGAAGGAGAGGCGAGAGAGATGATGGAGAAGATGCAGGAGGTGTTTGGAGACATATGTTGGGAACACAGCATTGTAATCTTCCTCCATGAGGACAGTGAGAGAGAGCAGAGTGCTGAGGGGTTTCTCCAGGCAGGCAGTCAGGAGCTTGTAAAGAAATGTGGGAACAGATGTCACTACCTCAACATTAAGAACAGCAGCCATGATGGTCAGGTTTCACAGCTGCTGGAGCTGATAGATGGCATGGTGTCAGGAAACACAGAGAGCTTCTATAGCACTAAGATCTACCAGGAGACCACCGAGTTGGAGATAAAGATTCAGAGGGACAGTGAGGAGAGGAGGCACATGGAGGAGAAGGAGACGAGGGAGAGGTTTGAGAAGATAGAGGGATCCATCCAAGAGCACAAGGGAGACATCAGGCAGATTAACCAACGAGCAAGTGAACTGGAGAAACAGCTGAGAGAGGAGAGAGATGAAGCAGTGAAAAGAAAGCTAGAACAAGAGCTGATGAGGGAAGTTGAGAGAAGAGAGGAGGTGGAGAGAAAGCTGAAACGGGAAGTTGAGAGAAGAGAGGAGTTGGAGAGAAAGCTAAAGAGGTTCAAGGCAAAGAGAGAGACAGAGAGGAGAGATAGGGAGGAGAGACACAGGCAGGAAAAAGAGGAGATGGGAGAGATCTATGAAAGAGAGGCCATAGTAGAAGCAGAGAGAAACCTGATGAAGGTTGTCCTGCCTGAGATCTTCAACAGTATCATGATCTCAAAAACAGAGATGCAGAGAGAGTTTAACAGACAACTGGAAGAGAAGAACAAAGAGATGACAGCACAGAGAGAAGAGTTGGAGAAGAGAAACAGGATGTTAAAGAAAGAGAAGATCAATGAGATGACAGCACTGAGAGAAGAGTTGGAGAGAGCCAGGATGGACCTACCAACAGAGTCTCCCTCTCAACGTGAGTTGGCAATCATAGCATAGTGTGTCATTTATTCAGGCCGGGGACACATTTTAGTGTAGTACAGTATATGTACAGTATGTAGCAACATATTTGTTTTTGTAATTTTTGAATATACAGTAATAGCATCCTTCAAAACTGCCCTGAAAACTCACCTTTCAGGAGGTCAGAGAAGGAGGTAGTTATCATTGCTCCCATAGACAAACCAGAAGTGAGCACGGGGGGGGGGGGGCTTTACCGTAGCCCCACCCCCTTGTTTCCCCTATCCTGTACATAGTGTTTTTATAACTGCGATGTTATTGAATGATTTCTATGCTTGCTATTTGTTATGTCCATGAATTAAATACAGAGGGCTTCCAACGTAAACAAGACCGCAAAAAAGTCTTATTTGGGATGTTCCTTTTAGGCAGAGTGTGTAACTGTACTTGTACTGTACTACATTTCAATTGTATTGACTATATATAGGCTTATGATGTTTAAAAACATGAAATGTAACTTTAACTAATGCTGTCATTTATACTGTGTGATACAAGCCATGGCTCACATTTCTATACCCACAGCTATGAGCCATTGTACTATTGTGTCATAAGCCGGTGGTTCTCAACCTGTGGGATACATGCCAGGTGGGCACCTGACCTGTGACCCTGTAGACTGAACTAAACTAGTTCCTTTTTTGTCTTCTCCAGATACCAGTGATGGACATCATGTGAAGAAGATTGCTGCCCTGTTTGATCTTCTTGCCACCGTGACAAAACGTTTCAGCAATGAAGAAACCCTGGGACAGTCCCACACAGCTCAGCACGTCAGCCCCTCGAAATGGAACACAAACGAACGTCGTTCTGATGAAAATGAAAAGATACAGAGAGAAGTGCTTCTGTTACAGAAAGACGTGCTGCAGCTTCAAAAAGATGCACGCGTGGCCAATATGACAACCAATGTGATTTCTCCTTAATGAAGCCTATTGTAAATAGAAGTGAAGGAGACATTCTGTCTTGTGCCTTGGGCTGGTTGTGGGCAGGTTCACCTGGAGTGGAGGGGTGCCCTGACAGTCAGCGTGTTGATAAGGAAAGTGGCAACCGGCCAGTTGCTTGATGGCATGGTATGGGTACGGTTTTGGTTTTACTGTTCATTTACATGTTTTGAATAAACAAAAGTTTGCTGTGCTTTCTGTGAGTTAATAAATGGGAACCTCACCCAACAGCAGTTCTTTGGTTTGGACATTCAGTTATTTGTTGATTGAAGAACACGTCGAAAAGGGGTTGCCCTGTGCCCAGCCGAGTGGCTAATTGTTTGTTTGAAACAAACATTTAGCCACTACAAGATGAATGGTTTGAATATTCAAAGTTGTTCTGTGGATCTTTTAGGTGAGGGCTATGATTTGTATCAAGCATGTGTATTTATCAAAAGGAAGAAATACAGGGCAACTGTTCTTTTGGGAGTTTGAAGACAATAGAAAGCCTTTCATCTATATAAAAAATATATATATGCAAATGATTATATATATATATATATATATATATATATATATATATATATATATATATATATATATATAAAATATATATAAATGATTATATATATATATATACATATAATATATATATATATATATATATATATATATATATATATATATATATATATATATATATATATATATATCAGTGGCGATGCGTGCCCCAAGGGACCGGGCCTTCGGGGACCCCTCGCGACCGGGTACCGTTAATCTCCACCACCTGTTCCCTCCCCACCAGGTAAGATTGCATCCAACTCACACAGGAAGGGTCAAACACAGAGGACACATTTACCCCTAAGGCAGGGGTCTTCAACATGCATAAATGATGACGTTCTGGTCCATATCGTCCTCCAAGTTAACACTTTACCCTGCCGCTTAATTAACATCCATTGTATAGCGTTAGTTAGCCCACAAAACAAACCGGTTGTTACACACAGAGCGTGTAAATTCCTTCCGTTTTCACAACTTGCCAGCCAGTAGCTCTTTACAGACTGTCGCTAATTTGAATGACACCCCCAAATGGAAACAGGCTAAATTCGCTTTGTCTTTAATGCACATTTCTGATAATTCGCTTCCTATTTTCGAATACGTTTATGGAAACGCAACTATTGGCCATAATGAGGAACCAATCATAGAGGAGAAAAAAGGTGACATCGGAAAAATAGGGTATAAATATCATATCAAAGGATGGAAACAACATTTTAATAGGTTGAAGGTAGTAGGGCATTAACGAAAAAGTCGACAAGTCGACTCAGTCGACTTCATTACACAATTTGACTCCCACCAGAGAAAGTCGAAAGTCGAAAATACTTTCTATTTTCCCAATTTCTGCCTCTATATATTTGACAATT
>NC_137826.1:58066074-58128574 GCF_963921795.1 Nannobrachium achirus
AGATAGATAGATAGATAGATAGATAGATAGATAGATGATAGATAGGTAGGTAGGTAGGTAGGTAGGTAGGTAGGTAGATAGATAGATAGGTAGGTAGGTAGGTAGGTAGGTAGGTAGGTAGGTAGGTAGGTAGGTAGGTAGGTAGGTAGGTAGGTAGGTAGGTAGGTAGATAGATAGGTAGGTAGGTAGGTAGGTAGGTAGGTAGGTAGGTAGGTAGGTAGGTAGGTAGGTAGGTAGGTAGGTAGGTAGGTAGGTAGGTAGGTAGATAGATAGATAGATAGATAGATAGATAGATAGATAGATAGATAGATGATAGGTAGGTAGGTAGGTAGGTAGGTAGGTAGGTAGGTAGGTAGGTAGGTAGGTAGGTAGGTAGGTAGGTAGGTAGGTAGGTAGGTAGGTAGGTAGGTAGGTAGGTAGGTAGGTAGGTAGGTAGGTAGGTAGGTAGGTAGGTAGGTAGGTAGGTAGATAGATAGATAGATAGATAGATAGATAGATAGATAGATAGATTTTTCCAGGTTTCTTTCCCTGTTTTGCCTTTCTAACTTTAATGGAGATGGAGCGTATAGACTAGATCATACATGGGCAACTGGCGGCCTGGGGGCCACATGCGGCCCTCACCTTCACTTAATGCGGCCCGCAGGTTAATATCGGAATACTGATATATTATTGATTTCAGCTGTTACAATTCCAAACATGTAAACATGACCCGCTTTAAATACTTCAGTCTGTAGTAGCTTTAATGATAAGTAAAATATTTTCTTTTTTTATGTCGAATGTCATTTTCTATTTAAGTTCATAAAGTTAAATGCATTTGAAATTAAATACAAATTTTACTTTCAGGATTCCAATTCAAAAATAGCAAAAAACTACTCAGGATTCCAATTCAAAAATATCAAAAATTGCTGATCTACAAGCTCAAAGCGCGTCGCGGTTGAGCTTGTAGATCGGCTATTTTTGATACTTTTGTGTGACATAGAATGACGGAGTATAGGGCATTCATTTACGAAAATAGTTAAAATACGACATAACTGCCCGATAGGATATGCACTGTGGCCCTCTGGAGTGAGTGTGGAAATATAGTGGCCCTCTGGAGTGAAGGTGGAAATATAGTGGCCCTCGCCATCATCAAAGTTGCCCACCCCTGGACTAGAGGGTATGCGAATGCATAAAGTGAATGGAAAATCGAGTGGCAAAGTGAGTGGCAAAGTGTGTTTAACGTACAATCTGACAGGACTTTTCTGTTGGGATGTATGGGCTGTCAAGGCCAGAAAGTCGTTTTTTGCCACTCAGTAGGCGTTCCGGCATAACCTCCGGCAAGTTCCGGGTATGATGATGATGATCACACGCATACCCTCTATTAAACGGCCCGTACAAGGAGATATGCACGTGTGTTGTGTTGGATACCATGGTGGATACCACAAGTGCAATCTATTTGATGTTCAACGCTCCATTCTGATGTAATATAAATGCTAAAGGCACAGACGCGTGGCTCATATAGGAGTGTGTAGCTCAGCTATAAGTCTGCAGCCATCAGCGCTGTGTCTGAAGGCATGAATGAATGAGGCTCTGGTGTGAAGAGTCTGTATTCAGCAGGATATTAGACTGAAGAGGAGCTGGAGCCACTTATTTCATTCATACTGTTTATGTTGCTACCCCAGCCTGATGATGGATTTATACCAGGGGTCTTCAACGTTTTCAGGCCAAGGACCCCTTAGTTGAGAGAGCGATGAAGCAGGGACCCCCACTACCTTTTCATAGATTCCATATAGTTTCATTGTTTGACAGCAAAATCATCAGTGTATTTTTGGATGTTTTCAGATAGGTGATATACACCATGCATTTAAAAAGTATTTATGTCATATTGTTTATGTCCCAAAAACGTTTTTCAAAAGGTTTGAGGCTAAAACATTTTCTTTTTTTCCTTCAAAAACGGCCGATGATGACGTCATCATCGGCAGCAAATCTGGATAGCCTGTTTTGATAACCCGTGGGATACTTTTAACCTCCGCCTTCTCAAAACCAGAGAAAGACACAACGGTCAGAAATGGGACTTTGTGAGGATAGAAGGTGCAAGTGGGACCCCAAAAAAAGGTTTTAAAATAGGAAAAGTGAGATTTCATGGTGTATCACCTTTAACCACTTGAGCCGTCATTACCTAATAAACTTGACCTTTCACTCTGTACTTAGTCGGCTCCTTTTCCCCTCAACACCAAACCTCTTTGCCGAAAATAGCCGAGCAGCGAGGCGTTGTGTGCCTCGCAGCTAATGGGTTTGTGTTATCAGATCATGGTGTGCGCTCCCTCTGGTGCTGGTGCTGTGGGTGTCGCTAACTTTATGTTGGTTTGTTTACTGTTATTGGTTAATCATCTGGAGACTAGGGCATTAACGACTTGTGATTTTTGCAAGTCGACTCGACTCAGTAAAAAGTTGAGTTGAAGTCTACTATCGTTTGATGACGTCATCACATCACACATGACCCCCCAATTATTTTGGAGGGTCCCCAGATGATTAACTTGATGTGAAACATTGTTTTCTCACTCAACAGTAAACAAACCAACATAAAGTTTAAGTGTATAGAGGGTATCTGCACATTTCTAAAGTGACAATTTAAGGACTTTCTAATACCTCTAAAATGGCAAATTAAACATTGTCAAAATTGTCAAAAATATAGAGGCAGAAATTGTGAAAATAGCCGATCTACATGCTCACAACAGAGTCGACTTCTGTAATGAAGTCGACTGAGTCGACTTGTCGACTTTTTCATTTTCTTCCTACAGGAGACCCCCCCCTAAAATAATGTGTGGACCCCAGTGGTTGAGAACCACTGCTCTACCCTCTCCGCCCGCCCCCCCTCTCTCTGGGTCCCCCCTGGGTCAGTGGGCGAGCAGACACCCAGAGGGGGGGGGGGGGGGTTTAGTCCAAAGTGCTGTCCCATGCAGAAAGCACTGTGTTGTGGCCCGTGGTGGTGAGGCAGCCCGTCTGAAGCTCCAGTAATGTCCTGAACTCAGCGCTTTCTCTTTGTCCTGCTGAGCTCTGGGCGGGACGCTGTGTGAGGGGAGGGGAGGGGGGGGGAGGGGGGTAAACAGGCTGTGTGTGTGTGTGTGTGTGTGTGTGTGTGTGTGTGTGTGTGTGTGTGTGTGTGTGTGCGTGCGTGCGTGCGTGCGTGCGTGTGTGTGTGTGCGTTCGCTTGCATGCGTTTATAAAAGGGAATTATTTGTAATTTACCGCTACTGCGGTATGGCTGGTGCCCCCTTTGAAGGCGTATTTCAAAACTTTGGTAAAAAAATTTGGTAAAATTTTTTTCTTGATAATATCTGGAAAATGTTCAGCTGCAATGACATGCCAGGGATGCCAGGTTGAAACGGTTAACCCTCCCTCCCTCTCAACACACACACGCACGCACGCACGCACGCACGCACGCACGCACGCACGCACGCACGCACAGGGCTCAGGTGTGTGGTGTATGGTGATCGTGGCCCCTGAGGGCCTCATCACCCGACAGACCCGTTGTCTAGGGCGTGTATCAAAACGGCATACCGGTATCGGCAGGGGAAGCTTGTGATTGGCTGAACCGGAGGTAGGGAGCGCTCCGTTGTGTTCCCCTGGACCGCGCAGGGGGCTGAAGATTTACTATTCTGTCCATATCGCCACATAAGCCAGTAACGGCGCTGAGTCAACTCATGCGACCGCCGCAACGCTCGACTATGCAATGTTTCATAACATATATAATCATAAACATTCTATATTTATAAGGTCAAGTATTATACTTAATAATTGGGACTAATTAAGAACCATTATCATAGTTATAATAGGCCTCCATTTACAGTAGTTTAGGCATTTTGGTTTGATAAGGTTGTGGGCAGAACAATTTGTCCTTGTTTGTTATTTGACTATTTTTACTTTAATTATAATTAAAGACACTTCATAGTGAATTAGTGATTATAATAAATAGCCTATGTCATGATTGTTGTTATAGCTGGATCAGATTGTGTTTATAATATAACGTCGGCGCGCCTCCGTCATCTCCACCGAAAACAAGCGCTCCCCTCTTGTTCCATTGTCGGAACCGGGACGCTGTTTTGATTCACGCTCATCTAGGAGGCTTCTTTATCCTCCATGATGCTGACACTCATTACAGTCCCCTCATGCAGTCTGTAACAACGCATTAGGTGTGTATATTATGCTGACATGAGTTAAAGAGGTGGTTAATTACATTTGGATGTTAAAATACATACACCTTCAATTGTTCTACATTCTTATAGTGTTTGTTCAGTGACATACGTCTGTCCATCTCTCCAGCTCTCTAATAAACAGAATCTACATTTTCAGGTGGAGATAGTTTTATCCAATCGGATAAAGAGAGAACTTCTACAGGGATACGGGATGGAACAAGTGAAATTGGAAGTGATGAAACAAAAAAAGAGAGAGATGAACTGGAACCATTTAAAGGTTTTGATTGATTGATTGATTGTAGTATTTATTAGAAGATTGCAGAAGCAATGGTACAGTTTCATGACAGTACAGATCACTGGTACAAGGTCAACTGAAAAGGAAACTCAGGTAAGCCTTGCGGTTTATTTTCATTGAGATCCTTTTCTTAAATTCAGCTGATAAATTATCTTTGTGAAGGTTGATCTGATAGTTTGGATTCGGTGTAGAGGGAGAAAAAGGAGGGTACCAAGTCCAGGTGCCTGTGGGCAGGGGCGTCGCACCATATTCTGGGCCCTGTACACGGATTCACTGTGGGGCCCCTGTGCTTTAACTATTGAAAAATAGCAGATATACAAGCTCACAGCGCAGCACCGAGTGCCGCGCTGCGAGCGTGTAGATCTGTTATTTTTGAAAAATCATGACAATCTTTGAATATTTCAAATCCTTGTTGTTTCGAAGTCAGTAAAGCTCAAACCTTTTCATGTGCAGGACCCCCAAAATGGTATGTATTTGGCCACAGACCCCCATCTCAAAATATTTAGTTCCAGGGACCACCCCCAGAAGCAAAATTTTAGTTACAAATGTTCGCTTAAAAATGTATATTCAAAGATTTGCACACATTTTCACGACTTTTCAAAAATAGCAGATCTACAAGCTCGCAGCGCGGCACTCGGTGCCGCGCTGTGAGCTTGTATATCTGCTATTTTTCAATAGCTAAAGTATAAAATAATTAAGGCCCCTCCAACACCTTGGGCCCTAGGAACTCAGTCCCACTTTCCTACCCCTTGTGACGCCCCTGCCTGTGGGACTCCGGCTAACGATGTATAAAGGGGTTCGAGTGGTTAAATAAGCCAAGTAACAGCTGTTCTACTCCAGGGTATTCTGGTACACTTTGACAACAGCACACAGGATGTCACAAATATAAAAACACAGACAGAACAGAACAGCCCATATGTGTCGGATGGATGCAGTCAGGGACGTGCTGGCCATTGGGAAAAGCGGGACAACTCCCGAACGGCCGGTTCATTCCCGGCCGGTCCAGGCCGACCATTAGGGGAAAAAAAATGTCGGCCTTCGTTCCATTTTGGGGGCTGGGCGGCCAACAAAGTAAATCGTCACTGTCGGACAGAAACCTTGTATCGCCAAGTTTCAAATGTATAAATTATTTCGCAAAATAAAGCCCTGCTTCATCATACAAGGCCGTTGCACAAAAGTAGTGAAAACAGCAGATCTACAAGCACACAACGCCTCGAGTGCTTGTAGATCGGCTGTTTTCACTAGTTTAAATCATTTTTTAAATGATAAATACAAAACAAACGGTTTTGGACATACAAGGTTTCCACCCGACAACGACGAAATGTAAATTTTTCATGTACAGTAATTGGCCCGCTGGCTTGTCACTTGTCACGATCTGAAATGGCAAATCTTTGAGTAGCAGCAGCAGCAGCAGCAGCAGCAGCAGCAGCGTTATAGATAGATTTCTCTCTATAGCACGCAATGAGGGCCTCTCCAACTCTTTTTCCCGGGCTGAATCAGGGGCCCAGCACGTCCCTGGATGCAGTATTTTAGGATCCCCCCTCCAAACCAGAAGGCATCCCTCACTCACTGGCAGGGGTAACATCATTTAGCCTCAGCTGCAGCCACCGTCTGATCGGTGCTAATTTCCCAGAGGAATGCAAGACAAGAAAGAAAGACAAGAAAATCATAATGATAACAGCAGGAGGAGGGTTGGAAAGGAACCCTGCTATTTTAATGTTACACCACAAGCTGCAAGGTGACTCAGAACCCTGCGAACCTGTTTTCATGCACCCCACACCCCTCCTTCCCCTCCCCCCCAATCACGTACTGTGCTCTGCGTCATAGGAGAACACAGAAAACTTTTCACACAGCTAAAAATATAACAAAAATAACACAATGGCAAACTGGAACGAGAAATAAGGTACGGGAGTCTGCTGATTGTGTATAGGCTTAATCTGACTTCCAGGATGTATTGATCCAATCCAAATTGATTCATAAAGCACATTTCTCAATGACCATAGTGCTGTTGTACACATAATGACACATACTGTAAACAACAAGACATACAACTGAGAGGCACAGTCAGTGATAAAAACCCAAATAAAGCATTATTAAAAGCTATAAAACATCAGCCGTATGATCGGTGCTAGGGAATAAAACAGAGTCTGTAGTCTGGACAGGAAAGATTCAACAGAGGGAGCTCATCTGACAGGAAGGGGAATAAATGCTGATCCACAGGTCCACCTGTTCATATCAAGGACCCCCACTTTGCTACCCATTAGACCATGAACTAGGGCATTAACGACTTGTGAGTTGAAGTCGACTTTATCGTTTGACGACGTCATCACATCACACACAACCCCCCGATTGTTGTGGGGGGTCCCCAGATGATTAACTTAATGTGAAACTCAACAGTAAACAAACCGACATAAAGTTTAAGTGTATAGAGGGTATCTGCACATTTATACAGTGACAATTTAAGGACTTTTTAATACCTCTAAAATGACAAATTAAACATTGTCCAAATTGTCAAATATATAGAGGCAGAAATTGTGAAAATAGCAGATCTACATGCTCATAGCATGTAGATCTGCTACATGCTCATAGCATGTAGATCTGCTATTTTCACAATAGAACGTTTTTCTTTTCCCGACTGTCCACTTTCTCTCAGACTCACTAGACTAAGAGTAGAACTAGCAAGTATATGACATACATGATTGATTGATTGATTGATTGATTGATTGATTGATTGATTGAAGACTTTATTAGAAGTTTGCATTGGAAAAGGTACAGTTTCATGACGGTACAGTTCACTGGTACAAGGTCTACTAAAAGGAGATCCATGAAAAGACTAAGCTTATTTCCACAGGAAACCATTGAAGTATCTCATATAACATTGAATGACAGACGAATATAACACAGTACTATGCAGTAGATATGTAAAGAAAATAAAATGAGCTCCATGATGTCATCAGAGATTACATGGATGTATGGATGTATGGATGTACTTTATGTATGTATGGATGTATGGATGTATGTACAGTACAGTATGTATATATACAGTATGTATGTACCGTATGTATTGTGCTCAAAATTATTCAACCCCCCTCCCTCTGCAAATCTGGTTTATTGGCTAAATTCACTAACTGACAACTGAATGAAATAAATAAATCATACAAGAACAATGTAAATAGCTCAACAAAAGTAACAATTGTTTTTTTTTTTTTTCAAATTCAATGCTAAATGCCACTTTTGCCACGTTCACTTTTTAATTATTCAACTATTAATTACTCCTGAAAACTTCTGGAATCAACTGCAATTGATTAGAGCAGTTAGTACCATGGCTTAGTGTAAGGAATGGTCAGAGAAGTTCAGAGAAGAGATTATTGCTTTGTAAAAAAAAAAGGAAAAGGATATAAAACACTGAATGTTCCACAAAGTACAGTTTTGAGCAGAGTTCACAAGTTCTAAGTCAAAGGAACAGTGGTTACACTCAGAGATGGGCAGTATTTGAAATACATGTATTTGAAATACGTATTTGAAATACTTTTTTGTATTTTGTAATTTGTATTTGGCTGGGATGGAAAAAATTGGATGTAATTTGTATCAAAATACTTTCAGGTCTAGTATTTTCTGTATTTGAAATACAAAATACTTTTTAATGTAATTTTATTCTCAAATGGACACATTTTAAACATTCACAAAGGTCTAAACTGTAGGGGGAAAGACACATTTTCGCCAGTGGTGATGCCAGTGTTGAGCGCACCTCATGGCGCGCTCATACATGGCCTACTTGTGCACAAGGCACAAGTTGGCACCTCAACAGAGTGCAGTTTTAGTTATTATAAGGCTGGCAGAGCGGGTTTTGCACTCTATGAAGTACTGGCGCAGAGGCACCTCTGCATTCAGTCTCATGCCATAGTTCCTTTACAAGATAACGGTAAAGTGGGTTCCAGACGATACGCAGTCAACGCCTCCTACTTTTACTGCCGTGCAGCGAAGTTTTGAGGCCTGAGCCTGAGCTCTCACACACTGGTACACAGTGGTAAACATTTAGGCTGCCTGCTCAAGACAAACACCATAGTATGGTCAATTTAAGTGCCTTCCACACGATACGCGGTCATCGCTATGGCCGCCGTTTGGGTCAGCGGTTACCGCACGCGGTATTTCACAAAAATGAACACAATCCATCTCTCACCGCCCGCATATGCATGCACAAACAAGCACGCTCGCGGGGATTTCACGGGACCGTGCCCGCTCGCCTTGCCGCCCAAAAACTTCTCCGCACGACCAAAATAGCCGCCCGCCTCCCATTGAAAATGAATTACTAGGAGGCGGTGACCGCGTATCGTCTGGAAAGCACTTTATTCTTCAAATTCTGACAGGCAATTAATTTAATACTTGGCAGTCAATCTATAAAATTACTAATCATTGCATCATTTTTATAAAAAGTATTTATGTATTTTCAAAATACAAAATACGTATTTGAATCTTAAATACATTTCTCTGGCCTGTATTTATATTTTGTATTTTGATACATTTATTGACCCAGTATTTGTATTTTGTATCAAAATACTTTTCAATGTATTTTCGCCCATCTCTGGTTACACTAATGAACACATTTGTCAGAGGGGGTTGAATAATTTCGAGCACAACTTTATGTATGTATGTATGTATGTATGTATGTATGTATGTATGTATGTATGTATGTATGTATGTATGTATGGATGGATGTATGGATGGATGGATGTATGGATGTATGGATGTATGGATGTATGCAGGGGTGCTGGAAGTGGGGTGCTGAGGGAGCTGCAGCTCCCCTGGTGGTGGGGAGGGGGAAAAAAAAAAAAAAAAAAAAAAAAACGTTTTTTTTTCTTTTTTTTTCTTTCTTTTTTTAAATAAGCCTATATATACACACACACACACACAGAGCTATATTAAAACAATAATGTATTTGGGAATAAAATATGTTGAAAAAAGGTATTTGATTATCACATGGTGACCTAATCACATGGTCACCTTGCCACTTCCGGTCAGAAGGGAAGTCAAATTTAAATCCCGCTTTGATGGCACACCAAAGTCTATTTATTTGAGAACTAGAAACCGTCTATAGGCTCATTGTTGCAAACTAACACCGTTGTATATGGGGAATAAAAAACAGTAGAAAACTGTTACAAAAATAATACACGATTTTGTAGTGTGTGCGTGAGTGACTGTGTGTGTGCATGCGTGCTGTGTGTTGCACTGTGTGCTAAAATAACTAGTAACTATACAGCTCCTTGTTACACCGTTGTGCGGGGAATAAGCACCCGAAACCGTAATAAAAATAACCCAAAACCGGATAAAAAACATGAACTCCTCCAGGCTCAGCTCCCCTTGGGATTTGGGAGTTCCAGCGCCCCTGGATGTATGGATGTATGGATGGCTGATTAACTTTACTTTACTTTATATGTTTATGTAGACAGGACAGTACCAGTTCATGGACACAGAGATTATGACATAATGCATAATACAACACACAAAGATCTTAGTGTAAACCAGCCGGAGTTAGCTTAAAGCTAAATTTCATCTGTTGTCCTCAGGACATAAAACAAGAAACAAAACAAGACTAAAAAAAACAAGAACAGCACAGTACAGGGCGAACAACAACACAACAAAAACAAGGTGCTTGGCGCAACCGCTTGCCTAATGCGACAAGGTGCCTAGTGCCTGAACTAAGTTAAAAACCACACAGGAGAGACTAACCTGGCAGAGTAATTCATACAGGCATCAAATATTTTCTTATAGGTGGTTACATGTTTGTGAGCGTTTTAGCCATTGCTTCAACTGCCCTTTAAAAGCACCGAATGTGGGGATCTCTCTAATTGAGGCAGGGAGCTGGTTCCAATATTGGCAACCATTTATGGAGAGAACGTTTTTACTAAAGGTTGTTTTTCTAAACTCAATTTCACAGTCTCCCCTGGATGTTGACCTAGTACTGCGTCCAATGTCCCTCTTCTTATGGATCAATTCCATAAGAGGAGGGGGAGCCAGATCATTAAGGCACTTGACTTATATACATTAAGATTTCCTAAAATTTTCAAAGCTGAGGAGGTGATACTTTGAGTATTGATTGATTCTACTCTTGGCTATATGTGGAAGTGTCCTTGATCAAGACTCTGAGGGCGGCTTGCACCAACACGGTTTAAGCCTTAAACTGGTTTAAATCAAGGTTTATCTTTTAATCAGCTTGCACCAAACCTTAAACCTAGTTTTCATTAATCAGGTTTAGTTTTAAACCATCCTTTTAATCTTGGTTTGATTTTTCACTGTAAACCTGGATTACTGTTAATCCTGTTGCACCACTACTTTAAACTTTGATTTAAACATCAATAAGGGATTAATTTTAAACTTGCTGCAGAGGTGGTTTAAATGCAAACATGCCATTGACATGAATGGGGTCCCCCTCCTGTGAGGGAAGCCTCACAACAAGCCCTGCAGGCTTGCAACTGTAAACTGCGGACAGCGTTTCACAGCTGAAAACAAACATCTCATCATATTGTTGTCCTTGTAGTACTGTACATCGGCTATTTTAAATTAGCGAACATTTAAATATTTACATGGACATAATACAGACATTTGTCTTGGAAGCTTGTGGACTTCCCAAGCAACATGGAGACGTTTTAATTTTCGAAATCGCTTCATAACTGACTCAAATGTGAATGTGATCAAAACTGGTGTCTTTTCTTGCTTCCAGCCGCGCACCGCACCGCACTATAGCGTCACCGTCGTATGACGGAGCGTTATAGGCTATATATTTTTTTGTTTTTGTTTTGTTTTGGCTGCAGGCGCTCTTTTTAACATTGGCCTGTCCACATTCTCCTAGAAGTGAATAAAAAAGTAACGCTAATGATATTAGGCTCAAGAGAATAGCATATTCCAGTTTGTTTACAAATCGAAATCCAAGATGGAGGACATTTAATACATGAATTAATCACAGTTTATGGTTTTAATCACAGGTTAAGGGTTTAATCACAGATTTATTAAGCAATGCTTAAATTTAAGTGGTGCAACTCACCTCGATTTAAAATAAAACCTAGATCAACAAACCCTTGATTAACCCTAAACTAAGATTTATTTAATCCCTCTTGGTGCAAGCCGCCCTTAATCCCTAACTGCTCCCGGTGAGCAGGTTGGTGCTGCGCATGGTTTCCTCTGACATCGCTGTGTGAATGGGTGAATGTTTAGTACACTGTAAAGCCAGACGGCATGTATAGATGGATGGAAGGAAGAAAGAAAGGAAGAAGGAAGGAAGGAAGGAAAGAAAGAAAGAAAGAAATAAAGAAAAGGACAATTTTTTTTTTGCACCAGGGACAACACCACACACACACACACACACACACACACACACACACACACACACACACACACACACACACACACACACACACACACACACACACACACCATCCTTATGCACGTGCACTCTTTCTTCTCCCTCCTCTTGCGCGCAGCGTTCGAATGTGAACGGAATGCTGCTGTCTGTCTGCCTGTCCCACCAGACAGTCGCCTCCCCTCCTTTCAGGGGCGTCAATTGGGTATGGCAGGGGTATGCAGCTGCCATACCCTGGGTCCAGGGGGGAAAATAAAAGTTACTTTTAATTTAAATATAAATCCATGAATGTCTCTTTGTCTATCTGTGCTGGTTATTATGTTGTTAAATTACAGTAAAATAACTACAAATGCAACATTTTACAAAATGGTCACTTTAACAAGGTATTATAATTATATTGTATTCTTCCCAGCTTGACAAAATGGTATATTCCCAGGTTCTGCAGGTCAGCTGCACAGGTAAAATGCATTATTGTCTCCACCAGCCGAAGGCAGGGGGAGAGTATGTTTTCGCCCCTGTCCGTGCGTCCGTCCGTCCTCCGAGTTTGTTACCAGCTAATCTCCGGCGCCGTTGGCCCGGTCGCTGCCAAAATGAGCACACACACTCCCTGGATGCCAATTCAGAACCTCTGCCCCACATTTGTCAAATGGCCCTGTTCTAGCGCCACCATGAGGCCGATGTTTGCAAAACACATTTCTGTACACTTGTCAAAAAATCACGCAAATCGGTAGACAGTATCTCTACAGCCATGTGATCGACACGGATGTCAGATTTTCCATATTCCGTCCTGATTGGCTACAATTGGCTTCCAAAGTTTGCAGGATTGCTCCGTTTTGAACAAAATGCCTCAAATCATGAACACAGCGTGCAATCTTGGTGAAATTGGGTGTGCACGTTCCCACTAGGCAGAGGAAGAAATGCCACCTCAAATTTCTCAAATCAGCCTCATGGTGGCGTTATAACAGGGCAATTTATGTGACCTGGTGGAGACCTGTGCTTGGAAGAGCACTGCTTCTAGTTGTTAATTGTGGCACATTTACTAACATGCTGCACTTGAACAACCATTCCAGGCTGCCATATCCAGCCCAAGAAACCTGTGTAAAAAAACAGACAAAACTCGTTTTTTTTCTGACATTGTGAAAATAGCCGATCTACATGCTCACAACGCGAGGCGTTGTGAGCATGTAGATCGGCTATTTTCACAATAGAACCGTGTTATACAAAATGTAATGCCTCTTTGTCTTTTCCATGAGGACTCCCATCTTTCCAATTCAATTCAATTGGCTTTATTGGCATGAGAAAACTTACGTTTACATTGTCAAAGCAGAAGTGTACACAGTACAATACAAGCAATAAATATAATACAATCAAAATAAAACATGTACAATTTAAAGGGGTGGAACAGTTTTCATGTATGGAGGTTACTGGATGCAGACAGTGTGAGGATGTGTTCACCATGATCTGTAGTCTTTAAGATGGTTGTGGACAGAGCAAGGATGTGTACACCATGATCTGTAGTCTTTAAGGTGGTTGTGGACAGAGCAAGGATGTGTACACCATGATCAGTAGTCTTTAAGGTGGTTGTGGACAGAGCAAGGATGTTTACACCATGATCTGTAGTCTTTAAGATGGTTGTGGACAGAGCAAGGATGTTTACACCATGATCTGTAGTCTTTAAGATAGTTGTGGACAGAGCAAGGATGTGTACACCATGATCTGTAGTCTTTAAGATGGTTGTGGACAGAGCAAGGATGTGTACACCATGATCAGTAGTCTTTAAGATGGTTGTGTTCCATTTGATATCCTTCTCTTATCACAGCAGCTCACACATCTTGCTGCTGTGTTTGCACATTGTTTTACTTCACCCAGCAGGTATGGGAGTTTTTCATCATTACATGTTTTCAAACACTCCTTGGGTTATGATCTGTGGGAAGTATGTGTCTCTGATGTCTTGGTACAGTGGGCAGGCGGTTAGGAAGTGTAGTTCAGTTTCCACTTCATTTTGTGCGCAGTGGGTGCAAAGTCTGTTTTTCTAGGGAGCCAGGGGGTTACATGTCTCCATTCCGACATGTCTCCTTTCCGACATGTCTCCTTTACGACACTAACCCTATCCATAACCCTAACTCTAAACATAACCTCTATGGAAGTGTTGCCACTCCGACAAGAAGTCAATGTCGGAATGGAGATACGTCCCCGAGCCGGGGTTGCCTATGACGTCCTTTCTCGATCGCAAGACTGTGCTCACTGAGTCTGTACCTTGTCAAGATTTTACTTTGTTTTGGGTCGGTAACCTTGCTCAGGTATTCTGCCACTGTGTATTCTATGTTTAGGGCCAAATAGCATTCTAGTTTGCTCTGCTTTTGGGTTGCTTCTCTCCGATGTGTCAGGTAGCTTTCTTTTTTGCTGTTTTATTATTTGGTTTAGTCCGTTGAGTTTTCTGTCTGGTGGCTCTGCTTGTGTTTGTGTGCAGAGTTCCTGCACCAGTTGGCTGAATTCTATGTGCAGGGTCTCAATTTGGTGTTAATCCCATTTTTCCAAATCTTGGTTTGCAGACGGTCCCCATCTCACCATAGAGGGAAATTGGTCTCACTGAGTCCAGTATTTTAAGCCAGGTTTTTATTGGGATATGTCTATTTTGATGTTTCTTTTGACGGCCCAGGTTAATTCTTGCCTTGTCTCTCAGGTCTTTTACAGCTTGGTTGAAGTTTCCTGTGCTGCTGATGTTTAGGCCAAGGTAGGTGTAGTTTTTTGTTTGTTCTAATCTAATGGGATTGCATTGCTGGTTTTGGCAGCCGGATCTCTTTTGTGACTGAGGGTCTCTTTCCCATCTCTCTCTCTCTCTCCCTCTCTCCCTCCCTCCCTCCCTCCCTCCCTCCCTCTCTCTCTCTCTCTCTCTCTCTCTCTCTCTGTGTGAGGACCACCAGCAGCAACAAGCAGCACGAGCTGAAAGAAAGGAAAAAAAGGAAGATTTGAAAGGAAAAAAATATATAAAAACGATAAACGGTACCATCGAGGCAGCTTTGTTATTTACCGAATTAACGACCGAAGGAACGACGCGGAGCGGCGGCGATACAACGACACATCGATAAATATTCATCTGTTTCTCGGTTAACATGCGGTGCTGCTGCGACGGAGGCTCGTCTCATCACAACAGGAGGAGGAGGATGAGGATCTGACCGTTATTATCACACATCCTGACCGTTATATCAGCACAGCGTCTGAATCACAGCGTTATCATCAATATTATTATTGATCATTTATCGGTGGTATAAAACGGCGGGGGCGGCAGGTCGTTTTGATGTTGTTCCATTCAACGTCGTTTCGGTGAAGAAAAAAAAAAAAACCAAAACAAAACCGACACATAAAGACCTCTCCATCCATCCATCCAGAGAACAGATC
This sequence comes from Nannobrachium achirus, assembly GCF_963921795.1. Classification (NCBI taxonomy): domain Eukaryota; kingdom Metazoa; phylum Chordata; class Actinopteri; order Myctophiformes; family Myctophidae; genus Nannobrachium; species Nannobrachium achirus. The sequence continues at coordinate 58,081,298 of NC_137826.1, forward strand.
TATAGACCCATAGAGGACATCTACACAACGGTAAGAAAAACGAAACGTGTGTTTTATATTGTTGTTGTTTATTCTCATGTTCTTCCTCCTCCATTCATCACCAATAACAACAAAAAAAAAGAAAATCGTCGCGCGGCCGTGAAACTGCAGATCTGCAAGCTCACCGCGCGTCGCGGAGGCAAGCTCACAAGACGCGTTGTGAGCTTGCAGATCTGCTGTTTTCGGCCGCGCGACGACTTATATAAAAATCACGCAGGAGGAGGAGGTTGTGTTAGCAAGATGCTACAGCTAGCTGTGATGATATGGATGAGAGGATGGATGGATGGATGAACGAATGAATGTGTGTGCGCGTGCGTGCGTGCGTGCGTGTGTGTGTGTGTGTGTGTGTGAGTGTGTGCGTGTGCGTGTGCGTGCGCGCGCGCGTGCGTGCGTGTGTGAGTGAGTGAATGAATGAATGAATGAAAAATGTGTGTGTGTGTGTGTGTGTGTGTGTGTGTGTGTGTGTGTGTGTGTGTGTGTACACGTGTGTGTGTGTGTGTGTGTGTGTGTGTGTGAATGAATGAACATTTTAATTAATTAATTAATGAGTGGATGGATGGATAAATGAATGAATGGATGGATGGATGGATAATAGAAGAGCACATGGGTCGTACTGTACTGTAGGTACAGGAGGAGGTCAGATCACGCAAACGTGCGTGACTCTGCAGAGCTGTGCGTTGTTAAAGTCACCTCCTGGATGATGAACCCCCCCACCCCCCCCTCTATCCCCCCTACCCACCACCCCGGCCTTTGTCTGGATCCATTCCATGTCATTTGATCATCTTCATGCTATATAGCAGCCTAACCTGTGTCTCTCTCTCTCTGTGTGTGTTTGTGTGTGTGTGTGTGTGTGTGTGTGTGTGTGTGTGTGTGTGTGTGTGTGAGAGAGAGAGAGATATGTAATGTCTTCTGTTTGTGTGGGAGACAGACAGCTACCGTGGTTACGTAGTCAGTCACCCTATCATCATCAGTGTTATGGTCATGGTAGTCTGGGATCACTTCACTTTTCCAGGTTTGATCCGGACGGGAGAGGAAACCACTTTATGTCATGTTGTAGTACTCAAAGGACTACAATTTGCCGGAACTATCAAACCGGATTCAGTTTTAACCCAAAATAATTCCCACAGCAGGTATCGCCACAGATTGAAGATTCGTAGTTTACAACAAGCACAGTCAGGGACAGATTGAAGTTCATATGTTGTGACAACAAGCATGGTTAGGTAGCCTACAGATTCAAGTTGCATCAGCCACAGATTGAATGTTCATAAAGCAGGGGTGCCCACACTTTTTTGAGGTGAGATCTACTTTTAAAATGACTAGCTCAACATGATCTACCCATCCAAAATGTTTTAGCTGAGGGCCTGAGGGGGGTTTTGGAATAGCAGCACTGGCGTTACATTTTAGACAAACACACTTACTGTAAGGGGGAAATAAATGGGAAATACTGGGAGAAATGTCTTCATCCCATTCTGTATGGAAGTGGTAGGTTTTGGGGTTCTTTGTAATGCTACTGATTCTTGAACAAAGCATTGCATTGGAGGTTTGCCTACTTTAGAAGCCATGAAGGGAGCTGACTGGCCCTTCTTGATGTCATATTGACATATTCTTTTCATATTTTAATTATACATTTTTAGAGGCATGTCATGTGGTCTACCTGCTCACACCTACCTTTTGAGCACCCCTGTCATAGAGCAACAAGCATCAGGTAAAGAGATTCAAGGTTCACGTTATAGAGTGATAAGAATCATCAGGTATAGGCATGTATGAGGTAGAGATTCCAGATTCATAGTGTTACAACAAGCATCATGACCGCATGCGGCTGTCACCATGGCGGCGGTATCAGTGATGTCAGTCATCTCCAAATCTTTGATCTCCAAATGTGGGCATTGTTACAGCATGCGGCTGTTACCACCATGGCAGCGACACATGCGCAGTAAAGGCAGCAGTATTAGTGATGTCAGATGTCTCCAAATTTGGGCACTGTTAAGTATCAGTGATGTCAGCATGTGGGTTCCGGACAGACAGACAGACAGACAGACAGACAGACAGACAGACAGACAGACAGACAGACATTTGATCGATTAATAGTTAGATAGATAGTTAGATTAGATGGCAATTGGAAAGCTTGGTAAAGATGACATATTCATTGTTAGAGATACTAGTATATGAGTAAATCCGTGGGTTTTGACATTGAAACAATATGAAATAGAATAACAATACAAATCTCTGCACAATGAAAGGCTAAGTAAGTGTTTGAATACTGACGTTATTAATAGTAATTATTAGACTAGCTGGGATTGCATTGAAGGTGATGGGTGTGAGGGAGCACCCCACCCTTCAAGCAATATTTGAGGAAAGTGTAGTTAAGAAAGCTAAGAGAATAATTGCTGACCCCTCTCATGTCCTTCATTCAGAATAGGAACTGCTACCCTCTGGTAGACGTTATAGAGTCCCAGTTAAAAACAAGAAAAGATATCTCTGAACAGATACAAATACTCATTCATTCCCATATCCGTTACTCTGCTAAACACTGGCCGTTAGTGTGGTGTGGTGACTCTAGTGTAATGTAATGTAATGTACTGTATGCACTTGACCTGTATGTCAGCACTGTGTTGTGCACTATTCGTTGTAATTTTTCTTTCTTTCTTTCTGTCTGTCTTGTCCTGTTGTATGTTATGTAGCATCCTGCATAGTGCATGTCCAAGACAAATTTCCCTCGGGACCAAATAAATTAATCCTGAATCTTGAACGTTGAACTTAAAGGGGACTGACTGCGTTCCCCCCCACACAACTAAATGTTATCTCCAGTTGTGAGTGTTTGTAAAAGCAACTGAAAGCTGACATTGTGGTTCAGGTTGCTCAATGCTCAGCCCCTCCACGTGTGTAGAACGTGTTTATGGCCCATGGGCCAGACAGGGAGACATAAACATGAGTATCCTTTATGTTAAGGGCCTGTGTGGCCTGTTTGTTTTCACCTCCTGAAAAGAAGTTCCTTAGGAGCCGCGGTGTGTTTGGTGGGATGTATCATTGCATCACTGCACCCTGGGGTGCCATGATGGCAGTCCAGGGGTGCTGCGAGATCATTTGATAATATTTGGAATTTATTTGGACACTTGAAAAAATATTTAGTATAATTTTGGTTATTATCTCAACGTTTTCCTCGCAACATAATCACTAAAATATCGTCACTGTCGGGCAGAAACCTCGTATCTCCATGTTTCAAAATGTGTACGTCTTTTGGTAAAGCAAAGCCCTGCTTCATCATACAAGACTGTCGCACAAAACTAGTGAAAACGGCCGATCTACAAGCACACAACGCCCTAGTACATTTTATAGATGATAAATACAAAACGAACGGTTTTGGACATACAAGGTTTCCACCCGACAACGACGATATAAGGTAAATATAAGGTGCTGGGAGTGAAAATTATAATGTTGCCTTGGATTAAAAACATATTTATGGGGTGCCCTGAGACAAAGAAGTTTGGGAACCCCTGTGTTAAAGCCCTGTGTGGCCTGTTTGTTTTCACCTCCTGAAAATAAGTTCCTTAGGAGCCGTGGTGTGTTTGATGGGATGTATCATTGCATCACCGTTACCTCGATGGCACCGCCAGGTATTGTGGAGTAAATGCTCTACTATATTCTTGGCAGCGTCGCCGAGATGTGAATGAAAATACGCTTTGTTTTTTTACTCGTTGGACCGCTGAAAACCTGGGGATGTTCCATGGACCGTGAAGTGAACGGGAGAGTGACTTTAACTGACACAAATCGTACTTCTAGTTGTGTTCATTTTCTTTGCAGTCTGATTTATTTTGTGCAACAAAGAGACCGTATTTCATTATTATTAGGGCCCTGTGATGTCCACAAAGACAGTCCCTTGTTCCCTAGTCTCAAACAGCTCCATGACGACCTGTGCAATCGATAAAAGGCTAATCATGAGTGGTCTGGCGTTTCTGGCTTGTTTCTGTCTCTCTTTGATAGTTAGTGTGGTTGTTAGGTTGTTAGTCGTTGTGAGCTTGTAGATCTGCTATTTCTGGCTAAAGTTCTCAGAATATGGACACTAGGGTTCAAGTGAATGGTTAATATAGAAAAAGAAAAAAAAGCTTCTATCACACTGTAGTAACTCTGAGGATCCCCTAGGGGTCCCGGACCCCCTATTGAAGACCCCTGCTTTAGAGTCTGTCTGTTTAGCATACAGTACCTCATCTCATGATGATTGTGTAGTTTATTTCTTAGTGTGTGTCTGTTTATCTTACCTCATCTCATGATGATTGTGTAGTTTATTTTAGGGATCGACCGATTATCGTAACGGGCAATAATCGAAGTCGATATTCATAACATTTATTAATATCGCAAAATATCGATATCGGAAAAAAAAGTTGAAAAACATTTCGATATTTTCTTTTTATTTATTTATTTATTTTTTGCATCTCGGTTCATAATATCGGTTATTGGCCTCTTTGATCACGACTTATCGATATCGAAATCGAACATGAAAATCCCATATCGGTCGACCCCTAGTTTATTTCTTAGCGTGTGTCTGTTTCTCGTACCCGGCTGCGCTGACACTAATGTGTTTGCAACAGCCTTATCAAAACACAGCACAGACCCAGCGTTTCCAACTAGTTTATCACGGTGTGTAATTGAATATGAGTGTTAACACTGCTCTAAAGCCACTCAGTCTGGCTGTTGGCAGACACGCACTCCTGAAAATAATAACGTGTACAAATTATTTATGGAAAGCCCCAGAATATGAATTTAATTTAATTTAAATGATATTATTAAAAAGAGCCCAGCCCTGCTAGCAGCCTCTAGATTCCATGCTGCTTCTTTAAAAGTTTCAGTTTCAGTTTGTATGTGCTTGACAGGCGGAGGCCTTCCTCCAATCATGATCAAGTGGGGGCGGGCCTTGGTGTGCACAAGGCACTCGACCACGATTGGAGGAAAACATGTCACCCAACAGTTTTGGAAAACCTTTTTCTTCTCGCGGGGAATAAAAACAAATATGGACCAAACTACTAGTAACTAGTGCTATAAGAACAACAACACGTTATGGAGTTAAGGTTTACTCGGATGGAGGATTCTTCTTCCAGGGAGCATTCGTTTACTCGTCAGTTTCCATGGCAATCTGCTCATGGGATTTTGAGAGAACTTGCTTGCAAGTGAAACGTTTGGCCTAAGGGTGGCTCTAGAGTAGTGGTTCTCAACCTGTGGGTCGGGACCCCCAGGTGGGTCCCCAAATTATTTGGGGGGGTCCCCAGATGATGAACTTAATGTGCAATACTGTTTTCTTACTCAACAGTAAACAAACCGACATACAGTATAAGTACTTGTATAGAGGGTATCTGCACATTTCTAAGGTGACAATTTAAGGTCTTTTTAATACCTCTAAAATGACAAATTAAACATTGGCCAAAATGTCAAATATTAGTGGCCGAAATTGTGAAAATAGCCGATTTGCATGCATGCTCACGAGGCGTTGTGAGCATGTAGATCTGCTGTTTTCACAATAGAACCGTGTTATACCGAATGTAATGCCTCAACTCTTAGTGCTCGTCAGGGTGGGCAGTTCAAATGTGAATATGATGATTATTTGGAACAGGTTGGGAACCACTGCTCTAGAGTAAAGGCCTTGGGGTCACCAGAAGCAGTGTAGGGGCCCTGCTCATTCAGTCAGACTGTAGATTTCAACATAACCTGTTTGTGAACAAAGTGTTGGATTGATGGCTGGACTGTCATCCTCAGAGCGCTGCTGCTAGTGGGGCCAAAAGGGAACCTATTTGTTTGTGTCAGTAATGATGAACAACATGAAAGCTGTGTTTCCACTACTGTGCTACTGTATATTGATGTTTTCACATGGCCTGCTTGTAGGGCTGCACAATTAATCGTTTTTAAACCGAAATCGCGATTCGGAACCAGGCAATTAGCAATATCGCAAAGGTGCAAATAATCGCAAAAGTGATTTCTGTGTGACGGTGGCTCCCCTCCTCCGTCCCCTGCATACATGTCAAACTTATGGTGTGTCTTAGGGTGCATTTGTTTGCCTTGATGAAAGCAAGGCAGCGACATACAGTACTTTCTTCCTTGACTGTATCAAACCATTTGCATGATTGCCAATTTGCCTAGTTATTAATAATCAGTTTCTTTTCAAATGTAAGTACAATAAATATTCAACGGAAGCTTCGGAAGCTTGACTTAAGGTAGTGAAGTGATTTTATTTGGTTAAAATATTTTATATATAAAAAAAAAAAAAAAGTTTTGTTTTAACCCCCCCCCCCCCCCCCCCCCAAAAAAAAGTAAAATAAATATATAAATATCGTGAATAAAATCGCAATCGCAATATTAGTCAGAAAAATCCAATTTGATATTTTCCCAAAATCGTGCAGCCCTACCTACTGTACATGTGTGTGTGTGTGTGTGTGTGTGTGTGTGTGTGTGTGTGTGTGTGTGTTTGTGTGAGAATGTGTGTGTGAATGGGTGAATGCAATGCATAGGGCTGTAAGGATTATGACATTTTACATGACGATTAATTGTCACTCAAATAATTGCGATTAACGATTTAATTGTGCTTTTGTCGTTGACAATTACATTTCTGTTTTGGCTTTTAGGCTTTGAAGTTGCACATGGCAATCATGACAAATATACAAAGAAATGACTGACATTTGACAATTTTATACTTTAACAAGAGCATTGATAGTGGAAATAGCCGATCTACTAGCTCACTAGATCTGCTATTTCCACAAAGTGTTTGTAACTCTATTACCATTTCTCAGCATGGAAACAATTGTGACGATTATGCGAAATAATTGCGATTACCTCAAATAATTGTGATTAGACGATTATGTAATAATTGTGACAGCCCTAGTAATGCACAATCTCTGTAAAGCACCTTGGATGAAGGCGATATATAAAGATGCACCATTTAGGTTTGTGACCGTTTTCTCATTTGTCACCTCATAGTACTTAATGCTGGTGTGGGAGGTAACACTTAGCATGTAGTCTGGGATCACTTCACTTTTCGGGTTTGTAACTGGTCTGGAGCGGAAACCACTTTACGTCATGTTGTAGTACTCAAAGGGCTACAATTTGCCGGAAAGATCAAACCGGATTCAGTTTTAACCCAAAATATTCCCCTGCGCTCAAGGACATACTTTTAGGGCCTACCTAATAAACTCCTTGATGCGGAGTAGTTTTGCTTTTGAAAAATCCTATGGTATATGCATATTTTAGTCCAACTTTTAGCGACTGGCAAGACTACACTAGGCCATTTTTGCGACCGTAGGTCGCATTTACTACCAAGACCTCCACCGGCTGTCTGTCAGTGAGTGAGTCAGTGAGTCCGTCACACTTTTGCCCTGCTCATATCTCCACAGCCGTTGCCCCCATCCATGCCAAATTTTGCACACACACTCCTTGACTGCCAAACTACAACCTCCAAGGACCCCCGGAGCCCCAGGGACCCCCAGATGTAAAAAAATGACCAAATGTGCTCACACGTCACACGTCACACTTTTTCCCTGCTTATATCTCCGCACCCGTTGACCCGATCCATGCCAGATTTTACACACACACACTCCTTGCCTGCCAAACTACAACCTCCAAGGACCCCCGGAGCCCCAGGGACCCCCAGGTCCCTGGGGGACCCCCAGATGTAAAAAATGACCAAATGTGCAAAAATGACCAAATGACCACCCCAACGGGGCTGCTCACGGGGAATTCCCGGGGACCACCGACTCCTGGTGCTCCAGAACGGATGCAAAAGTGGTGGCGCCCCCAGTGGAGGACCCCCTGCCACTGCAGCGCACATAAAATGCCGTAACTCGGGCTAGGAGCGTCCGGGAGAGCCGGGGCCGGTACCTATTCGTCCGCCAAGGCAACGCGGAGACCCCACACCTCATTTCTCACACGGCCCTATTCTAGCGCCACCTTCAGGACGATTTTTAAAACACATTTTTGGACACTGCTCCTACAGTTTTTGCCCTAAAATCACGAATATCACTACACAGCATGTCTACACTCATGTCATCAACATGGATCAGGAAGATTTTGGAAAAACAAATTTTTGCCCTATTTGTGGAGATAAGCCACCTACGGTCGCTTATCTCCCGATTAGGGAGTCTTACTGGTAATAGGGATTGGGGAAACAAACGGGGGGAACCAAATCAAAGCGACACCGCTTCTTCTAGTGGTTTCCGCGCTCTAGGCGGAAACCAAACGGCCTGTTGTGAACAAACACCAGGCTTTCTCCCAGAAGGTTACTTAGCATGTAACCCTTCCATGTAACTGACTAGCAATGTCAATAAGCAGGAACTACTTGTGTCCTACCGCCTCACCCTAAAACAAAACAAACACAACAAATGTTTGAGAGCAATTTCACTAATTGCCTCATTAGAGGATAAAGCCTACATATTGCAGCAGTCCAGGCTGCCTGCAGTGTACTGGGTGACATTGGGCTTACTGGAAAGACAACATTTTGGGCTGCGTGTGGTGGCATTTCCAACGTGGTTGGAATAACTTGCACGCTATTTTGCAGGTCTGCTGAACAGCATACATTTTGATCCTACGCTAAGTAAGGGTGCTGGAAAAAATCTATTTGAATTCGAATCGTGTTTCTAAATCAGAATCGATTCTCATTTTCCAAAAATCGTTTTTTTATTAGATATTATTTATTAGTTATCATGATTTTGTTTTTTTCATTACGATAATTTATTAGATATTATGTTGTGTTTTTACAAGTTAAAAGAATGTGTGCAAGCATGAATAAATCAGACATGTTGTCTTGGATTTACCTTTGTTTGTTTATATTATTGCAATAAGTTGATAAAACCTTTACAATTATAAAAGCTACGTAAATGTACTCTGCTTTCATGCCAGCAGACTGGAGTAGATCCTGATATATGAATTGAATAGGGAATAATTTTGAATCGAGAATCGTTTTGAATCGAGAATCAATTTTAAAACGGAAAATAATCGAATTCGAATTGTTTAGATTTGAAAGAATCGAATAAAAATCGTGAATCGTGACCCCAAGAATCGATTCTGAAACGAATCGTGGGCTACCCAAAGATTTGCAGCCCTAACCTTAAGGCCACCCCCCCCAACCCCACAAGCTCGGTATATTCTCTGCATTTTCCCAACCAGTATCCATATAGCTTGAATTGCCAAAAATAATCACATTGGTTTTGTGCAAAACCAGAAAACACCAAATGGTGAAAATGGTATTACATGATAAACTATGCCTGCATGTAGGGACGGAGCTCGCTAATTTTGAAAGATCCTGCTTATTGATTTTATCAATTTTTATCAAGCCCACTATTGAGCGTTTTCTAATATTTTGTGTAAAGACGTGAGACGACACATTCAGAACATGGCCAGTTGTTGCAACTGTGAGTTTGATCTATGAAGATGACAATTGCAGTGATGTCATTACGTGCGCATCCCGCATCAAAAACTCATTCAAGTCGCCCAGGGACTCATTCATGTCATGGTCCTGGGGTCCCGGGGATGCGCCTCCATTGGAGTCCATGTTAAAATAATTTACCGGGTCGCGGTAAAAGAAATACATTTTAAAATTCCACAGACACCACCATTGTTCATGGGTGACAGCATCCTACTTTACCCTACGTTAACACAAATAAAATCCACGTAGAAAGCATTAAACAGGCGATAGAAACGTCAATGTTTTGATTCCACCGATGTCCGACGCCATTTTTAGTAGTTTTAGTAGTTCTAAGTTCAAACATTAGCCAAATTGTAAAATAAATATAAGAAATAGGCAAACATTTTGAAAATAGCCGATCTACAAGCTCACAGCGCTCGAAAACATTGTATTGAGGACTCATAAAACTTTTCTGGGACCCATTTGAATGACCACCTGAGGGTCCCGGGACCCATTACATTGAAAACCTAGTAACATCACTGCAATTGACAAAATTAACAAATATCATTAAATATCATTAAAACAATCATTCATTAGTGTGCAATAAGTGTTAAATGGCTTTATATTATGAATAGTACTGTAATAATTTCTTGATCACCTCTTGTCTTGATTGTTTAAACATGGCGTCATGGGCCGCTATGCTCGATAACAAGCTTGATAAGCCCCAAAGGTTATTGAGTACCGGGTTAGGGTTAGATCGGGTTATCGAGCTACCCTTGTTTAGGGCTCCATCTTATTGCTAATAGTTTTCTCTTAACTACAGCAATATATTTTATGTATGCATTTACAAAGATGGCCCACCATATCCTCCCTGGGGGACTAAACTGTAAACTGCTGCCAGGTTGGAAATGGAAATCTTTAAAATACTGAAACCTATGACCCGTTTCACCAGAACAATGCAGATGCAAGACTGTTCTTGAAGAAAGAAACCTACTCACACGCACGCACGCACGCACGCACACACGCAGTCGACTCGACTCAGTAAAAGGTTGAGTTGAAGTCGACTTTATCGTTTGATGACGTCATCACATCACACACGACCCCCCAATTATTTTGGGGGGTCCCCAGATGATTAACTTAATGTGAAACATTGTTTTCTCACTCAACAGTAAACAAACCAACATAAAGTTTAAGTGTATAGAGGGTATCTGCACATTTCTAAAGTGACAATTTAAGGACTTTTTAATTCCTCTAAAATGACAAATTAAACACTGTCCAAATTGTCAAATATTAGAGGCAGAAATTGTGAAAATAGCAGATCTACATGCTGGTGTGAGCTGATGCGAGAATGTATTATTTAAAAAATGTTCAACTTCGACTTTCTCTGGTGGGAGTCGACTTTTGTAATAAAGTCGAATGAGTCGACTTGTCGACTTTTTCGTTATTGCCCTAGCACACACACGCGCACACACACACACACACACACACACGCACACACGCACATACTCACACACACACACACACACACACACACACACACACACACACACACACACACACACACACACACACACACACACACACACACAACATTATCAGCTACACTTCGCTGGCGTTTGACAACATTAAACTGAAACGTGTATTGTAAATATGTGTTGATGTGCAGCCTGGCTGCCGTGCAGTTCCATCATGGAACAGCTGACTGCATGGTTCTGACCTGATCCCTCCTGTTTCCCTAAATTAAAAACCTTCCTGCTGTTCCTCCTCGTTTGTCTTGAGAATGGATGTGATGACTAATAATAAATAATCATCAGTTGAATTCATCATGACAGTGAAGCTGTTCCAAGGACTAATCTATTAGTCTTACAGTCTGCAGCAGTTCTGCCCAGAACCTTTAGCTCAACACCCTAAATAGAAATGAGACATTTTGACGGGGACAACGTGGCACAAAGTATTTTCACAATACTTTTTTTAACTTTTTATTTATTTACTTAAATGGGGGTATGTCGCCTAATGCAGTGGTTCTCAAACATTTTCATGTCAAGGACCCCCAAATTGACATTTATTAGCCCGTGGACCCCCATTTGAAAAGACATGCCAGGGACCCCCATAGGAGAAGATTCTTACGGCTCTAGCAGTGATTCTCAACCATTTCAATTTCAAGGACCCCCAGTTTGACATGCTTTAGGCTACAGACCACCAATTGAATGGCATTTCTATCTCTGAGACCCCAATTTAAGATCAGTGTTAATTTAACGGGTCTATTTTGTTCCATTTGTACACTCTCTGAGTTGCATACCAATAAGGGTCCATTTGGCTCCTAACTATCATTTAGCTGGGGACCCCCTGGAACTCCTTCAAGGATGCCTGGGGGTCCCCGGACCCCACTTTGAGAATCAATGGCCTAATGAATGTCAAAAGGTTCAGAATGATTGATGTTAATGCCTTCAGTAGACCTGTTTGTTTTGTTTGCCTGGCGGCTCGTGGCAGAACCCTGAAACAATGGTAAATCAGCCAACAACCCACTCCCTCTCATGGTAAATGGCTTACGTGACCCTCAAATGGGTCCCGACCCAGAGTTTGGGAACCAGTGCTATAGATTACTTCTGACAAATCTGACTGATCTTTAAACACCCTCGGAAATATGAATTGGTTCAGGTTGATGTAGAAAACTCTCCTTATCTCTGTGGTCTGTTGCATACTGTAGCTAATCTTCTGCACAGTACGCAACACCCGCTCTGCTCCTTTGATTCTGTTCAAGGTTCTAAAAAACAAACGGTGTGTTTGGTTTGTCATGGTTTCAATCTGCTGCTGGGAGAGAGAGCAGAAGGACCTACAGAAAAGTTTAAAACCAGACTCTCTCATCGCTGATTGTGCCTTTAAAGACTCAGTGTCATGGACTTTCTCAAAGACAGATACAGCTGTTCCCTAGACCAGGGGTTCCCAAACTTTTTTTCTCAGGGCACCCCATGAATATTGTTTTAATCCGATGCACCCCTACACATGTCCAAAACCGTTCGTTTTGTATTTATCATCTATAAAATGTACTAAACTAGTGAAAACAGCAGATCTACAAGCACACAACGCCTCGCATCGTTGTGCTTGTTGTGCTTGTAGATCGGCTGTTTTCACTAGTTTTGTGTGACCGACAGTGACGATATTTTAGCGATTATGTTGCGAGGAAAACGTTGAGATAATAGCCATTTTGGTTAGAACTGACTGAAAATAACTTTGTACTTCAAGTTTAAAATGATATTCAATATTTCATTGTCCAAATAAATTCCAAATATTATCAAATGATCTCGCTGCACCCCTGTACTGCCGTCGCGGCACCCCAGGGTGCCCCGTCACCCACTTTGAAAACCCCTGCTCTAGACTATTTTATTGTCTTAACTGGTGTCTGCTGTAATGCATTCTTTACCATTTCTGTTTTTATGTATTGATCAGTGGTGTGATATGGATTTTAGAAGTGGTGCTCCTCTAAATTCATGGCGCCATGTGCACGTCACGTACACGCGCGCGTGCACGTGTGCATGCATGCCTGCCGCGCGGTGCTAGTTGAAATATTGTATTCAACATCACAACATTTTTAATGTAGCCTAATTATATTTCTTATTATTTAGTTACATTGTTAATTAGTTTCAATTAATGTGTTTCAATTAATGTATTTTTTATATAAAATATAAAATAACTTTAGATATTACATAGACTTTGCTTTACAATCATAGACACTTTCGGAACTCTCCCACCGCTATGCATGCAGCTCTGACAAAACAACACACTTCGTTTTTCAGATGAGATGTTCACAAAAGGTAATACGTTTTCGCGAACGGCTGAGCTTCCCTGCGACGCTAACGAGTGTGGAACACAAGAGTGGGGAAGCTTATCTCGGAGCTGCATGGCGGAGGGAGAGGTCCGAAAGGAGCTAAATGTCTGCAAAGAATGCAAGGCGAACGTGCTGCTGGCCGTGTACAAGTGTAAATGAGGATGTAGGTGAGAACTGCCTACCCGAGTATTGTTATGCAAAGCAGCTAGCCAGGTAGGGGGACTGAAGTGTTCGTGCTGACCGCGGCGTCACACAACTTGACGACATGCGTGCACGCTCATGCATGTGGGACGTGCGTACGTGCAGCTTGGAAAAAAAGAAGTCTGGGCTCACCGAGCCCAACCGAGCCCACGGCATCTCACCCCTGGTATTGATGGTGCTCTGTCCACTGTTGTTGTTGTTGTGATGTTGTGTTTTTATCAGCTTTTAACCTGAATAATGTGAATATTGATTTATTTTAGCCCTTATCTCCTTCAGGAGGCCCTTGCCTTCTGTCAGGCTACAGTTGCACATAAGAAACTCTTAACCTGTGCCTGCCTTGGTAAATAACGCTTCAATAACAATAAGACTCGAGTGCTGCAGAGCCATGCCGTAACATAACATGAGGGAACTGTGGATGCATGTATCTATGTATGAATAAACTGATCTACAAGCTACCGGCTTGTTCGCGTGAACGCTGCGGTCAGCTCGCAGCGACAAGAAAAGGTCCCAGTTTAATCCATGCTAGTGTTCCTGCACCAACAAGCAGTTGCTGCGTAACAAGGAAGTGATTGCAGGGGAGAGACAGTGTGGAGGAACATGTTGTCCCGCCCCCCCAAAAAAGCATATCCGTTTACCATCCCAAATCGGAAGCACTGTCTTTGGAGTACTGGGTCCGTACTGGGCTGGGCCCGTACTGATTCAGCCCGGCAAAAGGAGTTGGAGGCCCTCATTGCACGCAGGCATCGGCCGAGCACCAGACTTTTCCGCCTTCCGGACGTGCCGTGAGGCCCCACAAAGGCCACATACTAACCCATGAACGGTTACTGTGATTTTAGATGTCGTTGTTTTTCTGGTACAAAGAGAGTCTAATGATGTTGTATGTGTAGACCATCCAGGAGTAGTCAAGGAAGCTAGGGAGTAGTGGGCTGGTATTCAGATGATATACAAGCCAGCAGGGCCAATGTGATGGCTCTGTGGGCTGCTGCTACTCAGTGCTATAGAGAGAGATCCCTCTCTTGTTTAATTAGAGTAGCGCTGCTGCTACTCAAAGATTGTCCATTTCAGAGTACTAGAAGCGGGCAGCCCAGCGACCTGGCCAACTCGGAACAATGTAAATAGGGAATGAATGCCCCGCCCTTTAATGCAAACCCCATTATACCTGTTTTCATAGGACCCGTTTTGACCATCTGTCTGCCTGTGTCCATTTATGCCCATATATGGAGATATCTGTATCTGTCTGTCTGTCGGCGTCCATTTTATGTCCATATATGGAGATCACTGCAGTTATAGTTCTGGGTCCATTTTATGCCCATATATGGAGATATCTGTCTATCTGCGTCCATTTTATGCCCATATATGGAGTATCTGTCTGTGCCTCCAACTGTGTTGCAGACACAGTGCCGGTTCCCCCTTTAATGCAAACCCCATTATACCTGTTGTCATAGGACCCGTTTTGAACATCTGTTTGCCTGTGTCCATTTATGCCCATATATGGAGATATCTGTATCTGTCTGTCTGCGTCCATTTTATGCCCATATATGGAGATCTTTGACCATCTGTTTGCCTCTGTCCATTTATGTCCATACTGTCCATTTATGTCCATATATGGAGATATCTGTATCTGTCTGTCTGCAATCCATTTTATGCCCATATATGGGGGCATTCATTTTATGCCCATATATGGAGAACGCGCGTGCCCGTGGGACGAACGGTTCTCGAGATACGCGGATTACATACATACATACACACGCACAGAGATTTTTTGTTGACTCATGTGGCGTACGTGATGTCAGAGCCTTTTATGAAGTAATGTCACAATGAGTCAGAGCTTTCGCCGATTTCCTCCGGAACAGCCTGATGTCAACAATCAACCCCGCATAAGGAGATTCCGAACGTTTCGCGCCGGTTCGGGAAAACCACGCGTCGGGTCGGGTCGAGACCCGGCACTGCACTCCGTGCCGCGGCGGGGAACGCACGTGCCGAATCTGAAGCCGGTGGGACGAACGGTTCTCGAGATACGCGGATTACAGACACACAGACAGACAGACAGACATCATTTATAGATAGATGAGAGTAAAGCCAGGGGGGCCATTACATGAGTTATATTTACTTTGTGGGCCGGCCATTTTTTTTAATGGCCGGCCTGGACGGTCGGGAATGGTCCGGCCTTTTAGGGAGTTGTCCCGCTTTTCCAATGGCCAGCACGTCCCTGACGGAGGTGTACACTAGCGGTACACGAGAAGAACCGAGGCAACGCAGAAAACAATATTTGATGGCGTCGTTCACGCCGCCAGCCACTCATCACGAGTACAAAGTGCGTGCGTTTAAAGCCTGGTGGAAGCTGCCACAAAGGGCAGGGTGGCCCAGCGGGCCACCCTAACCCGGCCCTGGACAATAGGATGTGTGGGAATGTGACAGTGAGGCCCCCCCAGAGTGCTGATGCTCCTAAAACCCCTCGGCCAACAAGCTTGTTTCAATTCCTGGCCGTTCACACTTCCATTGAGCGGCGGTGAACCGTGGGGCTGACGCTAAGCCCGTTCAACCAGCTCTGTTATCTGATGTTGGCCTGCAAAGCACAGCAGCAAGCAGCACCTCACCGCACACAGGAACCACAGGAACCATGCATGCTTTACTTCTGACTGACAGACTGACTGACTGACGGAGTCACAACGCCTCTAATGGCCACGTGCGATTCTTACAGTCTTTTGACCGCTTGAACCCCAGAAACCAATTCTGGGGGGAATCATTGTGCCCAAAATAGCCGATCTACCAGCTCCCAACGAGTCACGTTGTGAGCTTGTAGATCGGCTATTTTTGGGGGAATGTTCCCTCCAGAATGTGGTAGTTAAACGTCAATATGAAGTTATTTTCAATCTGTCCTAATGGAGACGGATATTCTGTTAAGTTTTCCCTCGTGACATACTATACTGTAGTGGGGGAAAATGTATATATTTTCGTAGCGTAATATGACATAGGTTCTATAAAGTAACACAGGGGTGGATGTTTTGATAATAACCACTGCCCTAGCATCACCGTCCGCCCATCATTTCCACATCTTGCACACATAGTTTTTTTTTTTTTTTTAACTTTGTTTTTATTCAAGACTGCACATCAACAATATATATACATACAATCAATAAAGACCTCATGCAAAATAATATAAAATAAAATAAAAACAAAAACAAAAAGCGATGTTTTACGCGAGTAAGTGATGTGCACACACACTTTACCAGAGCTAGCATAGCAGACATGAGCCACCCAACTTTTAAAGGTAAAGTAGGTAAGGGTTCTTTTACATACCTAGGAGCCACACAGTGGAATAACCTAGAAATAAATGTCAAATTGACAAGCAATGTAAGGGTTTTTAAGCAGAAGATAAAAGCAGGTCTTTTAGAAAGGGTACCCCGATAGTCTAAGAAAGACACGGGAGTATGGGTTTATGTTTTATGGTTGTACTGTTTGTAGGTACTGTATATGTATGTCTGTATTGTAATGTTTTGTTTTTAACTTAGTAATTGTTATTTGTATGAGGACCTCAGCGGA
Organism: Nannobrachium achirus; assembly: GCF_963921795.1. Taxonomy (NCBI): domain Eukaryota; kingdom Metazoa; phylum Chordata; class Actinopteri; order Myctophiformes; family Myctophidae; genus Nannobrachium; species Nannobrachium achirus. The sequence goes on from NC_137826.1 coordinate 58,098,286, forward strand.
AATAAGTCTCACGACTTTTCTGCGTAATCCTCGATTTGCTGTATTGTATTTTACTGCTTTTCAAATAAAATCAAATCAAATCAAAATCAAAACAAACAAGGGGTTATTGGGGTTCACATTTACATTATCAAAGTTGCAATTCTGCTCTTTTGAATTTATACATCAACCATTTATCCCATCTTTTGTTAAACAGATCTTCTTTTATCCTCAGTTTGTGTGTTAACTGTTCCATGTCCTGAATATTGTCCATTATTGTCCTCCATTGCTCATAGTCCGGGGCTTCAGTGTTAAGCCAGTTCCTGGTGATTGCCTTTTTCGCAGCAACTAGAAGGATTTTGGTTAGATAATGGTCCTCTGTAAGTACAGATTCCTCCATGTGACCCATATAGAGTACCAAACATTTGCACACATAGTTTTGCTCCCCAACAAGGTATCTCAACGGTAGAGTAATGTACAGTACGGGCTGGGTTGCCACGAAAGTCATGCTCGATAGATGACGTTCCCTAATACTTTTTGGTGACCCAGTGGCCTTTCCTCTAGTACCTACTGTGATCTGTTTAGATCTCTGAAGACTTAGTTTTGTTTCGTTGAAACCTCATTAAATTGTTTTTAATTCTTCTGGAATTATTTGGCCACTCAACATCAACTATGCTGAGCTAATATGAATCTGACCTTGACCTTGACCCTTAAATCTACGGGGCTGTTAAGTATGACATCATTTTGTAGGCAGAGGAGAGTTTCTGCCCCCAGTTTCCGTGAATCTTTTTAGTATTTTTACTATTTACACATTTTTCTTCTCTTTGTTGTTGAAAGGAAAGTGTTAGAATTATACTTTAGTCGTTATTTTTGTCTCGGATCTGTTGAAATAGCGAGGGACAGAAAATGCTCTGGGGGCAGAGTTCTCCTCTGCCTACAAAATGATGTCACGGCTTAAAAGCCCCACAGTTGAATATCATTACATGTTTACGTTGAATCAAGCATGTTACCATCATACAACGTCATGGAAATCAGTGTTAAAATTGACGTTTGATTAGAAAGGACATCAATGTTTCACTGGTGTGTGTGCACTCCAAAGGAGCTTTCAACATGGTGTCCTCAGGAGTACTTGTTTTAAAATTCACGATGATTTGTTTGATGATCACAAAAGGATAACCTAAAGTGGTTTATGTTACATGCAGCTCTCACCTCTGATCAGGATAATCCTATCCTTCTCCTTACTGTATGTCTCAAGGTCCCAAAACTTGTTCTATGAGCCCGGATTGTATTGAATACAATGTCTAAAACATATCCTTACACCTTAATATTGTCAGCTACACATGCAAAAAAGGTCGGGTTCAATTCTCGTGACAAATGCCGTCCCACTCTGTCCATACCAGCAACTAAAAACCTTTTTACAGATTGTTTTAAAAACAATATGTTTAGTTTAGTTTGAATCGGGAAACCCCTAGTTGTTTGTTTGTGTTTTTCCATCTGATATTGTATCTGCAGAACACAATGGGTGGACAAAGCAGCTGACAGTCAATAGTAGATATTGGAGTTATTGGACAACCTAGAATGTCCAGTGTGCACACAGGGCATCCCTGAGGAGAACACATACACAACAACATCCACTGTACAATAGAACAGGTGGCAGGGATCAGGAAATCACTGGTGGAAGAAGTAGGGTTGTACAGTATTTTGGTTTAACGGTATAATACGGTGTTATAAAATGTTGACGGTCTCGTAAGCCAAACCGGCAAAACCGCATGTGTGACGTGCACCGCCGCACGCATCTGATTGTGCAACACATGTGATTGTGAACGTGTTTACGGAAGCAGCAGAAATCAGGCATCAGTAACAGCTGGAGGGAGACCTGGTCTCAAAAGAAATGCGACAGCTCTAACCAAATACAGACTACAGAGGCGACTCAGGCGAGGCTTAGCTTGTAGTGAAAAACAGTGGATCTACAAGCTCACAACGCGGTGCACGGTTGACGAGCCACAAGCTTGTAGATCTGCTATTTTTGGCACGCGACGCAGTCAGGCGGCCGAGCTAACGGCTTTGTTAGCCAACTTGTCGCTATAGTAGTCGTCAAGGGAAGAAAAGGAGTCCCTTTTTTGCAGATCTATCCGTCTATCAGTCCGCGTGTATCAAACAAGCCTTGGTTAAAGTGGAGACGATCAGGCGGACCTGATCCACGTGAGACACCGCCGAGCAAGTTAAAGCGAAAGTACTAAACCTGGGTTTAGAAAAAATGGAAACCGTACAACCCTAGGAAGAAGGCCTACTCACATTTCATTTCTTCTACTTCAGTTAAAAGGTGCCATTAATGTGCAAGTGTTCTTCTGTTACATGTACAAATCCTGTAATCAACATTTTACTTGACTAAAATACAAAAGGATGGTGCTTGAAGTACGAAAATAAAAGTACTCAAGCAGAATGTCCCATTTAACACGTTTTTCAAAATCTGTTATTTTGTAGATCTAGCAGATAGATATACAAGCTCTCAATGCGTCACACCGAGGCACGTTGTGTGCGTGTAGATTTCCTACATGTGCGAAGATGTATGAAATCACCGTAAAAAACGGTGATGTATGAAGTATAAAATAGGGCTTAATTGGTTTAATAATAATTTAAATGTACAAAGTAAAGTAATGTTTTCAAATAATTGTAGTGGAGTAAAACATGTTTTCTTGAGATGTAGTGGAGTAGAGGCATAAACTATTGAAAAATGGAAATACTTCAAAAAACATTGACTTATTTGAGTTCCGCTGTACCATATAACAGTAACAGGTGGCTGTGATCAGTAACTCAACATGGACAGTATGATAAATGCATCCATTGTTTTATTAAAAGGCCATTACTTGCACACAAGAGGCCTTAATCCTGAGGATGAATTGATCATTTTGGAGGATTTAAAAGACTCTCCTCCCTTCCAATACTTCCTCACAGGTTAACGAATGAATTCATCATTTAAAAAGTGCAATTCAATCTGGGTTATCATGGCCCAGGCCAGGACAGTGACACAGATTGTTAGAACAAGCATTCCTGCTGGTCTCAGCTGAAAGCATTCTCTAAGTCGGTGCTTCTCAAACAGTTTCATGTCAAGGACCCCCAAATATATACTGTATATGCACTCGGCTGTGGGACCCACTTTTGAAAGCGATTTGTCAACGTCCTTCGAGAATAGCTGATTTACAAGCTCGCAACGTGCGGAGCATGTAAATTGGTAAATTTCAACAGCAAAAAAATCTCTGTCTTATATTATTTGACAACTTGGCTAATGTTTGACCAGTTGTTATAGTAGAAGTAAGCCTTGATGAACCATGAGGCCCAGAAGACAGGAGCATATCTCCTGTTTCTGTAGCATCACATTCATTCATTGCATCTGTCACCCGGTCCTGTAGGTTCACACTCTATAACATCCGTAAAATCAGACCTTTCCTCACCCAGGAGGCAGCCCAGCTCCTCATCCAGACATCTGTCATATCAAAACTTGACTATCGTAACTCTCTCCTCACTGGTCTCCCAGCATGTGCACTTAAACCTCTCCAACTGATCCAAAATGCTGCGGCACGACTGGTCTTCAACCAGCCAAAATTCTGACTCGTCTCCTCCCTTCTCCGCTCCCTCCACAGGCTCCCGGTTGCGGCCCACACTGAATACAAAACACTGATGCTGACCTTCTAAGCAGCCAAAGGTATGGCTCCTCCGTACCTCCAAAACCTGATCAACCCCTACAACCCCACCCGTTCACTCAGATCGGCCAACACAGGGATACTGACAGAACCCTCGCTAAAAAACGTCCTTGACAATTTGCCCTCCTGGCCCGCCAAACTGTGGAATAAACTCCCTGTCGCACTTAGAACAACAGGCTCACTCCCTAGCTTCCGTCGTGGACTGAAGACTCACCTCTTCAGACTCCACCTTAACCCATAGCACTACTGTAACACTCCCCTTCCCTCAATGACCATACATGAAGCTAGATAGTATTTTTAGGTTTTAGAAGTTCTTTTACTGATTAGGTGCGTGGTCTACCTATGTTATTGTTTTTACAGATTGATATTCCTTTGCATTCGTTATATTGTTGTTAATGGACTGACATATTATCTTGCTTATTATAGTGATGTGTATTACCTGCTGTAAGTCTATTGTAAGTCGCTTTGGATTAAAAGCGTCTGCTAAATGCCTAAACTGTAAACTGTAAACTGTAGCGTGTAGTCCAGGGTTCCCCAATTCGTTTTCCCGAAGGGCCAAATTATGTCTAGGGTACCAAGCTGAGGGCCACAACATTGCAGGGGGGCGACGGTGGCGTTACCACTACTCCAGTGACAGTTCGGATATCGTCGTTGTCGAGTGAAAATCTCCAAAACCGTTCGTTTTGTATTCATCATTTTAAAAATGATTTAAACTAGTGAAAAGGGACAATCTACAAGCACACAACGCCTCACGGTGCGAGGCGTTGTGTGCTTGTAGATCTGCTGTTTTCACTACTTTTGTGCGACGGCCTTGTTTGATGAAGCAGAGCTTTACCTTGCGAAAGAACGTACACATTTTGAGATACAGGTTTTCCACCCGACAACGACGATATACTAGTTTTGTTGCTGCTCTTAAACCACCATTATTACTGGGGTTGGTGGGGGCCTGACAAAATGGCCCGCGGGCCGCCTATTGGGGAACCCTGGTGTAGTCTTTGGTGTGACCCGGCCGGAATTGCACCTCTCTAGTTGATTGTTATCATTGCTTGTGATTGAAACAGTCTGTCTGCATAGTTGTTTGCTTCTCCTCACAGGGGAGTTGTTCTCCTCCTCCTATGCAACACTTCACACAGGGGAGTTGTTCTCCTCCTCTATGCAACACTTCACACAGGGGAGGCTGCTGCACGATGTTCCCTGCTCTGTTGGGAATCCCATGGTGTTAACGTCTTCCTGCCAATTCCACTGGCGGACGGACAGCAAACATTGTGACATTGCTAGAATGTCAATCGATAGCTATCTGACACACAGGTGTTGTTATGGAGCCGCTGGCTGTTTGTTGTTGTGAGGGTGGCAGATGTGATGTCCACTGACACCGGGGAGCTGGGATGCTGACTAGGGCGTTTAACGACTTGTGATTTTTGTAAGTCGACTCGACTCAGTAAAAAGTTGAAGTCGACTTTATCGTTTGATGACGTCGTCACATCACACTCGACCCCCCAGTTATTTTGGGGGGTCCCCAGATGATTAACTTAATGTAGCAACATTGTTTTCTTACTCAACAGTAAACAAACCAACATAAGGTTTAAGTGTATAGAGGGTATCTTCACATTTCTAAAGTGCCAATTTAAGGTCTTTTTAATACCTCTAAAATGACAAATTAAACATTGTCCAAATTGTCAGATATATAGAGGCAGAATGCGAGGCGTTGTGAGCATGTAGATCTGCTATTATCACAATAGAACCATGTTATACCAAATGTAATGTAGCACTGTAATATTGGATCATTCCGTCCTTGACAATAAGCAATCCTACTGTTTGAATGCTGTACAGACGCACACATGGAGCAAAAATAATGATAGAAAAAATACAAAGGATTTTTTTTTTCAACTTCGACTTTCGACTTTCTCTGGTGGGAGTCGACTTGTGTAATGAAGTCGACTTGTAGACTTTTTCCTTAATGCCCTAACTCTGACTGCTTCAAACAGAGACTATTTTAACATTCTTTTTCACTATGTATTTTCTTGGTGGAGCCCAGGCTCTGCAAGAGGCTATAGCTGTCTAAACCAGTGGTTACCAAATCTTTTAGGACGAGACAAAAAAGAGAACTTAAGGCGTTTGCCCGGGACCTAAACTAGTTAAATCAGCAGATCTACAGTATATACAGTATAATTTTGCACGACACCGTTGTATGACAAACATGGTGGTTAATCTTATTAAAAAAACAACAACATTCACATCTGATTCAAGCTGATTCACAATCACCATTTTTAAACTGTTGCCAAAGAATGCCGTTGGAGATCATTTGTTTAGTCAAAAGGTAATCAATAGACTAACGGCTGAGAAACAATGGATTGATGCAGCAATAATAGAGAGAGAGAATAGAAGAGGCAGGCTGTGGTAGGATTTGATTCTATAGAGTAGACCTACAGGTGAACGAACACACGCACGCACGCACGCACGCACGCACGCACGCACGCACGCACGCACGCACGCACGCACGCACACACACACACACACACACACACACACACACACACACACACACAGTTCCCTGTGTGCGCTATAGCAATCAACTTGACCAATCCTCTCCTGACATGCTCCATGCCTGTGGCCTTGAATCTGTATGTAGCAATTATGCTAATGTCCATGTTTAAGAGAGTCACAAGGCAACCCCACCATCATAATGATCAGCTAGGATGGATTCATCAAAGACACCCCTCCTTCCCACATAGACAGACAGACAGACAGACAGACAGACAGACAGACAGACAGACAGACAGACAGACAGACAGACAGACAGACAGACAGACAGACAGCTATAGAATCTAAGCGAGTAAGAAGGGCTGCACAATTAATTGTAAGTAATCAAAAGAGATAGGTTATGTGTCATATCTACCATGTGCAACTTCAAAGCCTAAAAGCCAAACAGAAATTGTAATTGTCAACGACAAAAACCATTAAAAAAAATCATTAATCGCAATTATTTGAGTGACAATTAATCGTCACGTAAAATGTCCTAATCGTGACAGCCTTAATGGTGTCCATGTGAGACAAACAGGCCCCATGTCAGACACTGTGGGAACACGGACTGATCTATGTATACAATAGAGGATGACATTTTATTCCCGTTCCCGTGGGTCCCGTGGGTCCCGTGGGTCCCGCGGGATTCCCGTGGGACAGGAGTCAAATTTGTATTAACTCATACCCTGCCAAAAAAGACGTTTCTATAATAAAAACGTCTTTAAAACGTCTTTTTCACTATGGACCTCCCTGCCAGACATCTTCTGAACGTCTTTTTTTTTAAATAATAAAAAATAAATAAAAAATGAAAAAACTTTTTTTGAAAAAAAGAAATTTGGACCTCCAACAGTGTACTAGGCATGATCACGATCGCGAAATTGCATGTTTAACCCCCATACCAACCCCATCTTTCAAACATGGCAGCCATGTTTGTTTACATTTGAAGAAAACATAAGGGCTCCTTTCTCCTGAATGCCTGAACGGATTTCCAAGCGGATTTTTTTGTTTGAAAGCTGTGAAAAGCATGCACATGCATAGTGCATGATCTGTGCACGAATGTGTGCACCAGCGTGCACACTATTTTTTTACCCTTTGTTGGCGAACCGGCAATATAAGAGGTCATCCCACTTTAAATATGGCACCGACTGAGTTAATGCCAGGATCGGGACGGGACAGGATTGAAAATCAACAGGAGTGGGCAGGAGCGGGAATCATCCCAGACCAGTTCATCAAATCGCAGAAATAAATTGCACAGGAAAGTGAGGTCTTTGAACTGCGAACATTATAAGATTATACATTATATAATAATAAACATGATATCAAATATAATATGGATCAAAATAGAAAAACATCTGCGCGATTTTATTTTTTTATATTTTTTTCGGGAGCGGGATGTGAACGGGAGTGATTTTGACCAGGAGCGGGATGGGACCAGGAGTCATTTTACAGGAGTGGGACAGGATGGGATTTTTTTCCCCACTCTAGCCCAGGATTGGGATGGGACAGGATTTCTTCTGCGGGAGTGGGACGGGACAGGAGTGAAAATTCATCAAAATGTCATCCTCTATACAATGGTAAATGTTAGTGGCACATACCCTGAGGGCTGCACAGCATGGCCTATATACTGTATACATGAGTGATCCTCAACCTGTGGGTCCAGGGACCCCCAGGGGTCCTCGGAGGGAGCTATACTGGTCTGTAACTCAGGAGAGAGCGCAGCGATGGGTCCATTTTGTATACACTGATCTGAGAGTTAGATGAACAGTGAAAGGTCAGTGACCTGTATGACAGACTAACGATGCAGTGACCTGCGTTCATACAAGTAAACAAGAACATGGCTGCTCAGTGGCTCCTTTAAGGAAGGATGGGGTGAAACTGGGACAACAAGACAAGCCTGGGGGGTTTAGTCTGCCTCTGTCTGACCCAACAGATCTGTCTGCCTCTGTCTGACCCAACAGATCTGTCTCTCTCTCTCTCTGTGTCTGACCCAACAGATCTGTCTCTCTCTTGTCTGACCCAACAGATCTGTCTCTCTCTGTCTGACCCAACAGATCTGTCTCTCTCTCTGTCTCTCTCTGTCTGACCCAACAGATCTGTCTCTCTCTGTCTGACCCAACAGATCTGTCTCTCTCTGTCTGACCCAACAGATCTGTCTCTCTCTGTCTGACCCAACAGATCTGTCTCTCTCTGTCTGACCCAACAGATCTGTCAGGCTGTCACTCATCATCATGGGATCTTATTATTTCTAGGAAGGTGAGGGCAGACTGCTATCCCTGCACGGACCCTGAGCCACAGTTTCTGTGTCTCTTGTTGTTGTGATTGTGAATAGATTTGATTTTATTCTTATCATGATGATTATTGTCTTTTTGGCCAGGCATCGCGCGATGCTTAACACATGGGCTGCTAAGGTTTATAACATTTATAGCTGTTGCTGCTGCCACCATTGACTTATGCTTTGTTTTGACGTGCCTCGCAAGCTTCGTGCGTGTGCACGTGCGTGTCCAGAGAAGATTGAGGAGGATAATCCATTTGTTTACAAACGCTCGCGAAACTAAAATCCAAAAATCGCGGTAAAATCACGGTAAAGTGTCGCCGTGAAAACAATCAGCTCTCTGCTTCCATGGGGCTGTTTTCACTTCATTCTTAGATAAAGCCGTTCTTATGTTTCAAAGTAGAATCTAAAGCAATGTTAATCCTTCCGTGATGTCGTCCCTAGAGGGGCTGCCTGCACTGACTGGGTGACGTAATGGACTCAGGTCATGCAAAGGGCAGCTGCAGTCTCAAAAAGTTAACTGTTTGTTGCCTCGTCCATGAACGAGATAACTTCCTGTGGCAGGGGGACACCTAGTGGCCATAACTCGTCCCTGAACGAGTTTGGCTCCCCAAGTGTTAATGAAGTGAACTCCTAAATAGCACCGCTCCCTTCACACCGGGTGTGATACTTTTATTACTTTTACTTATTCCGCTACAATGTCTGAGGAGCCAAGCAGATAAACACGTTACTCCAATGTCTGTACACAAGATGTTATACATACTGCACTCCAATGTCCCCGTCTGTACACAAGTTGTTATACACACTGTACTCCAATGTCCCCGTCTGTACACAAGATGCAACAACAAAGACCACCTTGAACCTTGGACAAGAGCTAAAATGAATGAATGAGTGAGTGGTGCCTTTATATGCACATGCTCAGAACGTCCTACGAAACTTGGCCAATGCCAAGCTGTGCGGGACATACGGACGGACATACAAAACCAGATGTAGGAGCTGTTGGCACCGCTCAAAACCCAAAAAAAGAATACTGGTAATCCTTCCTGTCCAATAATCTCTCATTTCCAACTGTGGAACAAGTAGGATAAAGCTAGAATAGGACTATAGATGCAGATCTACAAGCTCACAACGCGTCGCATCGCGACGCGTTGTGAGCTTGTAGATCGGCTAGAGCTTGTAGATCGGCTATTTCCACTATCAATGTTCTTTTTTAAGTATAAAGTTGTCAAATATGTCAGTAATTTCTCTGTATATTTAGGTTATGTGTCATATCTACCATGTGCAACTTAAAATCCTAAAAGCCAAAAAGAAATGTAATTGTCATTGACAAAAACACAATTAAATCGTTAATCGCAATTATTTGAGGGACAAATAATCGTCATGTAAAATGTCATAATCGTGACAGCCCTACGTACGTGTGTACATACATTAGGTACGAGGGTGGCAGTGGCTCAGGGGCAGAGAAACCGTCATTAGAACACAGAGGGTTCCCAAAGGGTTCCCAGTTCGATCCCGGGCTCCCCCAGAGTCAGTGTGGAAGAGTCCTTGAGCAAGACTCTGAACCCCTAACTGCTACTGATGAGCAGGTTGGTGCCAAGCATGGTTTCCTCTGACATCGCTGTATGAATGGGTGAATGTAATGGATGTGTGTGAATGGGTGAATGTAATGAATGTGTGTGTGAATGGGTGAATGTAATGAATGTGTGTGTGTGTGTGAATGGGTGAATGTAATGAATGTGTGTGTGAATGGGTGAATGTAATGAATGTGTGTGTGTGAATGGGTGAATGTAATGCACTATGCAAAGAGCCTTGGATAAAGGCTCTGTATAAATAAATGCACCATTTACCATTTAGGTACGTTTCATTTCTGTAGCATTTGACTACTTTCCTACCTGGCATCCGTATTTTGTCAGGAATTGTGATAAATAAATCTATACAACATCAGATTTACAAGCTCATACATTGCCTATTTCCGCTGTGCAACACCTTCATATGTCCAAGAATAAACCAGTGCGTAACGACCAGAACCCTGTATAAATATACTGTATAAATATACTGTATGAATATACTGTATGAATATACTGTATAAATATACTGTATAAATATACTGTATAAATATACTGTATGAATATACTGTATGAATATACTGTATAAATATACTGTATGAATATACTGTATGAATATACTGTATGAATATACTGTATGAATATACTGTATGAATATACTGTATAAATATACTGTATAAATATACTGTATAAATATACTGTATGAATATACTGTATGAATATACTGTATGAATATACTGTATAAATATACTGTATAAATATACTGTATAAATATACTGTATGAATATACTGTATGAATATACTGTATAAATATACTGTATGAATATACTGTATAAATATACTGTATAAATATACTGTATGAATATACTGTATAAATATACTGTATAAATATACTGTATGAATATACTGTATAAATATACTGTATAAATATACTGTATAAATATACTGTATAAATATACTGTATGAATATACTGTATGAATATACTGTATAAATATACTGTATAAATATACTGTATAAATATACTGTATAAATATACTGTATAAATATACTGTATGAATATACTGTATAAATATACTGTATGAATATACTGTATGAATATACTGTATGAATATACTGTATAAATATACTGTATGAATATACTGTATGAATATACTGTATAAATATACTGTATGAATATACTGTATGAATATACTGTATACATATACTGTATAAATATACTGTATAAATATACTGTATAAATATACTGTATGAATATACTGTATAAATATACTGTATAAATATACTGTATGAATATACTGTATGAATATACTGTATAAATATACTGTATGAATATACTGTATGAATATACTGTATAAATATACTGTATGAATATACTGTATGAATATACTGCTGTATAAATATACTGTATGAATATACTGTATGAATATACTGTATAAATATACTGTATGAATATACTGTATGAATATACTGTATGAATATACTGTATAAATATACTGTATGAATATACTGTATGAATATACTGTATAAATATACTGTATGAATATACTGTATGAATATACTGTATAAATATACTGTATAAATATACTGTATGAATATACTGTATGAATATACTGTATGAATATACTGTATAAATATACTGTATGAATATACTGTATAAATATACTGTATAAATATACTGTATGAATATACTGTATGAATATACTGTATGAATATACTGTAGAAATATACTGTAGAAATATACTGTATGAATATACTGTATGAATATACTGTATAAATATACTGTATGAATATACTGTATAAATATACTGTATGAATATACTGTATGAATATACTGTATAAATATACTGTATAAATATACTGTATGAATATACTGTATGAATATACTGTATAAATATACTGTATAAATATACTGTATGAATATACTGTATAAATATACTGTATGAATATACTGTAGAAATATACTGTATGAATATACTGTATGAATATACTGTATGAATATACTGTATGAATATACTGTATAAATGTATAAATATACTGTATAAATATACTGTATAAATATACTGTATAAATATACTGTATGAATATACTGTATAAATATACTGTATAAATATACTGTATAAATATAAATATACTGTATAAATATACTGTATAAATATACTGTATAAATATAAATATACTGTATGAATATACTGTATGAATATACTGTATAAATATACTGTATAAATATACTGTATAAATATACTGTATGAATATACTGTATAAATATACTGTATAAATATACTGTATGAATATACTGTAGAAATATACTGTATAAATATACTGTATAAATATACTGTATGAATATACTGTATGAATATACTGTATGAATATACTGTATAAATATAAATATACTGTATAAATATACTGTATAAATATACTGTATAAATATAAATATACTGTATGAATATACTGTATAAATATACTGTATAAATATACTGTATAAATATACTGTATGAATATACTGTATGAATATACTGTATAAATATACTGTATAAATATAAATATACTGTATAAATATACTGTATAAATATACTGTATAAATATAAATATACTGTATGAATATACTGTATGAATATACTGTAGAAATATACTGTAGAAATATACTGTATAAATATACTGTATGAATATACTGTATGAATATACTGTATAAATATACTGTATGAATATACTGTAGAAATATACTGTAGAAATATACTGTATAAATATACTGTATGAATATACTGTATAAATATACTGTATAAATATACTGTATGAATATACTGTATAAATATACTGTATAAATATACTGTATAAATATACTGTATGAATATACTGTATGAATATACTGTATGAATATACTGTATAAATATACTGTATGAATATACTGTATAAATATACTGTATGAATATACTGTATGAATATACTGTATGAATATACTGTAGAAATATACTGTAGAAATATACTGTATGAATATACTGTATAAATATACTGTATGAATATACTGTATGAATATACTGTATAAATATACTGTATAAATATACTGTATGAATATACTGTATAAATATACTGTATAAATATACTGTATGAATATACTGTATGAATATACTGTATGAATATACTGTATGAATATACTGTATAAATGTATAAATATACTGTATGAATATACTGTATAAATATACTGTATAAATATACTGTATGAATATACTGTATAAATATACTGTATAAATATACTGTATAAATATACTGTAGAAATATACTGTATGAATATACTGTATGAATATACTGTATAAATATACTGTATAAATATACTGTATAAATATAAATATACTGTATAAATATACTGTATAAATATACTGTATAAATATAAATATACTGTATGAATATACTGTATGAATATACTGTAGAAATATACTGTATAAATATACTGTATAAATATACTGTATGAATATACTGTATGAATATACTGTATAAATATACTGTATAAATATACTGTAGAAATATACTGTATAAATATACTGTATAAATATACTGTATGAATATACTGTATGAATATACTGTATAAATATACTGTATAAATATACTGTATAAATATAAATATACTGTATAAATATACTGTATAAATATACTGTATAAATATAAATATACTGTATGAATATACTGTATGAATATACTGTAGAAATATACTGTATAAATATACTGTATAAATATACTGTATGAATATACTGTATAAATATACTGTATGAATATACTGTATGAATATACTGTATAAATATACTGTATAAATATAAATATACTGTATAAATATACTGTATAAATATACTGTATAAATATAAATATACTGTATGAATATACTGTATGAATATACTGTAGAAATATACTGTAGAAATATACTGTATAAATATACTGTATGAATATACTGTATGAATATACTGTATAAATATACTGTATAAATATACTGTATGAATATACTGTAGAAATATACTGTAGAAATATACTGTATAAATATACTGTATGAATATACTGTATAAATATACTGTATAAATATACTGTATAAATATACTGTATAAATATACTGTATGAATATACTGTATGAATATACTGTATAAATATACTGTATAAATATACTGTATGAATATACTGTATAAATATACTGTATAAATATACTGTATAAATATACTGTGTTGTCTGGAGTTCCCCAGGGCTCTATACGAGGTCTCCTCCTGTTTCCATGACTACGCTAAATATCTTGGCTGAAAATAGACCCTCTCCATGCTCACAACAACGCTCTGGCTGATTTGGCTGTTTGCCTCAGAATGAGGATGCTTCTAAAGGATGCTTCTGTGTGGAGTTTGCATGTTCTCCCCGTATCCCCTAGGGTATTATTGAGACCCTGGTCTCAATAATGCCTCCCCCTGGCCAGCCGGGGCGCCTGATGGAGGGGAGAGGAACTGGTTGGAATAACGTGTTCCTTCCACGCGCTACGTCCAAACCGGGGAAGCCCCCCCCCCCTCCTGTCAGGTGATAAGAAGCTGCTTGGACTCCTCATACATTGAAGTTAGCATGAGGTCATAGGTCCATTTACATACATGGGCAACTGGCGGCCCGGGGACCACATGTGGCCCCCACCTTCACTTAATGCGGCCCACAGGTGCAGAATACTGATACAGTATATCAAGGGTATTCAACAGGGGGTCAGGGACCCCTAGGGGGTCCTCAGAGTTACTACAGGGGGTCCTCCAAATCTTTGTGTGATAGAAGCTTTTTTTTTCTCTCCCTTTTTTATATTAACCACTTGAACCCTAGCGTCCATATTCTGAGAACTTTAGCCAAAAATAGCAGATCTCACAACGCCTCGTGCTGCGAGGCGTTGTGAGCTTGTAGATCGGCTATTTTCGGCAAAGAGGTTTGGTGTAGAGGAGAAAAAGAGCAGATTAAGTACAGAGTGAAAGGTCTTATTAAGTATTGACGGTTCAAAAACACAAATTGACATGAATCCAAAATACACTGATGATTGTGCCGTCAAACGATGAAACTATATGGTATCTATGAACAGGTTGTGGGGGTCCCTGCTTCATCTCTCTCTCGACTAAGGGGTCCTTGGCCTGAACACGTTGAAGACCCCTGCAGTATATTATCGATTGGTTACAATTCCAAACATGCAAAATTGACCCGCTGTAATTACATCATCAGTCTATAATAGTAGCCCAATGAAAATGTGATGGAAATAGAACTGAATGATCCAGAACTGACTCCTCAATGTTTGACTTTGATCCGTTTGGCTGTGGAACACTAATGACATCACGCTTTAATGGCGGAGACAAAACCTCCACGTCCGATACGATTACATGCACTTTAACTGTGAATGACGTGTGGTTCGGGGGGGCACATATCTCCCCCGATAGAGGTGGCCCCATCCCCACAATAGAGGAGTCAGCAGAGAGGGGGGGGGGGGGGGGGGGGGGGGGGGGTCTTCCTGGGGCCCCCCAGCCCCCCCTGCTCACAGCACCACCCTGATCCCAGCCTGAAAGGCCCTCTGAATGGGTCAACGCTGAGCTATTGTTGGGCTGTAGCATCGCATTCATCACACACTCAATCTGACAGCTAACACCACGCGCGCACGCACACACACACACACACACACACACATGCACGCACACACACACACACACACACACACACACACACACACACACACACACACACACACACACACACACACACACACACACACACACACACACACACACACAGGGCTTGGGGTACCAGTCGGGTGTGTTAAGTGAAGCAAAGCTATTATTCATATAACATATTAAATGTACTGTGTTTTGTTTCCCCCTTCTCCTTCCCAAAGGCTCATATTTGTGAGGCTATTTTTATGTATAATAATCTCCTTACTTACTGAACAAACTATTTGTGAGGCGGGCCACATTCAGGAGAATATATATAATTCTAAAAATACTGCCAAGACCTTTACTTTTCAGTAAAGTCATTATGTATTAGGGTTATATTATTATTTGTATTAATTATTTGTGGCGTTCAGACCGGAGGATGGATAGTTGCGAGTTGCGACCGTAGGTCGCATTTACTACCAAAACCTCCACAGGCTGTCTGTCAGTCAGTCAGTCAGTCAGTCAGTCAGTGAGTCAGTCACACTTTTGCCCTGCTCATATCTCCGCAACCGTTGCCCCCATCCATGCCAAATTTTGCACACACACTCCTTGACTGCCAAACTACAACCTCCAAGGACCCCCGGAGCCCCAGGGACCCCCAGGTCCCTGGGGGACCCCCAGATGTAAAAAATGACCAAATGTGCTCACACGTCACACTTTTTCCCTGCTTATATCTCCGCACCCGTTGACCCGATCCATGCCAGAATTTACACACACACTCCTTGCCTGCCAAACTACAACCTCCAAGGACCCCCGGAGTCCCAGGGACCCCCAGGTCCCTGGGGGGCCCCCAGATGTAAAAAATGACCAAATGTGCAAAAATGACCAAATGACCACCCCAACGGGGCTGCTCACGGGGAATTCCCGGGGACCACCGACTCCTGCTGCTCCAGAACGGATGCAAAAGTGGTGGCGCCCCCAGTGGAGGACCCCCTGCCACTGCAGCGCACATAACATGCCGTAACTCGGGCTAGGAGCGTCCGGGAGAGCCGGGGCCGGTACCTATTCGTCCGCCAAGGCAACGCGGAGACCCCACCCCTCATTTCTCACATGGCCCTATTATAGCGCCACCTTCAGGCCGATTTTTAAAACACATTTTTGGACACTGCTCCTACAGTTTTTGCCCTAAAATCACGAATATGACTACACAGCATGTCTACACTCATGTCATCAACATGGATCAGGAAGATTTGGGAAAAACACATTTTTGCCCTATTTGTGGAGATAAGCCACCTACGGTCGCTTATCTCCCGATTAGGGAGTCTTACTGGTATTTAATGTTTAATGTCGCTTCGATCACTCGACTTTGGTCGCGCCGCTCAGCGTTGCTTAAAGGAAACGTGTCCCGTCGCTTCAGTGTCTTGTTTGTGACGCAACCGTGGGGAAACGACACCTTGCTTGTCAAAAACACACCCAGTCTTTCGATGGGCGGTGGCCTTACTGAGAATGTAATGTAAGATACAACGGCGACTGAATAACAAAACTCGTTCTCCGACTTTATTAGTCACAGGTCACCCCAGTAAATAATGTTTTCATCCACATCACCCCTGACTTTAAGGCACTTTACAGTACCTTACATTCATGTCAAATATGCTGTAGGGCTGACCTTCGATTGCATTTTTCAAAATCGAAGCTCGTTCGCCAAAATCGGTCGAACTTCGAAGCTTCGGCGACCGGGGGTGATAACCGTTAAGGAAATGTGTTTAAAAATGCGCGATTTTACCCCATTTTAAAAGGGAAAACACACCACCTTTTTCCTCATAATAAAGCTCCCTATTTTCATTACATTAAAAACAACAATACAACGAGGAAGAAGAATAGGCTATGATACAAATATTTTCTATATTAAAGAAAGTGTTTTTTTTTTTTTTTGCAGTACAGTAGGATTGACATAATCACATCACGTCTGTAATGTAACACATCGCGGCTGCAACAGCAGCAGCGCGACTCAAGAGCCCTATATAACAGATTAACTCCCAAGTCCCAATGTGTACTGTACACGCAAATGTAATAGTAGATTTTATAGTAAATAATTGCACTGCAGTGTGTCTGATTTAACGTTCCACTCATCAACCGAAAGCTGACGGTCAGGTTCAGACAACTCTATGTGGGCGCGACTACTTTTGAGCTTGTAGATCCGATATAAACTTGTCTTCATCAACACCACAACGACGTAAACCTAGCAAGTTGGTTTCAAGCTCTTTTTTTTTTTGCTCTTTAAAACGGGATCGGCGCTGACGGGGTCTGTTTTGTAAAATCCAATTTTCGGTGTTTGTTCCCTGTTGAAGAACAAGCTTGCTGTCAGCGTGCGTGTGGAACTTATGGATGTTACACCGACATTGGTTTGGAACAGAAATGTGTGACTGCATCGCATAGTTGCATTGGGTGATGTTACTCAGACATTGGTGTCACACATTTCAGTGCCAAACGAATGTCGGTGTATATGTGACAGCGCGCTGTCTATTCTTTTCTTCATCGGTGACCATTCTGATGGCTTCATGCTTGCTCTTGTTGTCGTTGTTGGCTTGTTATTAATGTTAACACGTGTGTGAGAAGGGGGTGACGCTATCACGCTGGAGTGGAGCGAGGCGCAAAGCTAAAGCACGCGGCCCCCCCAAAGGACAAACGGCCGCGGCCGATTATTCGAATTATACTATTTTTCATCCACATCACCCCTGATTTACACTGTCACTTTACAGTACCTTACATTCATGTCAAATATGCTGTGAGCTTGTAGATCTACTATTCTTCAGGCACCCCTGTAAATGACACTGTGGTTTCCGTAGAAAGGCTGAATTAATGAATTGGACAACGTTTAGTATTTGTAACCAGCAACAATTTGAAGTGTCGGCCATTATTATCGCTCAAATACTTTCACAGAATAAAACGGGTATAAACGCATATATATGCAATTCAAAGGAGCTTTATTGGCTTGAGAAAACATACGTTTACATTGCCAAAGCAAGTTTTACAAGTAAAATAAAAATCACACCCGTGTGAACTGAGCGGTGGTTGTGTGTGTGTGTGTGTGTGTGTGTGTGTGCGCGTGTGTGTGTGCGTGCGCGTGTGTGTGTGAGAGAGAGAGAGAGAGAGAGTATTGCAGTTGATGCTCAGACTAGACTCAAGAGCACCCTCTCTGGTCACTGAGTGGTAGTTCAGGCTACATACACACATACATACACGGATACACGGATACACGGATACACACACGGCCATGCTATGGAGCGGTCTACCACCGCTCAAAAACAGTTGAAAATGGGGAACATATATACAGTTGGAGGGGATACAGCATTGTGTCGACAGAACTATGTTGCATTGTGACATTTTATATACAGTATATACAGGGTATAAAGCTTTTGGAACAAATAACAGCATTATTTTTTCTCAAAATGCATTTAAAGGTAGCAGCTCTGTTCCATGCTGTATGTGCAGTAGGTCTAGATGTCAAATATGGTTTGTAGTAATAGGGTGGTTGTGTTTCTAGCCTTCTTTTGTCGCAACAGTTCACAAATCTTGCTGCTGTGTTCGCGCATTGTTGTATTTCTCCCAGTAGGTATTTTTTCATCATTGGTCATGTTTTCAAACTCACTTTGTGTGTGTGTAATCTCTGGGAAGTGTGTGTCTCTGATGTCTTGGTATAGTGGGCATTTGGTTAGGAAATGTAGCTCTGTTTCTACCACATTTTGTGAGCAGTGCATTCAAATGGCACCCTTACATTATAATTTTCACTCCCAGCACCTTATATTTATAGCATATCGTCGTTGTCGGGTGGAAACCTTGTATGTCCAAAACCGTTCGTTTTGTATTTATCATCTATAAAATGTACTAAACTAGTGAAAACAGCAGATCTACAAGCACACAACGCCTCGCTCGGATCAGGTGTTTTCACTAGTTTTGTGCGACAGTGTTTTATGATGAAGCAGGGCTTTGCTTTACCAAAAGACTACACATTTGAAACTTGGAAAGTGACGATATTTTAGTGATTATGTTGCGAAGAAAACGTTGAGATAATAGCCATTTGGTTAGAACTGACTGAAAATAACTTTGTACTTCAAGTTTAAAATGATACTAAATATTTTTGTGTCCAAGTGGCCAAATACATTCCAAATATTATCAAATGATCTCGCGGCACCCCTGGACTGCCGTCACGGCACCCCAGGGTGCCCCGTCACCCACTTTAAAAGACCCTGAACTACAGCATGTCACAGGTGGAACTCAGATAGACGGGAAGGGAACATACAGTAGCAGAGCTGTCTTTCTAAACACAACGGCCCATAAACCCAGTCTCCTGAGTCCTCTATAGTGCTGCTTAGCTTAGCTCTGTCTGGCTGTCATCTGAACACTGATTGATCTGGAGGAGACAATGAGTCCCTGATGACACCACTAGTCCCACCTAGAGCCCTGCTAGACACATTAATGATTCTCTCTCACACACATGCACGCATGCGCGCACGTACGTACGCACGCACGCACGCATGCACGCACGCACACACACACACGCACACACACACACACAGGCCCCATACATCTCTCATTCACCTGACCGTTCTTCTGTTTATCACATCACAAGAGAAACGAATGGGAGGGGGTATGTAGTTATGTACTGTATGTATGTAACATCTAATTGGCTTCTTCTTCAGTTGTCATGGAGAAAATAGATTTTTCTTCCGTCCATGAGACAATGTGGAAAATAGAATTTGAACAGGGAGTAACACACATAGTATAGTATGCCTGGTATAGTATATTTTCAATATATTTGACCAAATACTGTACATCAATGTTGATAATGATATTGTGGCGATATACAGTATCATCATTCAGTCCTTACCTTATGTTAGCCTGCAGGTCGCAGCTGAGTGGTCTTGCGTAGCCAGACAACTATTCCACAATCTCCGAATGCTATATAGAGTCTGGAACAGCAGCTCCCGAACGGCGAGTATAGGAAGTAGCCACTGCTGCACGGAACTGTAGTCCCACTGGAAACATAACAGAAACACACTCGCACAGACAGAGTCATTTGAGCAGCATATTCTTGTTATGAGTGTATAGTTTCATAAAACATTTGAAAACATCTTGGAAGTTACACCAACAACACCAGAGAAAGACGAAATAATGCCCCACAAAATGTTGAAAGGAGACATAGCGCTTCCAGTAGGACTTGTTATTGCTACTGCACCAAGGGAGCGGTTGCGTCACATCCGCTTTATCTTGCACTCATCGTTTCTATTTCCATGCCCCAGACTGTATGCCGGGAGCATTTGCAAATCGCGGAGGCAGCAGTCTGGCCACGCAGGACTAGCTGCTGAGAGGCTGAGCGCTACGCAGACCTCGCTAACGCTCTGGACCAGAGCTACCGTTGTTTCCCGTTGAGCTTGGCACATTTCCTGGGGCAAGCTGCCCAGATCTCACATGTCACAAGTGTCTTCTTATGTTTTCACTCTCAAAAAGCGCCTGCAATGTGGTGCATTTGAAACTACATTGCAGTGCACACATCATGGGGTGATCACTACTTGCCTCCTGTGAATTGTTTTATTGTTTCATTTGTGTTTATTTTCTGTTTATTTCGTTGGTGAGTGAGGTCAGCAGACAAAGTGACGTGAGTGAGATGAAAAAACCTGGGTGAAATGTGCCAATCTCAACAGGAAACATCAGTACATGGGGACTGCCCATAAGTCAGAATTAGCTCATTAGTCCTACATCTCATTAGTCCTACATCTCATTAGTCCTAATTTAGTTAGGGTTAGGTTTTAGGGTTAGGTTTAGGCATAATTTTACTGAGGTCAGGGTTAGGTTTAGGTTTAGGCATAGTATCTTTCACCAGGTTAATGAGCTTTCTGACTAATGAGCTTTCTGACCAATGCCATGGCACCCAGTACATTGATTGATTGATTGATTGATTGAACACTATTAGAAGTTTGCATAGGAAAAGGTACAGTTTCATGACGGTACAGTTCACTGGTAGAGGGTCTACTAAAAGGAGATCCATGAAAAGACTAAGCTTATTTCCACAGGAAACCATTAAAGTATCTCATATCACATTGAATGACAGACGAATAGAACACAGTACTATGCAGTAGATATGTAAACAAAAAATTATAGAAAAATAAAAGAAAACAGTAAGTCTAAACAAACAAACAGTATATACAAAGAAGGGGCAGGGGAGGGTAGGGTTGGGCTAGGTTAGGTTTTTACCAGTTGCGAACGGCTGCTGCCTGTAAGTGGTTTTTCAGGGCAATTTTAAAGGATGCTAGTGATCCACACTCCTTTATGGCCTTCGGTAAGGCTTTCCACATTTTGGTGGTATAGCAGAAAAACGAGTTTGACCCTTTGTTGGTTTTGACTCTGGGTTGAAACATACTGTATGTTAGCCTGTATGTGGCTGGTGAGTGATGAGATACTACTGTATAGGGCTGTCACGATAAGACATTTTACATGACGATTAATTGTCACTCAAATAATTGGCGATTAACGATTTAATTGTGTTTTTGTCGTTGATAATTACATTTCTGTTTGGCTTTTAGGCTTTGAAGTTGTACGTGGTAGATATGACACATAACCTAAATATACAAAGAAATTACTGACATATTTGACAACTTTATACTTAAAAAATAACTTTGATAGTGGAAATAGCCGATCTACAAGCTCACAACGCGTCGCGATGCGACGCGTTGTGAGCTTGTAGATCTGCTATTTCCACTATTTTGGACATTTTTCAACATTCACGATTATGACGATTATGACAAAATAATTGCGATAGTGTCAAATAATCACGATTAGACAATTATGCTATAATTGTGACAGCTCTACTACTGGATCTTCCATGGCTTGCAGGGCATGGGTTCAATTAGATCAGCCAACACAGGGATGCTGACAGAACCTTAGCTAAAAACTCCAGGACAAAAATCCACTCGTCCGAGACAGTTTGCCCTCCTGGCCCCCAAACTGTGGAATAAACTCCCTGTCGCACTTAGAACAACGGACTCACTCACTAGCTTTCGCCGTGGACTGAATACTCAGCTTTTCAGACTCCACCTAAACCCATAGCACTACTGAAACACTCATTGACCATACATGAAGCTAGTTAGCATTTGTTTTTAGTTTTTTTAGAATCCTTTTTTCTTTACTGATTATATTGTTTTTGTAGATTGCTATTCATATACATTTGTTTATTGTTGTTGATGCTCTGACATATGATCTTGTTTATTATAGTGATGTATTATCTGCTTATTGTAAGTCGCTTTGGATTAAAAGCGTCTGCTAAATGCCTAAACTGTAAACTGTTCAGAAGCAAACCTCTGAGATCTAACAGTACAGTACAGTACAACAGTACAGTACAGTACAGTACAGTAGGCCTGAGGCATATGCTAGGCTAATTTATATGCACTGTGTAATACGTGAGCAGAAAGTTATGTTTAAATTTCCATCAACTATCTCCCCATCAAAGGGGGTGAAAAAAGGGCTGTATCCATTCCAATGAATATCAATGTGCATCATGTATGGAGGCTGCTGATTACTGCAGTTCCCTGTGGGTTTGGACAGAGAACGCTTTCTGTTAGCCTCACACAGGACAGGAGGACAAACACTGGACATGGAAAGTGATGGAAAGAATGGAATAAAACGAGCTTGAACACATTGGAATTAGAACACTACAGGCTCTATTTTGATTGTTGTAACCCATTTAGAACGGGTACATATTATTGTGTATCATTATTTTCTGCTTTAACTATTGAAAAATAGCAGATATACAAGCTCACAGCGCGGCACCGAGTGCCGCGATGCGAGCTTGTAGATCTGCTATTTTTTAAAAATCTTGAAAATTGGAATTTTGAACCCGATTCTATAAGTGCCTTTTGAATCCTTCTAAGGTTTTTTTGAAAAAAACCTATGTTTCTATGTCAGCAATCTGGCCAGCCATCGTCAAAGAAAAGGTCCTTTTCACTTGAACTGGAACTCAGTTAGTCTGTTCTTGAGAGACTACTATGTCCTCCCAAAATGATATGTATTTGGCCACGGACCCCCATCTCAAAATATCTAGTTCCAGGGACCGCCCAGAAGCAAAATTTTAGTTACAAACGTTCGCTTTAAAAATACATATATTCAAAGATTTGCACACATTTTCACGACTTTTTCAAAAAATAGCAGATCTATATCTGCTATTTTTCAATTGCTAAAGCATTCAATAATTCTAGGCCTAAGGAAAACTTTTTTTCTTTTTTTTTTACAACAAGGGTTAATATTTTAGATTGTAATTAAAGAAAATAAGAGATGAGTGTTAAAATGTTTTCATTTACAGCTTTCTATTGTTTTAGCCATTTTAATGACTTTGATTTCAGTGGTTGGGGGCATGCATGCAAGTGGCTAAATATGTCTTTTCAGACATAATAAGCCCATTCCCAAGATGCACCGCAATCTGTCATGGTCAGATTTGACTTATGGGCTTAGTAGTGTTAAATAGTAATAAAGAAATCGCCAGCTTATTGAGTCTAAAAAGACATATTTATCCACTTGTACGCATGCCCCCCACCCACTGAAATCAAAATCATTAAAATCGCTAAAACGATAGAAAGCAGTAAATGGAAACATTTTAACACTCATCTTTTCTTTTCTCTCATTACAATCTAAAATATGTTTAGAACCCTTGTTGTAACAAAAACAAATTTGTCCTTTAAGTAGCAGCTATTAACTTAAAGGTCTGTCCATACTGTCTCTGAGCACCGATCCTTTCATTGGAGAGTTCCAACTTTCCACCCTGCAGCTTTCCTAACTCTAATTCGGGGTAATGCTTTTCAGAAGATGTGAGTGACGTCATTTTGTAGTTGAACCAGACCTTTCAGACGAAAAGTTTGGTGGTCGGAGACAGTATGGACAGACCTTTAAGTTAAGGCATAAGAGCTGAGACAATCAAAATAGAGCCCTAGAGATCTGATTTTGATACATTTTATTTGTAGGGTTGTCAAAATATAGAGCTTTAAGGAGGTGGTGCCATAGTTTTGTACTTTGTCTGGTTTTCAGGTGTCTAGGAGGTTGACAGTACTTCATTAGACCCCCTGGTGTGGTTGTTATGAGCATTTACGTATTCCCTTTGTATTTTGGGTTTCTTCCTCGAGGCTGCCACCTTGTGGGTCAAAAGTGCCAATCCAAAAACAAACACACGCGCGCACGCACACGCACGCACGCACACACACACACGCACGCACGCACGCACGCACGCACGCACGCACGCACGCACGCACGCACGCACGCACGCACGCACGCACGCACACACACACACACACACACACACACACACACAACAAGACAACAAGGGGAAATGTCTATAGGGCAGTTTAAAGTGCGCTGAAAGGAAAGTGTGCTCAAATAATAGTGAAGAGATGACAACTGCATGGGGCTGTCCATTATATCTGAACTTTTGCCTCGATTACGATTTATACAAAAAAGGTTGATGTCTTTACCATGAAATAGCCGATCTACAAGCTCAAAACACGTTGCGTTGCCGAATGTTCCCCCCTGATTATGGATTCTGGGGTTCAAGTGTTAGGTCTTGCTGTTTGCAGAGTAGAACTTTAGAGTTATTCTGTTTTTAAAACCCATTCAGATCTACAAAAAAAAACATTCAGATCTACAAGCTCGCAGCGCGGCACTCGGTGCCACGCGGCAAGCTTGTATATCTGCTATTTTTCACTGGTTAAAGCATAAAATAATTCTAGGCCCAAATGGATTTTAAATGTAACAGAAACATTTCTCTGTGTAACTTCACAGAAGCAGGTCTGCTGCACATTGGTCCTTCAATAGAAACTACAGCATATGGTTGACGTTTTTATTGAATGCGTATACTGTACTGTACTGTACATTTGTGCCACTATTCACTGAGTGAGAGATTCACTGTTCTAGTGAATCTGTGTCTCCAGGCACCTTGTGGAGAGTGAATAAGAATAGAAACATGGTCAGCACTCCCACTCGCACTGATTTTTTTGACACTGCACTATTAGGTTGTGTTAGTAGTTTTTGAGTATTTTTGCTTGTGTTTGACATGATAGTGAGATACTTGTTGCTAACATTGACTGCTATGGTCACTTTATTTTGGACACTGTACCTTTTTAATGCAAAAGACTAGTCATTGCTAGTTGCACTAACTAGCATTGACTGCTATACACTTTGATTTGGACACTGTACTATTTTGATAGTTGTGCTTAAGGACACTTTATGTATATATATATTTATATATTATTCGTTCACTCTCTTGATGTAACTTGCTCTTTACTGTACTCTGTTCTTGTTTCTTTTATTTTTATTTTTTCTTCTTACTTCTCTGTAACTTTGTAAATAACCTTATAATGCTGTGCTGCCTCTGGGCAACTGATTTTCCCCCTTGGGATAATAAAGGTATCTATCTATCTAACTATCTATCTATCTATCTATCTATCACTCAGGGTGCATTCTCCATGCTGCTCCATTCACACAGTGAGCACTTTGGTCTGAATCACACATTATTACTGACTTAACTCTAGGGCAGGGGTTTTCAAAGTGCGTGACGGCAGTCCAGGGGTGCCGCGAGATAATTTGAAAATATTTGGAATGTATTTGGACACTTGAAAAAATATTTAGTATCATTTTAAACTTGAAGTACAACGTTATTTTCAGTCAGTTCTAACCAAAATGGCTATTATCTCAACGTTTTCCTCGCAACATAATCACTAAAATATTGTCAATGTCGGGCAGAAACCTCGTATCTCCAAGTTTCAAATGTGTACGTCTTTTGGTAAAGCAAAGCCCTGCTTCATCATACAAGACTGTCGCACAAAACTAGTGAAAACAGCCGATCTACAAGCACTCAACGCCTCGCAATGCGAGGCGCTGTGTGCTTGTAGATCGGCTGTTTTCACTAGTTTAGTACATTTTATATATGATAAATACAAAACGAACGGTTTTGGACATACAAGGTTTCCACCCGAAAACGACGATATGCTATAAATATAAGGTGCTAGGAGTGAAAATTATAATGTAGGTGTGCCTCAGATTAAACAAATATTTATGGGGTGCCCTGAGACAAAAAAGTTTGGGAACCCCTGATCTAGGGATATCGTAGTGTCCGTTGCATGTTGGCTCCTATTTGAGTCCACATTTGCATACAAGATATACAACACCACTGGTTAATGTCTGGAGAACTTTTATCCATTTAGACCTGAGATCCATTTTAAAAATGCCTTCTAAATATAATATATTTGTATCAAAAATTAAATAAAAATCCAAAGAACATTTATGTACTATTGTTGTCTGTATTGGTGGAAACCCAAAAGTAGCTGATCTACAAGCTCACAACGCACCACTTCCACCCTAGAGTTTACTGTTCGGGTTCAGATGGAAATCAGGCCACTGTCCTGTTATACCTGTACTGTACTGTACTGTACTGTACTGTACTGTACTGTACTGTACTGTATCCCTGTACCGTAGTCACCACAGCCCACAAGGAGCAGTCGTTTATATTGAAATGATCATCTGCTTAGGTAAACGGCTTCTTTTGTACGTTATCTCATCAGAGTTTAATTTGCATACATTTTGCCTCGTTGCCAAGTACCCAGCCATACGGGCAGAGCCCCGATTGGCTCGCGCTATACCTTCCTGATATCTGATTGGCTGATGGCATGGAGGGGGCGGGGTTGTGCAGTGAGCAGTGTGGCAGCTTGTTCAGATGAGAGTGCAGGTAGTGTTTTTGTTCAGCGGCGCGCGCTCAGCACAAATCCACGGGACAATTATAGACCTGGCGAGTTTCAAGAGGGCAGATAAGGTGAAGGGTTCTGCTTCCTTTGAGGATCCTTTATTTCCTCAAGACTCAGACCGCAAGAAAGCAGAGAGCGCTTAGGAGACGAACCGGATCCAAACATCCAACCGGAACCAATCACTTTTGGAACCGTTTCTGGTACAGTTTTATTGTCAAAGACACCCGAGATTTGAACCACTTTAACCATTATTTTATGCTTAAACTATTGAAAACTAGCAGATCTACAAGCTCACAGCGCGGCACCGAGTGCCGCGCTGCGAGCTTGTAGATCTGCTATTTTTGAAAAACCTTGAAAATGTGTGCAAGTCTTTGAATATCTTTGAGCCGACTTCTAAATCCTTCCTCTAAATTCAGTGGTTCTCAAACTTTTTCATGTCAAGGACCCCCAAAATTACATGTATTTGGCCGCAGACCCCCCATCTCAAAATATGTTTTTCCAGGGACCCCCCAGAAGCAGAGATTACAAAAGTTTGCTTTAAAAATAGCCTATATTGAAAAGTTTGCCCATATCTTCAACATTTTTTAAAAATAGCAGATCTACAGAGTGCTGCGCTGCAAGCTTGAATATCTGCTATTTTTCAATAGTTCAAGCGTAAAATAATTCTAGGCCTAAATGGGTTAACAAGGTCAGAGCTGATATGTGGACATTTACAACCAGTGGTTCAACATCTTGTTCTTGTACAGCAGGGGTGCCCACACTTCTTTTTAACGTGAGATCTACTTTTAAAATGACTAGCTCAACATGATCTACCCATCCAACATGTTTTAGCTGAGGGCCTGAGGGGGGCTTTGGAATAGCAGCACTGGCGTTACATTTTAGACAAACACACTTACTGTAAGGGGGAAATAAATGGGAAATGCTGGGGGAAATGTCTTTACGCATTCTGTATGGAAGTGGTAGGTTTTGGGGTTCTTTGTAATGCTACTGACTCTTGAACAAAGTATTGCATTGGAGGTTTGCCTACTTTAGAAGCCATGAAGGGAGCTGACAGGCCCTTCTTGATGTCATATTGACATATTATTTTTATATTTTAATTATATATTTTTAGAGGCATGTCATGTGGTCTACCTGCACACCCTAGGTGATCTACTGGTAGATCACCATCTACCTTTTGGGCACCCATAGCAAGATAATCCTTTTGTAATTTTTGAATAAATATTTCAAGTTTTTCAGAAAGCTTAGATCAGGGTTTAGAATAGGGCCTGTCTGGGGTCTAAATGGGTTACGTTCAAGGACCATCGTAACTCCGGGAGAGTACAAACGTGTGTGTGTGTGTTTTGAATTTATCATTTTTAAAATTATTTAAACTAGTGAAAACAGCCGATCTACAAGCACACAACGTGAACTGGGTGAATATCTAATTTCTCTCTAAAAGGTTTGGGAACCATTGATCTATAATAGTAACACTGTGTGCATATCTTCTCCAGGTTGGGTGGTCTACCTATAGTAATACTGTGCATATCTTCTCCAGGTTGGGTGGTCTACCTATAGTAATACTGTGCATATCTTCTCCAGGTTGGATGGTCTATCTATAGTAACACTGTGTGCATATCTTCTCCAGGTTGGATGGTGCCATCATGTCCACCATCTCGCCCACAGACTTTGACAGCTTGGAGATCCAGCAGCAGTACAATGACATCAACAACCGCTGGGACCTGCAGGCCCAGGAGACCGACTGGGACAACGAGAACAGCTCCGCACGCCTCTTCGAGCGCTCGCGCATCAAAGCGCTCGCAGGTACGTGCACGCACCGCCTGTCTTCTGTGTGTGTGTGCGTGTGTGTGTGTGTGTGTGTGTGTGTGTGTGTGTGTGTGTGTGTGTGTGTGTGTGTGTGTGTGTGTGTGTGTGTGTGTGTGTGTGTGTGTGTGTGTGTGTGTGTGTGTGTGTGCGCGCGCGCGTGTGCGTCTATGTGGTTCCGGAACGGAAAAGAAATCTGCTGGCTCTCCCCGGTACCCAAGCTAGTGAAAGTAGCAGATCTACAAGCTCACAATACGTCTAGTCGTGGCAAACTTTGAGCTTGAATGAAGCTATGGAGAGTGGCACTGTTTGATGTGTGGTGGTAGGGTAGGGTGTTCCACATGTTGGGGGCAGAATAGTAGAGCTCCCCCTGGTGTTGGGGCCGTGGAGGTGTCTCACTCTAGTGAAGTAGTTCTCAACCTGTGGGTCGGGGGGTCCACAGTCTCCACACATTATTTTGGGGGGTCCCCAGATGATTAACTTAAAGTGCAACATTGTTTTCTCTCTCAACAGTAAACAAACCAACATAAAGTTTAAGTGTATAGAGGGTATCTGCACATTTCTAAAGGGACAATTTAGTATCTCACTGTAACACAGTATCTCTACAGTCATGTCATCAACATGGATCTGTCCCATTTCCCATATTCCCTCCTGATTGGCTACCATTGCCTTCTAAAGTGTGTCTCCCGATTAGGGAGTCTTACTGGTATTAGCATTAGCAATTGATTGATTGATTGATTGAAGACTTTATTAGAAGTTTGCATAGGAAAAGGTACAGTTTCATGACGGTACAGTTCACTGGTACAAGGTCTACTAAAAGGAGATCCATGAAAAGACTAAGCTTATTTCCACAGGAAACCATTAAAGTATCTCATATAACATTGAATGGCAGACAAATAGAACACAGTACTATGCAGTAGATATGTAAAGAAAAAAAATTAGAGAAAAAAAAAAAAGAAAACAGTAAGTCTAAACAAACAGTAAGTATATACAAAGAAGGGGCAGGGGAGGGTAGGGTTGGGCTAGGTTAGTTTTTTTTACCAGTTGCGA
>NC_137826.1:58133574-58138574 GCF_963921795.1 Nannobrachium achirus
CCCCCACACACACACACACACACACACACACACGCTCCTCCAACTCTCTCCATTTCCTCTCTTAAATCCCAGCGCTGCGTTTATATTTTTATATACGGCTGCTGTCAGCCAGAGAACCTACATCTACATAATTCAACATTTATGATTTCTTCCTTTCTTTTTGGTGTGAATTAATGCCTTACTGCACATGACATGTACCAGAGTGTC
Source organism: Nannobrachium achirus (assembly GCF_963921795.1). Lineage (NCBI taxonomy): Eukaryota > Metazoa > Chordata > Actinopteri > Myctophiformes > Myctophidae > Nannobrachium > Nannobrachium achirus. Next base: position 58,133,782 of record NC_137826.1, read on the forward strand.
AGTGCATCAGGACATTCCACATGGAGGTGACATAACAGCACAACGAGACCCTCTGGTGGTGTTGAGCCTGAGGGGTCTCACTCTTCAGTAGTCTGACAGGAACTGAGGATCTGGAGAACCAGGTTCCTTTGCAAGTTCCTCTACTCTGTCCTCTACCCCAGTGGTTCTCAACCTTTTCAAACCGGAACCCCCCAGAAGAATCATTATTTGAACTGGGGACGCCCCTAAAAGAATCATATTTGAACTGGCGACCCCCCAAAAGCATCATATTTGAACTGGTGACCCCCCTCCCTGATAAGCAAAAAAAAATGTTGTGGAAAATTGAAGATCTACAAGCTCACAACGCCTCTCGTCGTTATATTATTTGCTATCGTGTTGTTTGTCTATTTGGCCAATGTTTGACCAGTCTTTATAGTATGGCTTGTATATAACTGCTTTATGATGCAGTAACGGCCCTTTCCCTAAGGTCTTAAAAGTCCTTAAAGTGTAATTTCACTGTCATAGCAGATGGGTGTACAATACAGCATGTTGAATGTGTATGTTCTTTACATTGTGGTTCTGGCACAGAGCCAGAGCTCTTCTACATCAGGAGCTCCCAAACCTTTCTGTCTCAGGACACCTTATAAATACATTATAATTGTCACTCCCAGCACCTTATATTTATAGCATATCATCGTTGTCGGGTGGAAACCTTGTATTTATCATCTATAAAATGTCACAAAAAATGTCACAACGCCTCGCATCGCGAGGCGTTGTGATCGGCTTGTAGATCTGCTGTTTTCACTAGTGTTGTGTGACAGTCTTGTATGATGAAGCAGGGCTTTGCTTTACCAAAAGACGTACACATTTGAAACTTGGAGATACAAGGTTTCTGCCCGACAGTGACGATATTTTAGTGATCATGTTGAGAGGAAAACGTTGAGATAACAGCCATTTTGGTTAGAACTGACTGAAAATAACTTTCTACTTCAAGTTTAAAATGATACTCAATATTTTTTCAAGTGTCCAATTCCAAATATTATCAAATGATCTCACGGCACCCCTGGAATGCCGTCACGGCACCCCAGGGTGCCCCGTCACCCACTTTGAAAACCCCTGTTCTACTTTATAACTCTACAGCGGGGCCGGGCAACCTTATAGGCACGGTGCCAACCTGGGCACAGGGAGGGTGATGACTGGCACACTGGCACACGTGTGAGAGAGAGAGGATTTTTATTTTATTTTATTTTAATATAGTTTTTATTGGGGGTAAGTAGCAAAGTACAACACAGGTCAAAAAGTCAGTTTCCCCTTTTACATAGGAAACACAAGAAAAAACAGACAAAAAGACAAAGACAGACCAAAACAAAAAGACAAAAAAATCAGCCAAAGAGAGAACAATAAAAGTAAAAGTAGTTGTTGACAGCATCCAGGAAAGAAAACCTTAGCTAATAATATAAGCGGGATTCAGGGAAATAAAACCCAGACTGTTCTCAGGCATTTGAGGGGACACCCCGGTCACGGGCTCTGTCACAGGAGACTGACCACCTATCCAGCAGAGGCTGCCATATTTTCATAAAGAGATCGTCCTTCTTAATAATTGAGTACCGAATTCTCTCCATATGGAGCACGTTGCCCAGGTCTCTGAGCCATTGCTTGAATGAAGGGCTAGATTCAGATTTCCATTGTTGTAAAATTAGACGTTTAGCCAACAATGTGCAAAGGGAGATCGCTCGGCCTTCGGATGATTTAATAGAAGGATTGAAGGTAACATGTCCAAACATAGCCAATAGTGGATCAGGGTCAATGGTTTTTTTAAGGGCTTTTGATAGGTAATCAAAAATGAGGGACCAGTAGGAATTCAGTTTTGGGCAGAACCAGAACTGATGGGCAAGTGTGCCTGTCTCAAGTTTACATTTATCACACAAGGGAGAGGTATTAGGGTATATGGCGTGTAACCTTGACTTTGAGTAGTGTAGTCTGTGGACTACTTTGAATTGAACCAAAGTGTGTCTAGCGTTTATGGAGCTGGAGTGTATATTGCTCAGGATTGACTCCCATACATCCTCTGGAATTGGAATGTTCAAATCCTTCTCCCAGTCGATCCTAGATTTATCACTGGATGTTAGGATTTTTATTTTAAAATCAATTATTTTATGCTTTAACTATTGAAAAATAGCAGATCTACAAGCTTGTAGATCTGCTATTTTAGAAAAATCGTGAAAAATAGAATTTTGACCCGATTCTATAAGTGTCTTTTGAATCCTTCATGTTTCTATGTCAGCAATCTGGCCAGCCATCGTCAAAGAAAAGGTCCTTTTCACCTAACTGGAGCTCAGTTAGTCTGTTCTTGAGAGACTACTATGCCAGTGGTTCTCAAACCTTTTCATTTGAAGGACCCCCAAAATGATATTTATTTGGCCACGGACCCCCATCTCAAAATATTTAGTTCCAGGGACCACCCAGAAGCAAAATTTTAGTTAGGTGAGATGTTCGCTTTAAAAATACATATATTCAAAGATTTTCACACATTTTCATGACTTTTCAAAAATAGCAGATATACAAGCTCGCAGCACGGCACTCGGTGCTGCTCTGTGAGCTTGTATATCTGCTATTTTTTCAACAGTTAAAGCATTCAATGATCCTAGGCCTAAATGGGTTAAATGAAGTCAAATAATTTACAGCTAATTACATCGTGCACATCATTCTACATTCATTAAAACTCTGACAGACTGGGGAGGGAGTCTGGGAGATTGGTGGGTTATTGCTCTGAGTCTAATCGTTATAACGATGTCCTGCCATCAAAATATGTCAGAATGTTGATGGGGTCTCATTAAAATCGATGTTGACATGGCACACTGACTATCTAGAAAATAAAAACATGGCTCACACGCACGCACGTACACACACACACACACACACACACACACACACACACACACACACACACACACACACACACACTGTGGAGATTAGGGAAGGTTTGATGTATCATTTACATAGTCTTTCTGAGTGCTATCCTCCACACTCTCCTCTGGTCCTTGCCTGCAATCATACACTTTTTATATGGCCGTCGTTGAGTTGACACTTCAGTCTCTAAGTAGGTTGTAGTGACTGAGAACCAGGGTGTTTATCCTCTCTCTAGTGGTCCTCCAGACCCTGGGAGATGGATGGTCTGTCTGATCCCTTCTCCAGTGGTCCTCAGATAGCCTGGCTTAGCCAGACTATATACTAACATACTAGTGCAGTACCCACTAACTAACTGTAGTACATCCCCTCCTTGTTTTAACATGGGTGGATTGTATAGCTGTGCTAGGCTAGTCCTCAGACCCCTGGGAGATGGATGGCTGCTGCATCACCGCATGGGTTTGTGAGGTGGAGCACAAACACCTACCTGTCAGCTGCCACCACCCATCTCCTACCCACACATCTCTTCTTAACCAAGCCTTGCTACTCATACACTGAGTTGGTGGAGCCCAGGATGGAAGCCAGAACCTTGTGGTCCTAAGAGTGCTCTGAGTAAAGGGCCGTTCACTCTGAACACTGTAACTATAAACTATAACTATACAAAATATAGTTTTAAAATCATTCTAAGCCAAGTGGATGGCAGTGTTCAAACCATCTATTAAATATATATAGTTATAGTTATCTTTACAGTTATCTTTACAGTTATTGTGCCCAGTGGGAATTGAGTTTAACCCTGACTCTAAGCTGACTCTCTGTATGCTAGTTGATTTCCAGTGAACCAGCATCAAGGGCCGCAGTGTTTGGTCCATTGGACACTTTGGGGACACTGTAGGGAAACCCATGTTAGTGCCAGCACACTGCGGGGTTCACCACTCCTCTCTCTCTAGTCTAGGTGGTCCCCAGACCAGCCACACTGCAGGGTCCACCACTCCTCTCTCTCTAGTCTAGGTGGTCCCCAGACCAGCCACACTGCGGGGTTCACCACTCCTCTCTCTCTAGTCTAGGTGGTCCCCAGACCAGCCACACTGTGGGGTTCACCACTCCTCTCTCTCTAGTCTAGGTGGTCCCCAGACCAGCCACACTGCGGGGTTCACCACTCCTCTCTCTCTAGTCTAGGTGGTCCCCAGACCAGCCACACTGCGGGGTCCACCACTCCTCTCTCTCTAGTCTAGGTGGTCCCCAGACCAGCCACACTGCGGGGTTCACCACTCCTCTCTCTCTAGTCTAGGTGGTCCCCAGACCAGCCACACTGCGGGGTCCACCACTCCTCTCTCTCTAGTCTAGGTGGTCCCCAGACCAGCCACACTGCGGGGTCCACCACTCCTCTCTCTCTAGTCTAGGTGGTCCCCAGACCAGCCACACTGCGGGGTTCACCACTCCTCTCTCTCTAGTCTAGGTGGTCCCCAGACCAGCCACACTGCGGGGTTCACCACTCCTCTCTCTCTAGTCTAGGTGGTCCCCAGACCAGCCACACTGCGGGGTCCACCACTCCTCTCTCTCTAGTCTAGGTGGTCCCCAGACCAGCCACACTGCGGGGTTCACCTCTCCTCTCTCTCTAGTCTAGGTGGTCCCCAGACCAGCCACACTGCGGGGTCCACCACTCCTCTCTCTCTAGTCTAGGTGGTCCCCAGACCAGCCACACTGCGGGGTTCACCACTCCTCTCTCTCTAGTCTAGGTGGTCCCCAGACCAGCCACACTGCGGGGTCCACCACTCCTCTCTCTCTAGTCTAGGTGGTCCCCAGACCAGCCACACTGCGGGGTCCACCACTCCTCTCTCTCTAGTCTAGGTGGTCCCCAGACCAGCCACACTGCGGGGTTCACCACTCCTCTCTCTCTAGTCTAGGTG
>NC_137826.1:58143574-58156074 GCF_963921795.1 Nannobrachium achirus
ATTAACTGCTGCACCTCGTTCCAACAGTGTTTTGCATGTCTAAGGGAGAGGTGATAACTACCTTTGGCCTGATGCTTGCAGAAAGAAAGAAAGCAACAAATCAGTTCATTTTCTGTTCAGATACAGACAGCGCTCAGAGAGGGCGGAGGGTGATGTGCAAGGACGTGCTGGCCATTGGGAAAAGCGGGACAACTCCCGAACGGCCGGTTCATTCCTGGCCGGCCATTAGGAAAAAAAAATAAAATAAAATGTCGGCCTTCGTTCCATTTTGGGGGCTGGGCGGCCAACAAAGTAAATCGTCACTGTCGGGCAGAAACCTCGTATCTCCAAGTTTCAAATGTATACATTTTTTCGCAAAGCAAAGCCCTGCTTCATCATACAAGGCTGTTGCACAAAAGTAGTGAAAACAGCAGATCTACAAGGACACAACCGTTGTGTGCTTGTAGATCGGCTATTTTCACTAGTTTAAATCATTTTTAAAATGATAAATACAAAACAAACGGTTTTGGACGTACAAGGTTTCCACCCGACAATGACGAAATATAACTCATGTACAGTAATTGGCCCACTGGCTTGTCACTTGTCATGATCTGAAATGGCAAATCTTTGAGCAGCAGCAGCGCTATAGAGAGAGATCTCTCTATAGCACGCAATGAGGGCCTCTCCAACTCTTTTTCCCGGGCTGAATCAGGGGCCCAGCATGTCCCTGGTGATGTGATAAATAATGGATCAGAGCGTAAGCAGAGTGCCAGCGGTGATGTGGACTTCATAAACAGAACAACACACTGCTGCTCTGTGGAGCGCTGCTAACAGTGGATGCTGTGGTGCTGTAACTGTATCAGCCAGCGTCATAATAAACAGCTGATTCACTTAGGCATAAACACCACACGCTCACTCACACACGCACGCACACTTACACACTCACTTACACCAGTGTTGTTTTTGACAGCAAATTTTTATTTAGTTTTAGTCATAGTCTTTTGAATAAAATGTAATTTAGTTTTAGTCATAATTTAGTCACCTGAAAAGTATTAGTTAGTCTAATTTTAGTCGACTAAATATCACCAGTAAGTCTCCCTAATCGGGAGATAAGCTTATCTCCACAAATAGGCCAAAAGTTTGTTTTACCAATTATCAAGACATACGGGCAGTTGACAGTTTGCCATGGTTACTCATTGAAGTTGAATCTCCATATATGGAGATAACCTACGCATCACACTAAGTCTGACCTCACCAGCCCATATTTGGGCATGAGCAACTTATGTCTCCATATATGGAGATATGATGACATCACACAGTCCTCAGCCGATGATGTGGCGTGATGTCATACAATACACAAACGAGCCCTACAGTATAAAGGGGCAATTCTTGCCAGGAAAGAAGCATTTCTTCGACTCAGACCTTATGGCCAGGGTTGGCTTATAGCAGCTGTCGGTAGGACCATATATGGATTCTGTTAGTGTGGATCTCCTAACAGGGCATCATCTGGGATACAATCCCTTTTATGCCCATATATGGAGATCCCTAACAGAATCCCTTTCATGCCCATATATGGAGATCCCTAACAGAATCCCTTTTATGCCCATATATGGAGATCCCTAACAGCATCACTTTTATGCCCATATATGGAGATCACTAGCAGCTAACAGAATCCCTTGTATGCCCATATATGGAGATCCCTAACAGAATCCCTTTCATGCCCATATATGGAGAGCCCTAACAGGATCCCTTTTATGCCCATATATGGAGATCCCTAACAGAATCCCTTTTATGCCCATATATGGAGATCCCTAACAGAATCCCTTTTATGCCCATATATGGAGATCCCTAACAGAATCCCTTTTATGCCCATATATGGAGATCCCTAACAGAATCCCTTTTATGCCCATATATGGAGATCCCTAACATAATCCCTTTTATGCCCATATATGGAGATCCCTAACAGAATCCCTTGTATGCCCATATATGGAGATCCCTAACAGAATCCCTTTTATGCCCATATATGGAGATCCCTAACAGAATCCCTTTTATGCCCATATATTATGGAGAAATCCCTGCTCTGAGTATCTGACATCAGTGTGATGTCACCTGTTTATGCCCATATATGGAGATCCCTGCTCTGCGTATCTGGTTGCTATGGTAAACAGTTGGTTGCTAGGGTAAAAAAAACATGGTTGCTATGGTAAACAGTTGGTTGCTAGGGTAAACAGTTGGTTGCTAGGGTAAAACCATGGTTGCTAAGGTGGTTGCTAACGTACACTAACAGACCAGCAACAACAGACTGTTGCCACAGCAACGTACACAAAGGTTTGTGTACACATGTGGTGTGATGTCATACTGATGCGGAGATATGAGCAGGGCAAAGGTGTGACGTGTGACGTGTGACGGACGGACGGCCGGTGGAGGTTTTCATAGTAAACTGCTCCCTGACGGTCGCAATAATATTTTAGGCGACTACATCTACAGTTGATTTAGTCGACTAAAATGTATTTTGGCAGGCCTTGATGGCATCGTAATGACTGATTTTACACTTGGTTGTGTGCTGAAAATAGCAGATCTACAAGCTGTTGTGAGCTTGTAGATCGGCTATTTTCAGCATGCAACACCTGAGAGCAACCAAACCTAAAATGACTCTCTTCTCCACTAGTCTCTCCCTAACGTTTTAGTCTAGTTTTTATTTTGTTGACGAAATTGTCAATATATTTAGTCTTAGTTTTAGTCACCACAGCTTAGTTTTTGTTTAGTTTTTATTTAGTTTTCGTCAGTGAAAAAAACACAGTCGACAAACATTTTTCGTCATAGTTTTAGTCACACACACACTCACTCACACACACACACACACACACACACACACACACACACACACACACACACACACACACACACACACACACACACACACACACACACACGCGCACACACACACACACACACACACACACACACACACACGTACACACACACACACACGTGTACACACACAAACACACTGAATAACAGGTTCAGATCTTGTCAGGGCAGGAAAGCGCTCGTTGCCGTTTGCTGTTTTTCTTTCTCAACAACTTCCTTCCTGCCTCAACGCTTCTCGCACACACGCCTCCACGCCGCGGCGAGGAGAGGAGAGGCGGGGCGCAGGCTGAACAGCCGATCTGCAAGCCCACAGAGTGCTGGCACGCTGTGAGCTGCTTGTAGATCGGCTGTTTAGCCAGGACGCCACAAGTGCAGCGCAGTATGACTCTTGGCTTGTGACACAGATGGTAGCGGGACGAACAGAGAGTGACAGTGACATGCTTACAGGGCTGATATCAAAACATGCACAGCACACCAGTCCATGTGAGGTGCCAGCTAACGGAACAAACACTATAATTAAAAAAGGAGCTACACTCGTAGCTGCACACTTTTTTATTATGCCGCAGAGAGAAGTGGGCTTATAGGGCTGACCAGAGGAGAAGAAAACAAACTACAGATGAATCTCTGAATCAGCTTTGTTGTCACATCACAGTTTTACAGGTGTTAACAAAGTTATCTTTCTGCTCCGTTGTTTTGTAGTTTTCTAGGACCACCGGGGGGGGGGGGGGGGGGGGGGGGGGAGGACTTTTAGAATGGAGAGCCAAAGGAAAACGCATTGAATCAGGTCAGGGTGATCAGAAGATCAAAAGTAGAGCGATAAGAAATATAAATGGAAATTAAAACATATATACAGTATATACATACAGTATATACTTTCATGACATGATGCACTTCTTGCCAGGACACCCCCCCCCCCCCCCCCGCTCCCCCTCCCCCTCCCCTCTCCCTCCTTCTCTCCCCCCCACCCTTCCCCCGGCTCTAGGAATTAAGCCAGGAGTGAAATAATCCCACTCCTGTGTGTGTGTGTGTGTGTGTGTGTGTGTGTGTGTGTGTGTGTGTGTGTGTGTGTGTGTGTGTGTGTGTGTGCGTGCGAGCGTGCCTTTAACCCTCCTCCTCCAGAAAAAAAAAAAAGCAAAAAGCTTTAGCAGCAGCTCACCTCTACGGCTCCTCCCCCCTGTAACCCCTCCCCCTTCCCTTCATCCTCCCCTCCTGTTGGGCGAGACACACCTTATGCAAATGAGCCACACACACACACACACACACACACACACACACACACACACACACACACACACACACACACACACGCACACACACACACACACACACACACAGCAAGCAGTCTTTTGTTGACTCAGTCAGTCAGTCATTGGAGCCTGCAGTCAGCTCCTCACAGCTCCTCTCCTATTCTGCTCTCAACTAAAAAAACGTGCGCTCTGGTCTGCTCTGGACCTCCGCTTTAAACGCACCGCTCTTGTCTGGACAGATTTGGGTTTTTTTGCAGGCCGTGGCCACAAGCCACAGATTTCTTTATTTTTTTTTCTGGTTGGTGAGGATAGGTTTAAGGAGGAAGTAAAGTCCTTTTTTGGTGTGTGTGAGTGTGGTTTTTAATCTGTTAAACTTGTTGCTCAAAAGAAACCGAGTGTTATTTTCACTTCACTCTCAGAAGGAAGGAAGGCGCTTGAAGTCAAGAGGAGAGGAGGAAGAAAGGAACATTTTGTTCTGGGTTTTTTGGGTTTTTTTCAAAGATAATTCTTGGAGGACCGACCGAACCCACTCCACTCTTCTCCGCTCCACTCCACTCCGCTCTGCTCCACTCTACTCCGCTCCGCTGCTCTGCTCTCACCGCTGCTTGCTTGAGCAGAGAAAGGTGGGAGGGAGAGAGAGAGAGAGAGAGAGAGGTGAAGAAGAAGAGAGAAAAAAAGGAGGGAACATTTTCCAGTCCTCTGCGAGCCGGCCGTGCCTTTTATTAATTTCCTCGTGCGTCGAGTCGACCGACGGGACCCTCCTCGGAACAACAGGAGCCTGGATTTTCTTTTTTTCTATCTTGTTTTTGAGGGGGATTTACCGAAGACTCCACCAGTCTCCGCCAGGTGAAGGAAGTGGAACGCGACACCCTATTGGTTACCTTCCCTTTTTTTTCTCCCTTATTTTTTTTCAAAAAGAAGTTTGTGTGAAAGGTGGCGTCGGCGTCGCCCCGCCGTGCTGTGCTGGAGAGCACCTGGCTGCTGGTTATTATCTGAGCGCTGGGATTTATCAAACGCAGACAGAGCGAGAGGGAAAGTGTGAGACGGAGCGCCGGAGGCCATGGAGTGGGACCACCAGCAGAGTCCCAGGGAGCCCTGCCTGTCCCCCGCAGCGTTTGTGAACCAGGTCCAGTACTCCAACATCCTGGAGGGACGCTTCAAACAGCTGCAAGGTAGGAAACTAGAGAAACTAGAACCAGGTCCAGTACTCCAACATCCTGGAGGGGAGATTCAAACAGCTGCAAGGTAGGAAACTAGAGAAACTAGAACCAGGTCCAGTACTCCAACATCCTGGAGGGGAGATTCAAACAGCTGCAAGGTAGGAAACTAGAGAAACTAGAACCAGGTCCAGTACTCCAACATCCTGGAGGGACGCTTCAAACAGCTGCAAGGTAGGAAACTAGAGAAACTAGAACCAGGTCCAGTACTCCAACATCCTGGAGGGACGCTTCAAACAGCTGCAAGGTAGGAAACTAGAGAAACTAGAACCAGGTCCAGTACTCCAACATCCTGGAGGGACGCTTCAAACAGCTGCAAGGTAGGAAACTAGAGAAACTAGAACCAGGTCCAGTACTCCAACATCCTGGAGGGACGCTTCAAACAGCTGCAAGGTAGGAAACTAGAGAAACTAGAACCAGGTCCAGTACTCCAACATCCTGGAGGGACGCTTCAAACAGCTGCAAGGTAGGAAACTAGAGAAACTAGAACCAGGTCCAGTACTCCAACATCCTGGAGGGACGCTTCAAACAGCTGCAAGGTAGGAAACTAGAGAAACTAGAACCAGGTCCAGTACTCCAACATCCTGGAGGGACGCTTCAAACAGCTGCAAGGTAGGAAACTAGAGAAACTTTACGGGGCGGCCGTTAGCTGCAGTGGTTGTTTAAAGCAGAGGTTCCCAAACTTTTTTTCTGCATGGGCACACTTTTCATGTCCCAAGAACCCATGGGCACACCAGCATAATACAGGGGGGGTAAAAATCGTCACTGTCAGGAAGAAACCTTGTATCTCCAAGTTTCAGATTTGTACGTTTCTTCGCAAAGTAAAGCCCTGCTTCATCATACGAGGCTGTCGCACAACAGTAGTGAAAACAGCAGATCTACAAGCACACAACACCTCGCACCGCGAGGCGTTGTGTGCTTGTAGATCGGCTGAATGGTTAGGGAGCCTGCCTGGGGAACCAGAGCCCCTGGTTGTCCCAGGTTCCATTCCATAGCTGAATGGTTAGGGAGCCCGCCTGGGGAACCAGAGCCCCTGGTTGTCCCAGGTTCCATTCCATAGCTGAATGGTTAGGGAGCCCGCCTGGGGAACCAGAGCCCCTGGTTGTCCCAGGTTCCATTCCAGGCCAGGGTAGCAGTGTCAATGTGTGTCCCTGAGCAAGACTCTTAACCCCTAGTTGTTCTTGCGCTCCTTGTGGGCAGCGAATCAGCTGGGTTGGGCTGAAAATACTGAATTTCCCTTGTGGGACGAGTAGATAACTATTATTATTAAACTAAGAGTAGAGCTTTACTGCTAGTCCATTTGAACAGGGTTCTTCAAAATATTGTCAGGCCAAGGACCCCCTAGTTGAGAGAGAGACAAAGCAGGGACCCCCACACAACCTTTTCAGATTCCATATAGTTTAATTGTTTGACAGCACAATCATCAGTGTATTTTGGATTCATGTCAATGTGTATTTTCTGATATTTAACCACTTGAACCATCAATACTTAATAAACTTGTCCTTTCACTCTGTACTTAGTCAGCTCTTTTTCCCCTCTACATCAAACCCCTTTGCCCGAAAATAGCTGATCTACAAGCTCACAACGCCTCGCCGCACGAAGCGCTGTGAGCTTGTAGATTGGCTCTTTTTGGCAACAGTTCTCAGAATATGGACACTAGGGTTATGGACAATAGGGTTTGGAGGACCCCCTGTAGTAATCCTGAGGACCCCCTAGGCCTAGGGTTTCCGGACCCCCTGTTGAAGACCCTTGCATTAGAAACCAACAACACATTGTGGCTGGATAGTAGCTCTACTGCTGGTCCATTCCAGTCCCACCCAACGTGTGAGGGTCGGGGTGGGGAAATCCCCCCTCCGCTTCGCCGCCTCTTTCTCAACCCGGCATCCCTCGTGGGTTTTGGGGGGGAAAAGTTAAACACACACATGAAATATCAGATCTACAAGAAGTTCACGTGCGTCACGTGCTTGTAGATCGGCTGTTTTTCCCGCCACACGACACCCAATTCAATTCAGTGGCGTCAGTTCAGCAAAAGCTAGGGTATGGCAAAGATGGGAGTCCTCATGGAAAAGAGGCATTACATTTTGGATAACATGGTTCTATTGTGAAAATAGCCGATCTACATGCTCACAACGCCTCGCAGCGCGAGGCGTTGTGAGCATGTAGATCGGCTATTTTCACAATATCTAAAAAAAAAAAAAAGTTTTGTCAGCTTCTTACACAGGTTTCTACAGTTTCTTGGGCTGGATATGGCAGCCTGGAACGGTTGTTCAAGTGCAGCTAAACATGGCATGTTAGTAAATGTGCCACAATTAACAATAATGCATTGCACCTGTGCAGCTGACCTGCGGAACCTGGGAATATACCTTTCTGTCAAGATGGGGAGAATACAAGTCTGGAGAATATAATTATAATACCTTGTTAAAGTAACCATTTTGTTAAAATTTGCATTCGTAGTTATTTTACTGCGCAGATAGACAAAGAGACATTCATGGATTTATATTTAAAAGTTACTTTTATTTTCCCCCCTGGACCCAGGGTATGGCAGCCCCTGATTCAATTCAATTCAAAGGAGCTTTATTGGCATGAGAAAAACATACGTTTACATTGCCAAAGCAAGAGTCAAAATATAATAAAAACTGTTGAAAATGGGGAACATATATAAAGTTGCCCACCCCTGGTCTAGACCTACAACTATAGCCCATTGTGAACTGTAAATAGGTGCTTGGAGTGGATAGTGTGTGTGTGTGTGTGTGTGTGTGTGTGTGTGTGTGTGTGTGTGTGTGTGTGTGTGTGTGTGTGTGTGTGTGTGTGTGTGTGTGTTATACTCTTGTGGTGTGCCTTTGTGACCGTCCGGTTTGGTAATCTGACCGCGGCCCTGGTGACGTCACAAGGTGAGGGATATCTGGGTGACTTTTGTTGCGACGGTGGGTGGGGCCCGGGACAGTGGGTGGGGCCCGGGAACTGCACAGCACACAGACGGACGGGCACTGAACTGTTTAGATTTTAGGTGCTGAGGCACTCCTCGTTTTTCTGACTACAAAAGGCCTCTATTATGTCTCCTATGAAAAGCAGGAAGTTAAAGAAATGAATGCCTCTGCCTCTTTTGACCTCACCTTGGATAGATAGAGTCTTGTACTTTAAACCCTGCTGGCCTACTACACTAGGTCGTCGCGCCGCACCGCTCTACGCCCCCAGCGACCGGCGGGTGTCGCCCGGACACAGACGCAGACGCAGAGGTGCCAAAAAGAGAACGCAACGAGCGACGCTTTGCCACCCTGAGGGTGTCATACATTTTATTTAAGAGAACTCTCCCGTGCACAGGGAGGGAGCCGGACACATGAACTACCCCTCCCCCCTCCCCCGGTGTGCGACCTGATTTATGACTTTCTGCGTGCATCACCTTGGAAAAGTGTGAGCTCTGCACAACCCGGTGGTTTACTTTAGATTGTTATGCAGGTGCTACAGCTGCCCGCATACAGTTCACACACACATGCACGCACACACGCACATACGCACGCATGCACACACACACAGTGAGTCAGTGTGTGGACAGAGCGGGCTCAGCAGCAGAAGCAAAGCATCATGGTACCACCTGACCACCTGTCTGTCTGCCCTCTCATATCTCATATTACACTGCAGTTGTGCCGTCTGTGACTGTGGACAGGAACCATACCTGGATACTGTACCTTTACATGTGACTGTGGACAGGAACCATACCTGGATACTGTACCTTTACATGTGACTGTGGACAGGAACCATACCTGGATACTGTACCTTTACATGTGACTGTGGACAGGAACCATACCTGGATACTGTACCTTTACATGTGACTGTGGACAGGAACCATACCTGGATACTGTACCTTTACATGTGACTGTGGACAGGAACCATACCTGGATACTGTACCTTTACATGTGACTGTGGACAGGAACCATACCTGGATACTGTACCTTTACATGTGACTGTGGACAGGAACCATACCTGGATACTGTACCTTTACATGTGACTGTGGACAGGAACCATACCTGGATACTGTACCTTTACATGTGACTGTGGACAGGAACCATACCTGGATACTGTACCTTTACATGTGACTGTGGACAGGAACCATACCTGGATACTGTACCTTTACATGTGACTGTGGACAGGAACCATACCTGGATACTGTACCTTTACATGTGACTGTGGACAGGAACCATACCTGGATACTGTACCTTTACATGTGACTGTGGACAGGAACCATACCTGGATACTGTACCTTTACATGTGACTGTGGACAGGAACCATACCTGGATACTGTACCTTTACATGTGACTGTGGACAGGAACCATACCTGGATACTGTACCTTTACATGTGACTGTGGACAGGAACCATACCTGGATACTGTACCTTTACATGTGACTGTGGACAGGAACCATACCTGGATACTGTACCTTTACATGTGACTGTGGACAGGAACCATACCTGGATACTGTACCTTTACATGTGACTGTGGACAGGAACCATACCTGGATACTGTACCTTTACATGTGACTGTGGACAGGAACCATACCTGGATACTGTACCTTTACATGTGACTGTGGACAGGAACCATACCTGGATACTGTACCTTTACATGTGACTGTGGACAGGAACCATACCTGGATACTGTACCTTTACATGTGACTGTGGACAGGAACCATACCTGGATACTGTACCTTTACATGCATGACTAGGGCATTCACCAAATATTCCAATATTCGAATATCAAAGTCAATATTCGACGTTGTTCACAAAGTCGAATATTCGCTTATTTTTTATTTTTTTATTGTTTTCTCTTTAAAAAAATATATAGCTTATAAAGCTTGGCTAGATAGGAAGTCATATGAATGAATAATGCTCTATACCAGGGGTTCTCAAACCTTTTTAGGCTGTGACCCCCAAAATAAACATATTTGAACTGGGGACCCCCACCCTGACAAGCACTTGGAATTCTAGGTATTACATTTAAAGTGACTCGGTTCCGCAGATAGATATTGTGAAAATAGCAGATCTACATGCTTGTGAGCATGTAGATCTGCTATTTTCACAATGTTCACCTCTAGCTCCTTGACAGTTTTTTTTTTTTATACTTGAAAAAGAACATCGATAGCGGAAATGGCAGATCTACAAGCTTGTTGTGAGCTTGTAGATCGGCTAGTGTTTGAAACTACAGTATATTAACGTTTCTCAACATGGAAACGATTACCTCAAATGATTGCGATTAGACGATTATGTAATAATGTTGACAACCCTATTGATTGATTGATTGATTGATTGAATACTTTATTAGACAGACATGTAAACAACACAGAGTTAAGGCCCATTCCCACTGGGCCAGATAATAGATATCTGGAGATATTTCTCCAGATATTTTTCCTTTCAAAGTGGATGGTAGATACAGATAAAAAAAATATATACCACAGATATTTGCCACAGATACTTTTATCTGTATCTACCATCCACTTTGCATGGAGAAATATCTGGAGAAATATCTCCAGATATCTGTTATCTGGCCCAGTGGGAATGGGCCTTTACAGTGAGACATTCGGGCTAAAATAATAACTCCACAAAAAGTCACACAAAAATAGATAGTGTTTTACAACGCTGCTTCTTAATGTGGGGTGTGGGGGCCTTGAGGGAGGTTTGATATTTAGGGACCAAATGGACCCTTAACGGGTCTGTGACTCTTCTGTTGTAGTGTATACACTTGAGTTAGATTACAACTGAGGATTTTACAGTGATGATTGTGATGATCCCAGTGATTTAGGAACAGATATCAAATGGAGCATTTGTGGCCTGAAGAAAATCAAACTGGATAAAATGAAAGGTTATCATTGATGTTACACAGTCTTCATCTCCTACATGTGTTGTCACGTCACACGGTTACGTGCTTCAAAACGGCAGGTGAAATGACTGTACGTTTCCTACCAGTTCAGGAAAGGGAAGAAGAATAGACGTAGGAAGAAAGAACAAGGTAAACAGGTCAGATATTCCAAGCATTCCTGCTCCAGTCCTTAGAATGCAGAGAGACTGGGTACAGACATCACACCAGCTGTAAGGGTTACTGGTTAGATAGATAGATAGATAGATAGATAGATAGATAGATAGATAGATAGATACTAGATAGAAACCTTTATTATCCCACGGGGGAAATTCAGTTTGCCCAGAGGCAGCACAGCAGTTTAAGGTTACAAGTTTGTCTTTAGAATGCAGGGAACCTGTAGGTGGTGGGTTATAGAAACCTCTCATCTATGGGTTGTTGGTACACAGACTTCAGAATGCAGGGAACCAGTGGTATATTGAAACCTTACATCTGTGGATTGTTGGTACACTCACAGACAGACTTCAGAATGCAGTGAACAGTGGGTTTAGAAACATTACATACAGTATATGGGTTGTTGGTACACACACACACACACACACACACACACACACACACACACACACACACACACACACACACACACACACACACACACACACACACACAGACAGACAGACGAATGCAGTGAACCAGTGGTATATAGAAACCACTCATCTATGAGTTGACATTCTCTGGAGACAGAGTCATGATGGCTTAAAGGAAGAGGTACAGACCGATTGGGCGTTCCCATTTCTTTGACGATGGCTTGCTAGATTGATGAGTTGTTGGTAAAACAGACAGACTCTTTAACGGTGTCGCTCAGTTGTGCTCCTGCACACACAGACACCTACACCCCCGCAGGCTTCCATTCCAGCTTCTGTTAGAACAACAAGTGAAGTGTGGTTGTTTACATACATGGTGGAATGGGTGCTGGGTGCTGTGATTCCTGATGTACAGATGAGATCTGCTGCTTTGACTGACACCTTATTGGCATCAACATGTCTTTTTCAAATCTTTTTTATTAAGGTACAATGTCACAATGAGACAGGTACACACATAGTGATGGCACCCCAAATCACATTCCAATCACAATAATCATTGGTACAAAATAGCACAAGATCTGAGGCGATCACGGTACGTACACATTCAGTTGTAAGGAAGAGAAACCCTGCCCTTAAGAGATAATAAAAGAAAACATTTTTTTCCCCTCCATATACCCAATTTAGTGTCAAGCCAATTCCCCCATCCCCATACTCTACGTTAGACCTATCCCTGCTAATCCCCACAGTAGTCATTGGGAG
>NC_137826.1:58161074-58200594 GCF_963921795.1 Nannobrachium achirus
CTCCTCTTGGCAGGTCGTTGAGGTCATGGGTTAATTGGTCGCCTAAATGTGTGCACTGTATGTAGGGATGGAGGATAGCTTGATAACCCGATAACACATTTATTGATTGAGTATCCGGTATCAATAAGCTTTGGGCTTATCAGGCCTGTTATCCAGCATAGCAGCCCATGATGTCATGTTTAAACAATCAAGACAAGAGGTGATCAAGAAATTAGTACAGTACTATTCATAATATAAAGCCAAAAAATAGCCGATCAACAAGCTCACGACGCATTGTGGTGAAAGAGTTATCTGCAGATAATAAATGTAATAAATTTTATTTGTAATGCACTTTACATTTGACAACAAACCTCAAAGTGCTACAGTACAGATAAATAAAAACATAGGATAAGGCAATTGCAAAGAGCAGTCAAAACAAGTTAAAACAAGATAAAAAGGGCATGGTTTTAAAAGCTAACCAAAAGCTTTGTTAAAAAGGAAAGTCTTTAGTACTCTTTTAAAAACATCAATTAATTGGACTGGTTGTACAGATGGAAAAATAACTCATCAAGTACAGTGTTATGTCCAAGATGAGTCTGTTTTACTAAGCATAGTGAAGTGACATTGATGAATTCCAAATGTTATCAGATTATTCTATGGCACCCCTGGACTGGCATCACGTCACCCTAGGGTGCCACAGCACCCACTTTGAGAAAACCTGCACTAGAAGTATTTTTATGTTCTCTCTAGAAGTATGTGTTTGTGCTCCCTCTAGTACAGGGGTTCCCAAACCTTTTTGTCTCAGGGCACCCCATAAATATTGTTTTAATCCGAGGCACCCCTACATTATAATTTTCACTCCCAGCACCTTATATAGCATATCGTCGTTGTCGGGTAGAAACCTTGTATGTCCAAAACCGTTCATTTTGTATTTATCATCTATAAAATGTACGTAACTAGTGAAAACAGACAATCTCGGTTCTATAGAGATCGGCTGTTTTCACTAGTTTTGTGTGACAGTCTTGTATGATGAAGCAGGGCTTTGCTTTACCAAAAGACGTACACATTTGAAACTTGGAGATACAAGGTTTCTGCCCGACAGTGACGATATTTTAGTGATCATGTTGAGAGGAAAACGTTGAGATAACAGCCGTTTTGGTTGGAATTGACTGAAAATAACTTGGTACTTCAAGTTTAAAATGATACTAAATATTTTTTCAAGTGTCCAATTCCAAATATTATCAAATGATCTCACGGCACCCTGGAATGCCGTCACGGCACCCCAGGGTGCCCCGTCACCCACTTTGAAAACCCCTGCTCTAGTATATGCGTGTTCCCTAGAAGTACAGTATATGTACAGTATAGTATAGTAAGTGTATAAACGTGCTCTGTCCCCCAGTTCTTGTCAGCAGCAGCATTGTGAATGGGTCGGGAGTCTCTATTCTTTCCCCAGGAGACCAGTAAATAAATAATGCATGGCAGTCGTCATGTGGAGTGGAAATAAAAGCTTGAATCCCTTTTTACAGAATCCTGTTTTTATCACAACTTAGCTTTGTTTCTGAGGTGAAAGAAAGCAGCCTTCTTGCTAATATGTGAGTTAAACAATTTACAATTATTACCGGTACAATTTACAATTTAATCCAAAGCGACTTACAATAAGCACAAAACACATCAATATAATAAGCTAGAAAAACAATAACATGGTATACCACGCACCTAAGCAGTAAAAAAAAAAACGTTTCTAAATCCTAAAAATGCTATCTAGCTTCATGTGTGGTCACTGAGTGAAGGGCAGTGTTACAGTAGTGCTATGGGTTTAGCTGGAGTCTGAAGAGGTGAGTCTTCAGTCCACGGTGGAACCTGAGTCTAAAGGCCTCTCCATACTTCGACCGAAATGTTCGGTGAGTTGTGTTTTCCGACGTGCAAATTTCCGAACTCTCGTTCGGTCCAATGCTTTTCAAAAGTCTCGAGGGATATAATTTTATGGTAGAAAAGGACCTTTTGACCGAAAACGGTGGTTTCGGTCAAAGTATGGAGAGGCCTTTAAGATAACACCAAGATGTGTAACCTTTTGACTTAATCAGTGGAGTTAAGAGTTCCATGGCTGTTGACAATATATTGGTTTTGTAATGTAGTTTTAGGAAGCTATTGTTTCCATCCACATGGAGCTTGTGTTTCGGTGCAGATCTATTCTGGAGTCACCTATTCTGGAGGTTGGTGACCTCGCCATGGCTGCTGCTCCTTAACTGCCATGAGCCTCTGGCTGAGAAGGTCTGCACACACCGTAATCTGGCCATGCACCGTAATCTGGGAATGCACCGTAATCTGGGCCATGCACCGTAATCTGGGCATGCCCTGTACATGCACTGTACATGCCCTGTATATGCACTGTACATGCCCTGTATATGCACTGTGCGTACATGCATTGTACATGCCTTGTATATGCCCTGTATGCCTTGTTATATTGTTGATGATGTACTGACATATTATCTTGCTTACTATATGTTGATATTACCTGCTTGTTGTAAATCGCTTTGGATTAAAAGCGTCTGCTAAATGCCTAAATTGTAAATTGTACGTACAGGCATTGTAACTGCCCTGTATATGCCCTGTACATGCCCTGTACATGCCCTGCATATGCACTGTACATGCCCTGTACATGCCCTGCATATGCACTGTATATGCCCTGTACATGCACTGTACATGCACTGTACATGCACTGTACATGCCCTGCATATGCACTGTATATGCCCTGTACATGCACTGTACATGCACTGTACATGCCCTGCATATGCACTGTACATGCCCTGCATATGCACTGTACATGCCCTGCATATGCACTGTACATGCCCTGCATATGCACTGTACATGCCCTGCCACCATACAGATGAGAAGGAATGAATGACCTGTGGCCCAGTGGGGTCCAGGGACCCCTGGGGTCCTTGGGAGGGTTCCAGGGGGTCCCCAACAAAAAATGAGGAACAGTTGAAACACTTATTTCAGTTTTCTAAATCTATATGAACATAACTCATCTGCAAGCTTGTATTTCAGCTATTCTTTTTAAAGATGTTCACAGTTGACAGATATTTTCAGATGGGGGTCTTCAGAAAAAAAAAATCACATAAATTCGGGGGTCCTTGACATGATAATGTTAGAGAACCACTGATGTAGACAACAAGTCGCAATCAAAACAATTTTTAAAAAAATATTTGAATAGGGTTCAAGTGGTTAGTTGATGTGTGACTTTGATACTTACTGGTTTTCATGTTCATAGTATAATTACTCAGGTCAGTTCCACTCCACTGTGCTACCAACACAGATGAAAGAATCCTTCTCATTAGATGATGGAAGCCTTCAGAACAGAGACTTGTGGGCAAAACCTGTAATGTGCGATGTGTCAATCACAGCATCATGCCCCGCCCTCTGTTCAGCTGTGGAGCCAATGAAAGCATGAATCAGGGGATAATGTCTAGTAATCATGTTAGTAAACCACTAGCCTCGGAAACCCAGACTTTTATTTTGGCGATAGGAAGAAAAATAAAAAGTAAACCACAACATGATGACCTGTCTAATGCATGTCCGTTTTAAAAACATTTAGATCCCGTTTTAAAAACATTTAGATCTTGAAAGCATCTGTGCCACTTTATATTTTAACCACTGTTAACCATTATGTTATACTTTTCGAAAGCTATACAAAAATAGCAGATCTACAAGCTCATAGCGCGGCACTCGTTGCCGCGCTATGAGCTTGTAGTTCTGCTATTTTTTGGGGGGGAAAAAAACATATTTATTTTCACAAATCTTTGAATATATGTTTTAAGCAAACATTTGTATCTCAAATATTTCTTTCTCCGGGTCCCTGGGACAAAATATTTTGAGACGGGGGTCCACGGTCAAATACATATAATTCTAGGGGGGTCCTTGACATGAAATGGTTTGAGAAACACTGATATAGAACCATTAGTTTTTTAGAAAACCAGAAGACATTTTGTAGAATGTCTCAGCCTCAGATTTTAATGTGTTCAAACATGTCGTGCGAAGCGACACGTTGTCTTGAGCTTAAAAATGTGCTTACCACTGATTTAGATCTATTGTTGTTCTCAGGCAGAATCCTTCTATCTCATTTTCTAACTTTTTGCATGTTTTCTTCCCCGTAAATATATAACTCCCCTACTTGATCATAACTACAGCGTCTTACGAAAGCATCAAAAGTAGCAGATCTACAAGCTCGAAACGCGTCGCTTGTAGATCTGCTACTACTAATCTGCCTAATCCTAACCCCCATATCAGCCAAGAATATGTTCCTAATTGTAACTAAGCCTAAACTCTAAAACATTCTCCTTATAATCTTCTAAATGTTATTCAGAGGAAAATGTCCTCACTCACGACGTCTGGTTCTCTAAATTCTGCTGGTATAACTTTCAGGGGACATTCGGGCCCTCGCAAGTAATGTAAGCTAACACAAGTGCACGCACGCACGCACACACTCGCACTAAGGCATTAACGTCTTGTGATTTTTGCAAGTCGACTCGACTCAGTAAAAAAGTTGAGTTGAAGTCGACTTTATCGTTTGATAACGTCATCACATCACACACGACACGACCGCCCAATTATTTTGGGGGGTCCCCAGATGATTAACTTAATGTGAAACATTGTTTTCTCACTCAACAGTAAACAAACCAACATAAAGTTTAAGTGTATAGAGGGTATCTGCACATTTCTAAAGTGACAATATAAGGACCTTTTAATACCTCTAAAATGGCAAATTAAACATTGTCCAAATTGTCAAATATATGGAGGCAGAAATTGTGAAAATAGCCGATCTACATGCTCAATGTAGATCTGCTATTTTCACAATATATATTTTTTCAACTTCGACTTTCTCTGGTGGGAGTCGACTTGTGTAATGATGTCGACTGAGTCGACTTGTCGACTTTTTCGTTAATGCCCTAACTCGCACACACAAGTACACAATGGCAAAGATCATAGGAGGAGTTTAGAGTTTGGGGTCCTTTTCGCACGCACGCACACACACACACACACACACACACACACACACACACACACACACACACACACACACACACACACACACACACACACACACACACACACACACACACACACACAGGTATGAGCACATGTTGGCAACACCTGCTTGTAATACCAGTCCAACTACACTTGAGGCAAATTCTTTCTGCCTCTCCTCCCCCTCCTCCCTCTCCTCTCCTCTCTGTGTTGGACAGACAGCACGTCTCCTAGAATGACACAGCACACTGTGTTTTATATCATTTTAAATGCATTTATTACATTTCATACATTTTAAAACAAACGAACAAAAAATAAATCCATGCGTGCGTGCGTGCGTGCGTGCGTGCGTGCGTGCGTGCGGGCGGGCGTGCGTGCGTGCGTGCGTGCGCGTGTGTGTGTGTTTTAAAGTTCTCAAATTCTGCCCAAACCCGACCCGGCGTTTTCGGGCCGGGTCGGGCCTAAAATGTATGCTAATTAGTCCCAGCTAGCCCAGTTAGGGCCGGGCCTTCATTCTCAGGCCTGTTGAGAACTCCAGTGTGTGTGTGCGTGCGGTGCTCTCCTCTACTTAGCACTTCCCTGCCACCTTGCTGTGTCAACTCCTCCCCAGGCTGTATGTGAACAGAAGCACTCATTCTCTGGCTGGGTTTTAATTTTTTTCCTTGGACACAAATGTGACCTCAATCCATGGAACTTGTGATCCATTGTTGTGAGAGAGAGAAAAAAAAACAGAAAGCAACTTATTAACAAGGTTGATAAATAAAAGAATAACATTTGCAGCCTTTGACCCAAAACAACTTTGTGGTCGGAAAATGTAAAGTGAACATACTGAGAAACTCTATAATCTATTTATTTAGAGAAATCATAATCATTATAGGCGTATTGGCTGTTTTGGCTACAGTGAAGGCCATAAGGCATTTTCAAATATGTTTGGGGGTGTGGTGTGTCTGCTAAAATGAATACTGAATCAAGCAACTTTAGAACTGCCTGGGGTGAATAAGATTTTCTTTGGGACTTTTTTATGCCTTTTATTGTGACCATAGGTCACAGTTTAGTATGTGAACGGTCACAGTTTAGTGTATCTCTGTCACGCCTGACACTGGTTCTATGGGTTTGTCGCTCTGACATCATGCTCTGATGTCACTGTGATATCACACTAACAGAATCCCTTTCATGTGGAGTTCCCTGATATCATCAACCATATCTAACAGGACATCATATGGGTAATGCCCATATATGTAGTCCTCATTGGCCACATACTAACAGAATCCATATATGGCTAAGACAGCCCATATCTGTGTGGCTGGTTCTAAAGACAGGGATCTCCATGTATGGGCATAAAAGTCAGATGTCATAGACGTCATAGGACTTTCACATAACAAAATAACCGAGTAAACATGTTTGGGCTCTCACAGCATATCTCCATATACAGTACATGAATTTCCATATATGGGTAACTGGTCCGATATACATCACTGGCCAGATGGCCAAGGTCGAGGTCGCATGTCGCCCTGAGGCGTCTTACTAGTTAATAGGATAACTCCAAACATGTGAAAGTGAAATATTAAGACTAAACCAAAGTACACAGTGCCTTTGAGCCTCCATTTGTCATGTGTAAAATATTAGTGAAGAATAAAGCATCAACATTGTAACTGTATAACTGACAGCACCAGGCCTCTAAGGGTCACCTACATGCAGGTGAAGGAGCTACAGTAAATAGTATACTCTATGGCAGGCAGGGTTCTTCAATTTGTGTCAGTCCACGGACCCCTTATAGCTCAGAAAGAGATGAAGCAGGCAGTCCAGTTGAGCCCGGAACATTTTATAGACGACATAATATTTGTAGTTGAAGTGTTGAATATTCAGAATGAATACTGTCATTCTAAATTATGTGAGACAGATATCAGTGTTTCTTTCTTTTTCATCACTGAACGTGATCCAAATGCTACTGTATATTAATCATTCACTGTACTGTTGTGGTGGTGGCCTCTGTGGTATAGTTGAGTCCGGACGATTTCATAAACAATGTATGTATCCACAACTTTCCAACATCCCATCATGCATTGCGCAGAAGGCGAGCGGCATTTCGCAGCCGAGTGTGATCTAAAAGCTCACAACGGTTGCATCTGCGACGCGACGTGAGCTTGTATGTCTGCTGTTACCCGGGAGTGTCCCGCAGATATGTTGCAGATGTTACAGTGAATTCTCGCGGAAACACGTGGATAGTTATCGTTCTTTATGCGGGTGGCCCTTAAAGTGTTTAATATTCTAAATGAATGGTGTAATTCTAAATGATCTAAGCTTGCATACAGACACACAGTGAAGCAGGCTGTCATGCAGACAGACAGACAGACAGAGACAGACAGACAGACAGACAGGCTGTCATGTCACTGTATCGATCTGGACTACTGATACAATGTTCATGGTGCACAGGATAACTGTACTGTGCCAGAGGACACTCACCTCTGTGTGCACGCACGCACGCACCCCCCTACACACACACACACACACACACACACACACACACACACACACACACACACACACACACACACACACACACACACACACACACGCACGTGTGTGTGCTTCAGAAATGGCTGCAACATTAACCATTTATAATCCTATACCAGGGGTCTTCAACGTTTTCAGGCCAAGGACCCCTTAGTTGAGAGAGAGAGATGAAGCAGGGACCCCCGCAGCCTTTTCATAGATTCCATATAGTTTCATTGTTTCATAGCATGATCATTATTGTATTTTGGATTCATGTCAATTTGTGTTTTAACTAGTTGAAGTTAAGTGAAGTGTGTGTGGCAGAAGGGCGTGTTACTGGCCAATGGATACGGTTGTGTTCTGAAGGTTGTTCTCTCTTGCTGTGCCTCTTTATTTAGAGCATAATGTAATGTTATACATCGTTTCACTTCCTCATTCCACTGGTTGCATACAGTAACTGCTCTAACGGTAATACTGTGTACAGTAACTCCTCTAACGGTAATACTGTGGTATTTCACATTAACTGTTGCTTTAACATGATGTACCAATTCCTCTGAAAAAAGCCTCGACTCTCATTGGAAACTTGTTTCACGAGTGCCGTTTTTTGGGCAAAGACATTTTAATTTCATTGCCTGACTGTTATATTATCAGCATGTTCTCTGATTTTCAGATTATTATTATTTTTTTTTTACAAAAAAGTAAAAGAACACATGAAGAGGGAAAATAGCAAATCTACAAGCTCACAACGTGTCACCTGGTAATATTTTCATTTCATTTTTGAAATAGGGTCCCAGAGAAAAGTACAGTATTTTTCTTTGAAATGTAGTGGAGTGAAAGTCATGTTTAAACATGACTTGTGTACTCGAGTAAAGATGTACTGAAGTACAGTACTCCAGTGTTTCTCAACCTTTTTTCTGCATGGCCACACTTTTCATGTCCCAAGAATCCATGGTCACACCAACATAATACGGGGGTGTAAATATCCTCACTGTCGGGAAGACACCTTGTATCTCCAAGTTTCAAATGTGTACGTTTCTTCGCAAAGTAAAGCCCTGCTTCATCATACAAGGCTGTCGCACAACAGTAGTGAAAACAGCAGATGTACAAGCACACACATGCTTATAGATCTGCTGTTTTCACTAGTTTTAAAATGATAAATAGAATACTGGCTTTCAAGCAGTTTCAAGGGGCACACTTGACCCTTCTCAGGGGCACACCAAAGGTCCCCAGGCACAGTGGTTGAGAAACACACAGTACTCTGTTAAGTGTACTTAGTTTCTGTTCACTAACAGTGAGTGGATAACTTTAAGTTCAGAGTGTGTAGGCCTGCTCAGTGCTCACTGAGCAGCGGTGATAAGTAAGAAGAGCAAAGGTCAAGGCTGTGGTGTCCCAGTGACCCTGGAAGGATCACTGCCTCGCCATGTGTGAACTGATTATTATATTAAGCCAAAAACAGTTGCGTTTTGAGCTTGTAGATCGGCTATTTTTGACAGTATATGCAATGTGGTCCTCTGGAGTGAGTGTGGAAATATAGTGTTCCTCTCCATCATCAGTTGCCCATCCCTGCTATAGGGAGACCAGACAGAGAGAGTTTGTGTTCTGGGCATCTCTCCTTCCCAGAGGAGCAGACACTCTGCTCATTATACATCTTCACAACAAAATAAATTTCCCTTCAGACGGACATTAACTGCTTCAACCCCTGTGTGCCCATTCTGGGCTGTGCACCGTCATCATGTTGTCAACACTAGTCTGAAATAATAGTCCAAACATTTTTCCAACATAGTGAATAATGAGGGATCTACTAATCTCACCATGCAATGTGTTACAGCTGCATCGTGTCCTGGTCCTAATCGTTTAGCTGTGATACTTTATTTAAACATGTGAATGGTTCAGACGTGGAGGTAGATCTGGGTCCAGTTTCAGCAGTAGTAAACAGTAGAATAGTGAACAGTGAATGTAGTGAACACTCTATGTAGTAAACAGTAGGCCAGGCCAGCTGAGGTAACTCTAGACACGCACAGCCTTTCAGTGAAAGCTGGGTCTGCTCTGCTGGCCTGAAGCACTATGAGAGTCACATTACCAGGTAACAGTTACACACGCACGCACGCACGCACACACACACGCACGCACGCACGCACGCACGCACGCACGCACGCACGCACGCACGCACGCACACACACACACACACACACACACACACACACACACACACACACACACACACACGTGTTGTTTCATGTTCTTGTGAGGAAACCATCATTTTGAGACGGTATTGAACATCGCCGAACAAATGGACGGAAAATAGCAGATCTACAAGATCACAAGCTCGTAGATCCTTGTGAGCTTAATGCAGAGGCAACTCTTTGGTGCCGCACAGGTTACTTTAAAACTAAGTGTTTTTAAACAGTTCTTTTTACAATAAAACAATAATTTCTCTTGAGATGATGTCTTTCTGTCAAATTCTATTATTCTTATAGGGACATCTGGTCCTCCTAGTAATTTAAGTACACTCATGCACACGCACGCACGCACGCACGCACGCACGCACGCACGCACGCACGCACGCACGCACGCACACACACACACACACACACACAGACACACACACACACACACGCTCACACACACACACACACACACACACACGCACACACACACACACACACACACACATACAGACACACACACACGCTCACACACACACACACACACACACACACACACACACACACACACACACACACACATACAGACACACACACACGCTCACACACACACACACACACACACACACACACACACACACACACACACACACACACACACACACACACACACACACACACACATACAGACACACACACACGCTCACACACACACACACACACACACACACACACACACACACACACACACACACACACACACACACACACACACACACACACACACACATACAGACACACACACACGCTCACACACACACACACACACACACACACACACACACACACACACGCTCACACACACACACACACACACACACACACACACACACACACACACACACACACACACACACACACACACACACACACACACACACACACACACACACACACACGCACGCACACACACACACACACACACACACACACACACACACACACATACAGACAGACACGCACGTGTCCCTTCCACATCCACCCGTCAAGGATGTTTTTGTTGGCACTGCTTTTACAAATATTGACTCTTAAGTCTCTTCTCCCCTCCTGGGTAAAAGTGGCGGGGAGATGAGCGGGTTGTTTTGTTTTGTTTGGGTTCTGCCTACGGGGTGGGTGGGGTTGTTAGAGGGGGGGGAGGGGGAGGGGGGAGGGGGGGTGGGTGGGGTTCTTAGAGGGGGAGGAGGGGGGGAGGGGGGTAATTAGTGTGTCACTGACATGGCACACTGCTCTCCTTCTACCGTGGTCCTCTTGGCAGAGGCGTCATTTGGGTATGGCAAGGTATGGTAGCTGCCATAACTTGCCTACGATGGGGGGGAAATACATTCATCATGCCTGTTGCTTCACGCGCGTGCAAGACACCAGTCATGTTGCCATATCTTAGCAGGGTTCCCACGGTCATGAAATTCCTGGAAATATTTTGAAATTAGAAAAATATTTTGGAATTGATCAAGGGTCCTGGAAGGTCCTGGATGAAATAGCTATGCATTGTCTTTGGTTATTGATTGTGTTAATACCTCTGAAATGACAAATTAAACATTGGCCAAATTGTCAAATATTAGAGGCAGAAATGTGAAAATAGCAGATCTACATGCTCACAACGCCTCGCAACAATAGAACCGTGTTATACAAAATTCCTCTACTCTTAGTGCTCGTCAGGGTGCCGGGGTCCCCAGTTAAAACATGATTATTTCGGGGGTCACGGCCTGAAAAGGTTGAGAACCACTGGCATATACACTACCTGTCTTTGGGCATTGCGCATACAGTAGGAGTAAGCGACTCGTTATTGAGCTGAATTATTGTTATATAGTCCTGGAAATCGGGTTAAATATTCTGGAAAAGTTTTGGAAATGAATTGGTAAAGATGTGTGTGAACCCTGCTGAACTGACCCCACTGCTCCTTGGGGCCAGATGTTATGGCTGTAGGCTGCGTCTGTCTGTCTGTCTGTCTGTCTGTCTGTCAGCCAGTCTCCCATGGGACTGGCCTTGGTTCTGCCTGTCCTTCCTCACTGTATCAGCAGCAGCTGCAGGCGGCGGGACAGAGGACAGACAGACAGACAGTGGTACAGAGGACAGACAGACAGACAGTGGTACAGAGCAGGGGTTTTCAAAGTGGGTGACGGGGCACCCTGGGGTGCCGCGACGGCAGTCCAGGGGTGCCGCGAGATCATTTGATAATATTTGGAATTTATTTGGACACTTGAAGAAATATTTAGTATCATTTTAAACTTGAAGCACAAAGTCATTTTCAGTCAGTTCTACCTAAAATGGCTATTATCTCAACGTTTTCCTCGCAACATCACTAAAATATCGTCACTGTCAGGCAGAAATCTCTGTCACACAAAACGAGTGAAAACAGCCGATCTACAAGCACACAATGCCTCGCATCGCGATGCATTGTGTGCTTGTAGATCTGCTGTTTTCACTAGTTTAGTACATTTTATAGATGATAAATACAAAACGAACGGTTTTGGACATACCAGGTTTCCCCCGACAACGACGATATGCTATAAATATAAGTTGCTGGGAGTGAAGATTATAATGTAGGGGTGCCTCGGATTAAAACAATATTCATGGGGTGCCCTGAGACAAAAAGTTTTGGAACCCCTGGTACAGAGGACAGACAGACAGACGGCGGTACAGAGGACAGACAGACGGCCTTGGACCCCCAGGCCATGTCAGGGTGAAGGGTCCATCCCCTGCTCCCCCCACCCCCAGACAGACAGACAGACAGACTGACAGACAGGCAGCATCCTGTCCCGCTAACAGCAACGTCAGTAGCTGTCCTCAGTCATCTCTGTACGGTTAAAAGAGTATCAGAAAGGGTCAAAGGTGCCTGGGCCGTAGCAGCCCAGCGGTACATGCACCTACCGTAGGCTGAAGTGGAGCCTGACAGTGTGTCGCGGGTTCAATTCCCGTTCCTGGCCATCTTTGTTGTGTGTCTCTCCCTGTTTCCTTTCTGTCTCCGCTTTCAACTGTAAACAAATTTATGTGTTAGAATTAACACTTTGTTCTAATTGTTAGACACAGTGCCATAGGTCGAACTCCCGTTGGGTCGAACAGCGCCGGCAGGTTAGATAATAATCACAAATATATATACACACACTAGGGCATTAACGAAAAAGCCGACAAGTCGACTCAGTTGACTTCTTTACACAAGTCGACTCCCACCAGAGAAAGTCGAAAATCGAAGTTGAATAAAAGAAAAAAATACATATACTTTCTATTGTGAAAATTGCGAGGCGTTGTGAGCATGTAGATCTGCTATTTTCACAATTTCTGCCTCTATATATGTGACAATTTGGACAATGTTTAATTTGTCATTTTATTAAAAAGCCCTTAAATTGTCACTTTAGAAATGTGCAGATACCCTCTATACACTTAAACGTTATGTTGCTTTGTTTACAGTCGAGTGAGAAAACAATGTTGCACATTAAGTTAATCATCTGGGGACCCCCCAAAATAATTGGGGGGTCGTGTGTGATGTGATGGCGTCATCAAACGATAAAGTCAACTTCAACTCAACTTTTTTTACTCGAGTCGAGTTGACTTGCAAAAATCACAAGTCGTTAATGCCCTGACACATACAGTATATAGGTCATAACATGAGACTGGGACGATATCAGGAGGAAATTAATTAATAAACAGATGAAACATAATTCAATCTTTTCTTAAACCGCCCTCTCTTTTTCCTCTCTCTCTTTCTCTCTCTCTATACGTGACTGCCAAGCCTGGTGCCAACCTAAGTGAGAAGCCATCGCACACATTTTGATTTGACGCTCTCTCTCTCTCTCTCTCTCTCTCGCACGCCCACACACTGTTAAGAGGGTATAAATAGCTTGTGCAACACGCGGGCAGAGGCGGTGGTTTCACTTCAGAGTGCTGCTTTTACACCACAAGCCCTGCTTTTCAAAGGCTTTCACAGAGGAAGGCAGATATACAAGCTCACAGCGCGGCACCGAGTGCCGCGCTGTGAGCTTGTATATCTGCTGTTTTTGAACAAATCGTGAAAATTAGAATTTTGATCTGGTTCTATAAGTTTCTTTTGAATCCTTCTAAGGTTTTTTTTGAAAAACTTATGTTGCTATGTCAGCAATCTGGCCAGCCATCGTCAAAGAAAAGGTCCTTTTCACTTAACTGGAGCTCAGTTAGTCTGTTCTTGAGAGACTATACTATGTCAGTGGTTCTCAAACTTTTTCACGTGAAGGACCCCCAAAATGATATTTATTTGGCCACGAGCCCCCATCTCAAAATATTTAGTTCCAGGGACCACCCCCCAGAAGCAAAATTTGAGTTACAAACGTTTGCTTTGAAAATACATGTATTCAAAGATTTGCACACATTTTCACGACTTTTTCAAAAATAGCAGATCTACAAGCTCGCTGTGAGCTTGTATATCTGCTATTCTTCACTGGTTTAAAGCATTCAATAATTGTAGGCCTGAATGGGTTAAACGTATCTGTGGTGTGTGTATGTATGTGTGCTGTTCCCTGTTCGAGATCTGAATTAGGGTCTTATTCGCCTCATAATATTATATTATATTATATCGCCTCTAATATTATTAGAGGGGGAGGAGGGGGGGAGGGGGGTAATTAGTGTGTCACTGACATGGCACACTGCTCTCCTTCTACCGTGGTCCTCTTGGCAGAGGCGTCATTTGGGTATGGCAAGGTATGGTAGCTGCCATAACTTGCCTACGATGGGGGGGAAATACATTCATCATGCCTGTTGCTTCACGCGCGTGCAAGACACCAGTCATGTTGCCATATCTTAGCAGGGTTCCCACGGTCATGAAATTCCTGGAAATATTTTGAAATTAGAAAAATATTTTGGAATTGATCAAGGGTCCTGGAAGGTCCTGGATGAAATAGCTATGCATTGTCTTTGGTTATTGATTGTGTTAATACCTCTGAAATGACAAATTAAACATGGGCCAAATTGTCAAATATTAGAGGCAGAAATGTGAAAATAGCAGATCTACATGCTCACAACGCCTCGCAACAATAGAACCGTGTTATACAAAATTCCTCTACTCTTAGTGCTCGTCAGGGTGCCGGGGTCCCCAGTTAAAACATGATTATTTCGGGGGTCACGGCCTGAAAAGGTTGAGAACCACTGGCATATACACTACCTGTCTTTGGGCATTGCGCATACAGTAGGAGTAAGCGACTCGTTATTGAGCTGAATTATTGTTATATAGTCCTGGAAATCGGGTTAAATATTCTGGAAAAGTTTTGGAAATGAATTGGTAAAGATGTGTGTGAACCCTGCTGAACTGACCCCACTGCTCCTTGGGGCCAGATGTTATGGCTGTAGGCTGCGTCTGTCTGTCTGTCTGTCTGTCTGTCTGTCAGCCAGTCTCCCATGGGACTGGCCTTGGTTCTGCCTGTCCTTCCTCACTGTATCAGCAGCAGCTGCAGGCGGCGGGACAGAGGACAGACAGACAGACAGTGGTACAGAGGACAGACAGACAGACAGTGGTACAGAGCAGGGGTTTTCAAAGTGGGTGACGGGGCACCCTGGGGTGCCGCGACGGCAGTCCAGGGGTGCCGCGAGATCATTTGATAATATTTGGAATTTATTTGGACACTTGAAGAAATATTTAGTATCATTTTAAACTTGAAGCACAAAGTCATTTTCAGTCAG
The DNA here is from genome assembly GCF_963921795.1 of Nannobrachium achirus. NCBI lineage: Eukaryota > Metazoa > Chordata > Actinopteri > Myctophiformes > Myctophidae > Nannobrachium > Nannobrachium achirus. The sequence goes on from NC_137826.1 coordinate 58,176,443, forward strand.
TTCTACCTAAAATGGCTATTATCTCAACGTTTTCCTCGCAACATCACTAAAATATCGTCACTGTCAGGCAGAAATCTCTGTCACACAAAACGAGTGAAAACAGCCGATCTACAAGCACACAATGCCTCGCATCGCGATGCATTGTGTGCTTGTAGATCTGCTGTTTTCACTAGTTTAGTACATTTTATAGATGATAAATACAAAACGAACGGTTTTGGACATACCAGGTTTCCCCCGACAACGACGATATGCTATAAATATAAGTTGCTGGGAGTGAAGATTATAATGTAGGGGTGCCTCGGATTAAAACAATATTCATGGGGTGCCCTGAGACAAAAAGTTTTGGAACCCCTGGTACAGAGGACAGACAGACAGACGGCGGTACAGAGGACAGACAGACGGCCTTGGACCCCCAGGCCATGTCAGGGTGAAGGGTCCATCCCCTGCTCCCCCCACCCCCAGACAGACAGACAGACAGACTGACAGACAGGCAGCATCCTGTCCCGCTAACAGCAACGTCAGTAGCTGTCCTCAGTCATCTCTGTACGGTTAAAAGAGTATCAGAAAGGGTCAAAGGTGCCTGGGCCGTAGCAGCCCAGCGGTACATGCACCTACCGTAGGCTGAAGTGGAGCCTGACAGTGTGTCGCGGGTTCAATTCCCGTTCCTGGCCATCTTTGTTGTGTGTCTCTCCCTGTTTCCTTTCTGTCTCCGCTTTCAACTGTAAACAAATTTATGTGTTAGAATTAACACTTTGTTCTAATTGTTAGACACAGTGCCATAGGTCGAACTCCCGTTGGGTCGAACAGCGCCGGCAGGTTAGATAATAATCACAAATATATATACACACACTAGGGCATTAACGAAAAAGCCGACAAGTCGACTCAGTTGACTTCTTTACACAAGTCGACTCCCACCAGAGAAAGTCGAAAATCGAAGTTGAATAAAAGAAAAAAATACATATACTTTCTATTGTGAAAATTGCGAGGCGTTGTGAGCATGTAGATCTGCTATTTTCACAATTTCTGCCTCTATATATGTGACAATTTGGACAATGTTTAATTTGTCATTTTATTAAAAAGCCCTTAAATTGTCACTTTAGAAATGTGCAGATACCCTCTATACACTTAAACTTTATGTTGGTTTGTTTACAGTCGAGTGAGAAAACAATGTTGCACATTAAGTTAATCATCTGGGGACCCCCCAAAATAATTGGGGGGTCGTGTGTGATGTGATGGCGTCATCAAACGATAAAGTCAACTTCAACTCAACTTTTTTTACTCGAGTCGAGTTGACTTGCAAAAATCACAAGTCGTTAATGCCCTGACACATACAGTATATAGGTCATAACATGAGACTGGGACGATATCAGGAGGAAATTAATTAATAAACAGATGAAACATAATTCAATCTTTTCTTAAACCGCCCTCTCTTTTTCCTCTCTCTCTTTCTCTCTCTCTATACGTGACTGCCAAGCCTGGTGCCAACCTAAGTGAGAAGCCATCGCACACATTTTGATTTGACGCTCTCTCTCTCTCTCTCTCTCTCTCGCACGCCCACACACTGTTAAGAGGGTATAAATAGCTTGTGCAACACGCGGGCAGAGGCGGTGGTTTCACTTCAGAGTGCTGCTTTTACACCACAAGCCCTGCTTTTCAAAGGCTTTCACAGAGGAAGGCAGATATACAAGCTCACAGCGCGGCACCGAGTGCCGCGCTGTGAGCTTGTATATCTGCTGTTTTTGAACAAATCGTGAAAATTAGAATTTTGATCTGGTTCTATAAGTTTCTTTTGAATCCTTCTAAGGTTTTTTTTGAAAAACTTATGTTGCTATGTCAGCAATCTGGCCAGCCATCGTCAAAGAAAAGGTCCTTTTCACTTAACTGGAGCTCAGTTAGTCTGTTCTTGAGAGACTATACTATGTCAGTGGTTCTCAAACTTTTTCACGTGAAGGACCCCCAAAATGATATTTATTTGGCCACGAGCCCCCATCTCAAAATATTTAGTTCCAGGGACCACCCCCCAGAAGCAAAATTTGAGTTACAAACGTTTGCTTTGAAAATACATGTATTCAAAGATTTGCACACATTTTCACGACTTTTTCAAAAATAGCAGATCTACAAGCTCGCTGTGAGCTTGTATATCTGCTATTTTTCACTGGTTTAAAGCATTCAATAATTGTAGGCCTGAATGGGTTAAACGTATCTGTGGTGTGTGTATGTATGTGTGCTGTTCCCTGTTCGAGATCTGAATTAGGGTCTTATTCGCCTCATAATATTAGCGTTTTGGCTTAGAACCACTTCAGTGTTTTACGGGCCGAGGACCCCCTTAGCTGAGAGAGAGAGAGATGAAGCAGGGACCTCTAAATGTTCTCATCTGGTGGTCCCTGTCACAAACCAATTTTCCGATGCGAGTTCCGCGCGGCCAAACATTAATGTGCTTCGCGCTGCATTGCGAGCTTGTAGATCGGCTATTTTCACTTCTTATTAATTATCTTTTTTTTTTTTTTTATGGAATTTCTTAGATTTGTTTGTTTTAAAAAAAAAAAAGTATAAAAGTATATATACAGTTTTCTTTTTTTTTTCTTTTTTTTAAAAATTTGTTTATTTTTTATATTTATCTCGTGACCGATACGAATCGCTCTGTGACCCACAAATGGCTCCAGAGCCACAGTTTGGGAACCAGGCCTGTTTACTGAGGGGTGTTGAACTGTGTCAACAGTTTGTGGTTCATCACATGAAACTGGGCGTTTTCTCATTTGATACGCAAGAGACAGCATCAGTTTGTCTTTAGCTAGACAGCAGCTGTTCTCAACCTTTTCAGGCCGCGTCCCCCAAAATAATCATATTTTAACTGGGATCAAAAAGTCCTTAAATTGTCACTTTAGAAATGTGCATATACCCTCTATACAATTAAACTTTAGTCTGGTTTCTTTACTGTTGAGAGACTGGGGACCCCCCCCCCCCTCCCCCCCTGGGGGTCCCGACCCACAGGTTGAGAACCACTGCTCTAACAGTATCTACCTGTTGTTTCCGCAAAGACTTTACCGTAGCATTATCTGCGAGACACTTCCGGTTAACAGCAGACATGATCACACTCGGCTGCGGCGCCGGAAATGCCGCTCGCCTTCTGCGCAATGCACGATGGGACGTTGGGAAGTTGTGGATACAGACATACCGCATCAGTTTGTCTTGGTATACAGTGTACAGCCTCAGTCGGATGTAGCTTGTAAAATAATTGGTGAGAAATTCTTTCAGTGAGCAATATCTTCAGCAAACATAACAGCATTTGGCAAGGAGACAAAAAAGTAAGAAAAACAACCCCAAGACAGAGAGAGAGAGAGAGAGAGAGAGAGAGAGAGAGAGAGAGAGAGAGAGAGAGAGAGAGAGAGAGAGAGAGAGAGAGAGAGACAAGTGTTTGCTGAAGGCCAGTGTGGTCCACGTTTGCTTTAGCCTGCGGATATTTTCTCTGGCATCGTTCATCATTAATGGTCTCCTTGACAGGAGTGTTTGTCCTGTTGGAATCTGCCTTAAAAGCAACAGCCACACGCCAGCGAAGAACCTGTCCGTTCTCCTCTCTCTGCAGCAGTCTACAGATAATAGGAATTATAAATAATCCATATTATTTTCCCTCCGTAGGAAAAGCTAGTCTTTGATCTGAATTGTTTTTGCTGCAGCCACTAAAATGACATTCCCCACCTGCATGTAGAATGCCTTCTACCCTACTGTCATATCGTCACTGATGCAGAAACCTCGTATCTCCCAAGTTTCACATTTGTACGTTTTTTTTTTTTTTTTTTTTTTTTTTCCGTGAAGTAAATCATCACACAAGACTGTCACACAATACTAGTGAAAACAGCAGATCTACAAGCACACAACGCCTCACGGTGCGAGGCGTTGTGTGCTTGTAGTTTGAGGCGTTGTGTGCTTGTAGATCGGCTGTTTTCCATCCATCCATCTTCAACCGCTTATTCGGAATCGGGTCGCGGGGGTAACAGTTCCAACCGAGACCTCCAGATTTCCTTAAGTAGTTTTCACTACTTTAAATCATTTTTAAAATGATAAACGCAAAACAAACGGTTTTGGACATACAAGGTTTCAACCCGAGGAGGTCTGACTTTCCACCCTGCAGCTTTCCCAACTCTAATTCGGGGGTTAATGCGTTTCAGAAGATGTGAGTGATGTCATTTTGTAGTTGAACCGGACCTTTCCATAATGGCTGCTATCTCATGAATGCCTGAACGGATTTCCATTCGGATTTTTTTGTTTGAAAGCTGTGAGCAATGTGGACACACGTGGTGCATTATCTAGGCATGGGTGTGCATGATCCGTGCACTATGAATTACATGGAAGTCTATGGAGACCAGGGGCATATGAGAGTACGAAGGTATTGTTAAATGGCACTGTATGTGTTAAGTTAAGGCATAAGAGCTGGCACTTAAGACAATCAAAATACAGCCCGGTAGAGTTTTGGACTTGCGAGTTTTCCATATAGCAGCATATAGCAGTATGTTGAACATCGCTGGCATTCTCCTCTGTCACCGCGCTATGCCTGAAGGAAATGCTACCTCTCTCTCTCTCTCTCTCTCTCTCTCTCTCTCTCTCTCTCTCTCTCAGCCAGCTGTGGTTTCACTATGAAAACAAACAAGTCTAACTACTCATCCACACTGCCAGCGACGCCAGCCATGAAACCCCATTAAAATACATTTGTTTCCTGACGTAGCACGAGCGACATCGCGTCGTGCCGCGACGTCGTCCACCCCTCCTATATTTGATAGATACCTTTATTATCACAAGGGGGGGAAATCAGTTGCCCAGAGGCAGCACAGCAGTATAAGCTTATTTACAAAGTTACAGAGAAGTAAGAAAAAAGATAAAGAAAATAAAAAACAAGAACAGAGTACAGTAAAGAGCAAGGTACGTCAAGAAAGGGAACAAATAATATATATATATATATATATATTAGGCACAACTATCAATATAGTACAGTGCCCCCAAATCAAAGTGTCCATCACAGTCGATGCTAGTTCTCTTCAATCGACCGTTGTGTGTCTCGTTGTACAGCTTGAGAGCAGCCGGTACAAAAGACTTTCCTAGTCTCTCGCATCTCCGTCCTGGGTAGGCAAAACGGTCATTTCCTATCTTACTCCAGTAACTGAAGATCTCAAGATGAAGGGGGTGGGAGGAGTTCTTCAAGATGGAGTCTAGCTTCAAATAAATTCCAAATATTATCAAACGATCTTCGCGGCACCCCTGGACTGCCGTCGCGGCACCCCAGGGTGCCCCATCACCCACTTTGAAAACCCCTGCCATAGACACATCTCTTCACTGTAGCGCAAGGGGTTCTCAAACATGTTTTGGCAGCAGCTCACCCCAGGAAATACCGTTTTCATCCACGTCACCCGCTAAATTACTGTTATTTTACAGCACCTCGCATTCCTGTCATCTGTTTCCATTATACAGTTTGACAGATTGAAAATAACTTTTATACTTTAGACGTTTAACCACTGGAACCCCAGTATCCCTATTCTGGGGTGAACATTCACCAAAGATAGCTTGTAGATCAGCTATTTTTGTCGAAGAGATCTGGTGTACAGTAGATTGAAAAAGAACGCACCAAGTACAGTGCAAGAGTAATATGTAGCCTATGGAGGGTCCATGTGGTCGCACTGCAGTGGTGGTGATAAATTAGGTCAGTGTTTCTCAACCTTTTTTCTGCATGGGCACACTTTTCATGTCCCAAGAATCCATGGGCACACCAACATAATACGGGGGTGTAAATATCCTCACTGTCGGGAAGAAACCTTTCAAATGTGTACTAGAGATGGATCGATTGCAAAATTCTTGGCCGATACCGATCCACCGGTTTTATGAAGGTCTGACCTGCCAAAACCGATTTTTCTGATACAGATTTATTTAGCTAAGAACTAGAAAATACGGTTGCTCCAATACCCTTTTTTTCAGGCCAAGTAGGCCTACAAGACAAACTTCAATTTGAGTACCAATAAGCTAGAAGAACTAATGCCAAATCAATCACAATAGTACAATATCCAAAATCACAGACAATATCCAGTCTAATATGACCGTCTGGACTAGGCAGGAGGAAAGCAGGTGACGCATGCTTTTTTTCCCCCCTTATTTTTGGAGAAAACATTGACACAGGATTATGGAATATATCCTTACATTGCAAAGGTAATCAGCACCATCTGTATTCTGTAGGCTGCCACTAAGTAGACTGGCTGCTACTTGCTAATGTTTACTTTAGTCACAGGACCAGAGCATCATGCTGTGCAGTGCCATAGACACAATCTGCATAAAACCGGTATTTATGTCAGTGACCTGCCGGTCACCGATTCGGCCGGTTTGATATCATACCTGCCGATTTTTTATATTGGCCAATTCCGATTTCCATCCCTAATGTGTACGTTTCTTTGCAAAGTAAAGCCCTGCTTCGTCATACAAGGCTGTCGCACAACAGTAGTGAAAACAGCAGATCTACAAGCACACAACGCCTCGCACCGCGAGGCGTTGTGTGCTTGTAGATCTGCTGGCACTGCTGGCACAGTGGTTGAGAAACACTGAATTAGGCAACCTGGACTGGCATGGTCCTCCTAGGTTCTCTTGATGTTGTGTTTGTTGATTATGTGGGTGTGTTTAGTTTCTACTCTCTCTCTCTCTCTCCCTGTCTCTCTCTCTCTCTCTCTCTCTCTCTCTCTCTCTCTCTCTCTCCTGTCTCTCTCTCTCTCTCTCTCTCTCTCTCTCTCTCTCTCTCTCTCTCTCTCTCTCTCTCTCTCTCTCTCTCGTTGTGAATGAGTGACAGCCAGTGTGTTTGCTTTTCCTCCGTGTCCTAGTTTTTAATCTTTCGTCTTTTCTCCTTTTTTTCTCCACCTGTTTCCTCCGGTGCATGCAGTGCCCCGGGCCAGTGTAATAGCTGGATGTGTGTGTGTGTGTGTGTGTGTGTGTGTGTGTGTGTGTGTGTGTGTGTGTGTGTGTGTGCGTGTGCGTGTGCGTGTGCGTGTGTGTGTGTGTGTGTGTGTGTGTGTGAGAGAGAGAGAGAGAGAGAGAGAGAGAGAGAGAGAAGGTGAATATAATGCAAATTATTGAGTGGCGCTATATACTATATACTGTATACATTTTACCACCTTTCAGTTAAACTATACATGTATTTGTTTCTCTCAGGACTGTGTGTGTCTGAGTGAGGGAGGGAGTGAGGGTCATGGAACAATCCTTCCATGGTACAGTTAGCATGCTAGCGTTAGCCAGGCCATCTGTGAGTGTGTCATTGAAACCCAGAAGCCTAGAGAGCTCAGCCAGTGATTACAGCCTGTGTGTCTAAGGTGGTGATTAGGAGGGATACCTGAGGCGCTCTGTTATTTCCTCCTCTGAGTTGCCACACAGTAAGAAAAACATCTTTCTGCCCGGGTGGACACTCGGGTCTACCGCTTCGTAAAGCCTCGCACACCACCTTCAATAGAGAGAAGATCTACAAGCCCTGCAACGCCGCGCGTCACAGTGACGTGATCGAGCAAGTTATAGATCTGGTGTTTTTCTGCTATGCAGTGCAGGAGTCCTTCCCCCTCCTCACTGTTTCTGTGTCTCTTTGGAATCCATCTGTTTTTACAACATCATAGTTTATCATAGTAAACACTGGTTCTCAATGGAACCAAATGGACGGGTCCATTTGGTCCCATTTGAACTCTCTCAGAGCTACATTAACACTGAGGATTTTAATCTAGATTAGGGTCTGACTCCCAGAGATTAACATTGGAGAGTTTGTTACATCAAAACTGGGGTTCCAAAAAGGTTGAGAACCACATGGTAATGTCTCTCAAATACACAAAACCTGCCTTTAATATGATATATATATATATATATATATATAATGTCATTGCGACCGTAGGTCACAGTTTACTATCAGAACCGTCACAGCTTGTCCGTCCGTCCGTCCGGTTTATGCTCTGACATCACTGTGATGTCAGGGGAACCACTCTGACAGAATGGGGTTGCCGCTCTGACATCACGCTTTGGCTTCACTGTGATGTCACACTAACAGAATCCCTTTTATGCCCATACATGGAGATCCCTGAAGTCATAAATATTAAGCCCATATCTAACAGGACTTCATATGGGAATGCCCATACAGTATATGGAGGCCACATCGGCCACATACCACACTAACAGAATCCATAGTATATGGCCAAGACAGATGGCCAAGACAGCCCATATCTGTGTGGCTGTATATTATAATTTAATATAATATAATAAATATCCTCTGTGCTGTAATGAGGGAACCATATTGCGTGGATAACAGAGATGATTAAAGTTGTTTCTCCCTGTGAAACAACAAAACAAACAAAAACAACAATCTTTGTTTGTGTGAATTCACAGATTGTTCCGTTCCCATCTGTCACCTGCCATGTGACACCAACAGTATGACAAACCAAGTATATGTATTACTCAATACTGTACTTAAATACTTTATTACTTCTACCATGTGACACCAACAGTATGATAAACCAAGTATATGTATTACTCAATACTGTACTTAAATACTTTATTACTTCTACCATGTGACACCAACAGTATGATAAACCAAGTATATGTATTACTCAATACTGTACTTAAATACTTTATTACTTCTACCATGTGACACCAACAGTATGACAAACCAAGTATATGTATTACTCAATACTGTACTTTACCCATTTAGAACGGGTACACATTATTGTGTATTATTATTTTATGCTTTAACTGTTGAAAAACAGCAGATATACAAGTTTACAGCGCGGCACCGAGTGCCACGCTGCGAGCTTGTAGATCTGCTATTTTTGAAAAATCGTGAAAATTAGAATTTTTCTATAAGTGTCTTTTGAATCCTTCTAAGGTTTTGTGAAAAACCCTATGTTTCTATGTCAGCAATCTGGCTAATACGTGGTCAATACTGCGACGCTACGCCGTGCAGCCGCCCGCAGCCGGTGCGTGTTCCCCTTCAGTCTCTGTCCCCTGCCATGTGAAAGCAGAGCGAGAGACAGAGAGAGCAGTAGGGAGACTGTCAGAGGAATGGGGGTGTGTCTGTGTGTGTGTGCATGTAGCCTGAAGGTCAATGACTCCGTGATAGACTGACTGATGGCTCTGCTAGTTTATCCATCCTGTGAGAGGACAGGCTGACCCATACACCAGGGGAACTGGTTGCACCAGCTCAAGGGAGAGCTTGTTTAGACATGAGGTGCGTGAACGTAGCAGCAGGGATGTGAAATATGAAAGCCCTCATGGGAGAAGGTTTGGCTGTGATCCTTCTCCCTGGGGGAGGTGGGTGAGTGGCCTGGTGTAGGGGGTGAGGGGGTCCGGGATGGCACTGCAGTGACCATGCAGTGGTCCGAAGTGCTTACCACCACACTGCATGGGAGCTATGTGTGGACGGATGGATGGATGCAGTCCTCCCTCCCTGGCTCTCCTCTGTGGTGGGGAGGTGAACCAGAGCCCTCTGGGAGGGGCAGAGAGAGGAGCAGGGGTCCCTGGAGGATGCAGGGGTCCCTGGGGAGATACTGGTCCTCACCGGGGGGTCCTGGGGACCACTGAGGGGGTCCCAAATGGACACCTAGGTCAGTGTTTCTCAACCTTTTTTCTGCATGGGCACACGTTTCATGTCCCAAGAATCCATGGGCACACCAACATAATACGGGGGTGTAAATATCTTCACTGTCGGGAAGAAACCTTGTATCTCCAAGTTTCAGATTTGTACGTTTCTTCGCAAAGTAAAGCCCTGCTTCATCATACAAGGCTGTCGCACAACAGTAGTGAAAACAGCAGATCTACAAGCACACAACGCCTCGCGGTGCGAGGCGTTGTGTGCTTGTAGATCTGCTGTTTTCACTAGTCTAAATTATTTTTAAAATACTGGCTTTCAAGCAGTTTCAAGGGGCACACCACTGAGAAGGGTCAAGCCCTTCTCAGGGGCACACCAAAGGTCCCCAGGCACAGTGGTTGAGAAACACTGACCTACTGTAGGGGTCTGTGACTCTGATAGTGTACAACAGATGGTTGCTGTGGTTCCAAAGTTTGTACATTCTTATTTGTAACATTTGTGCCAATATAATTGCACTGTCGGAGTTAAAACAAACACTGAGGAGTCCTGGAGGGGTGGAAATAAAGAAGAAAAGAATCATAAATAAGTAAATGGGCTCCCTGACCTTATGCATATCAAACAGGTAGAGGTTGAGTTTATACAGCTTGAGAATCAATGCAACAGTGATCTGACAGGAGAACTGACTCTACAGAAGACACACAGATGTGATTATAGGTCAAATATCACTGTGTTCTACCTTCCATCTATCTCTCACTGTGTTTCTTCCCTTCTCATCCGTCTTTCGGTTGAGCATGCGCGCACACTCAGTTCACGTTCACGCACCTGCCTCTCTCTCCCCTCACGTATCTCTGACTCCTTCTCTCCTACTTCCTAAATATATTCATTCTTTCTCCTTCTGTCTGTTTTTCCACAACTGTTTGTCTTTCTGTCTCTCTCTATCTCTCGTAAATGGTGCACTTATACAGCGCCTTTATTCCAAGGCGTTTTACATAGATTGTGCATTACATTCATCCATTCACACACACATTCATTACATTCACCCATTCACACACACATTAATTCATTAATTCATGCATACATTCATACAGCGATGGCAGAGGAAACCATGCTTGGCACCAACCTGCTCATCAGGAGCAGTTAGGGGTTCAGAGTCTTGATCAAGGACTCTTCAACACTAACTCTGGGGAAGCCCGGGATCGAACCTTTTGGGAACCCTCCGTGTTCTCTCTCTCCCCCTTCCCCCCCCCCCCCCCCCCCTCTCTCTCTCTCCCTCCCTCTCTCTCTCTCCATCTCTCTCTCCCTCTGTTGTGGATACACATAGAGTTGTGTTTCTCTGTGAACAGGCTTTAGACTCAGGGATGTGTGACAGTGGGGACAGAGCATGGTGTGTTGTGTATACAGAGCATATCAGCACATGGGTGATATGTCCCTAAATATGACACCACATCCATCATGTGAGGAAACAGACAGACAGGCTGGTGACCGTTATGGAAGACAGTGTCCTGTCCTTCCTTAGGCTGGTGACCGTTATGGAAGACAGTGTCCTGTCCTTCCTTAGGCTGGTGACCGTTATGGAAGACAGTGTCCCGTCCTTCCTTAGGCTGGTGACCGTTATGGAAGACAGTGTCCTGTCCTTCCTTAGGCTGGTGACCGTTATGGAAGACAGTGTCCCGTCCTTCCTTAGGCTGGTGACCGTTATGGAAGACAGTGTCCTGTCCTTCCTTAGGCTGGTGACCGTTATGGAAGACAGTGTCCCGTCCTTCCTTAGGCTGGTGACCGTTATGGAAGACAGTGTCCCGTCCTTCCTTAGGCTGGTGACCGTTATGGATGACAGTGTCCCGTCCTTCCTTAGGCTGGTGACCGTTATGGAAGACAGTGTCCTGTCCTTCCTTAGGCTGGTGACCGTTATGGAAGACAGTGTCCCGTCCTTCCTTAGGCTGGTGACCGTTATGGAAGACAGTGTCCCGTCCTTCCTTAGGCTGGTGACCGTTATGGAAGACAGTGTCCTGTCCTTCCTTAGGCTGGTGACCGTTATGGAAGACAGTGTCCCGTCCTTCCTTAGGCTGGTGACCGTTATGGAAGACAGTGTCCCGTCCTTCCTTAGGCTGGTGACCGTTATGGAAGACAGTGTCCCGTCCTTCCTTAGGCTGGTGACCGTTATGGAAGACAGTGTCCCGTCCTGGTGACCGTTATGGAAGACAGTGTCCCGTCCTTCCTTAGGCTGGTGACCGTTATGGAAGACAGTGTCCCGTCCTTCCTTAGGCTGGTGACCGTTATGGAAGACAGTGTCCCGTCCTTCCTTAGGCTGGTGACCGTTATGGAAGACAGTGTCCCGTCCTTCCTTAGGCTGGTGACCGTTATGGAAGACAGTGTCCCGTCCTTCCTTAGGCTGGTGACCGTTATGGAAGACAGTGTCCCGTCCTTCCTTAGGCTGGTGACCGTTATGGAAGACAGTGTCCCGTCCTTCCTTAGGCTGGTGACCGTTATGGATGACAGTGTCCCGTCCTTCCTTAGGCTGGTGACCGTTATGGAAGACAGTGTCCTGTCCTTCCTTAGGCTGGTGACCGTTATGGAAGACAGTGTCCCGTCCTTCCTTAGGCTGGTGACCGTTATGGAAGACAGTGTCCCGTCCTTCCTTAGGCTGGTGACCGTTATGGAAGACAGTGTCCTGTCCTTCCTTAGGCTGGTGACCGTTATGGAAGACAGTGTCCCGTCCTTCCTTAGGCTGGTGACCGTTATGGAAGACAGTGTCCCGTCCTTCCTTAGGCTGGTGACCGTTATGGAAGACAGTGTCCCGTCCTTCCTTAGGCTGGTGACCGTTATGGAAGACAGTGTCCCGTCCTGGTGACCGTTATGGAAGACAGTGTCCCGTCCTTCCTTAGGCTGGTGACCGTTATGGAAGACAGTGTCCCGTCCTTCCTTAGGCTGGTGACCGTTATGGAAGACAGTGTCCCGTCCTTCCTTAGGCTGGTGACCGTTATGGAAGACAGTGTCCCGTCCTTCCTTAGGCTGGTGACCGTTATGGAAGACAGTGTCCCGTCCTTCCTTAGGCTGGTGACCGTTATGGAAGACAGTGTCCTGTCCTTCCTTAGGCTGGTGACCGTTATGGAAGACAGTGTCCTGTCCTTCCTTAGGCTGGTGACCGTTATGGAAGACAGTGTCCTGTCCTTCCTTAGGCTGGTGACCGTTATGGAAGACAGTGTCCTGTCCTTCCTTAGGCTGGTGACCGTTATGGAAGACAGTGTCCCGTCCTTCCTTAGGCTGGTGACCGTTATGGAAGACAGTGTCCCGTCCTTCCTTAGGCTGGTGACCGTTATGGAAGACAGTGTCCCGTCCTTCCTTAGGCTGGTGACCGTTATGGAAGACAGTGTCCCGTCCTTCCTTAGGCTGGTGACCGTTATGGAAGACAGTGTCCCGTCCTTCCTTAGGCTGGTGACCGTTATGGAAGACAGTGTCCTGTCCTTCCTTAGGCTGGTGACCGTTATGGAAGACAGTGTCCTGTCCTTCCTTAGGCTGGTGACCGTTATGGAAGACAGTGTCCTGTCCTTCCTTAGGCTGGTGACCGTTATGGAAGACAGTGTCCTGTCCTTCCTTAGGCTGGTGACCGTTATGGAAGACAGTGTCCTGTCCTTCCTTAGGCTGGTGACCGTTATGGAAGACAGTGTCCTGTCCTTCCTTAGGCTGGTGACCGTTATGGAAGACAGTGTCCTGTCCTTCCTTAGGCTGGTGACCGTTATGGAAGACAGTGTCCCGTCCTTCCTTAGGCTGGTGACCGTTATGGAAGACAGTGTCCCGTCCTTCCTTAGGCTGGTGACCGTTATGGAAGACAGTGTCCCGTCCTTCCTTAGGCTGGTGACCGTTATGGAAGACAGTGTCCCGTCCTTCCTTAGGCTGGTGACCGTTATGGAAGACAGTGTCCCGTCCTTCCTTAGGCTGGTGACCGTTATGGAAGACAGTGTCCTGTCCTTCCTTAGGCTGGTGACCGTTATGGAAGACAGTGTCCTGTCCTTCCTTAGGCTGGTGACCGTTATGGAAGACAGTGTCCTGTCCTTCCTTAGGCTGGTGACCGTTATGGAAGACAGTGTCCTGTCCTTCCTTAGGCTGGTGACCGTTATGGAAGACAGTGTCCTGTCCTTCCTTAGGCTGGTGACCGTTATGGAAGACAGTGTCCCGTCCTTCCTTAGGCTGGTGACCGTTATGGAAGACAGTGTCCCGTCCTTCCTTAGGCTGGTGACCGTTATGGAAGACAGTGTCCCGTCCTTCCTTAGGCTGGTGACCGTTATGGAAGACAGTGTCCTGTCCTTCCTTAGGCTGGTGACCGTTATGGAAGACAGTGTCCTGTCCTTCCTTAGGCTGGTGACCGTTATGGAAGACAGTGTCCCGTCCTTCCTTAGGCTGGTGACCGTTATGGAAGACAGTGTCCTGTCCTTCCTTAGGCTGGTGACCGTTATGGAAGACAGTGTCCTGTCCTTCCTTAGGCTGGTGACCGTTATGGAAGACAGTGTCCCGTCCTTCCTTAGGCTGGTGACCGTTATGGAAGACAGTGTCCTGTCCTTCCTTAGGCTGGTGACCGTTATGGAAGACAGTGTCCTGTCCTTCCTTAGGCTGGTGACCGTTATGGAAGACAGTGTCCTGTCCTTCCTTAGGCTGGTGACCGTTATGGAAGACAGTGTCCCGTCCTTCCTTAGGCTGGTGACCGTTATGGAAGACAGTGTCCTGTCCTTCCTTAGGCTGGTGACCGTTATGGAAGACAGTGTCCTGTCCTTCCTTAGGCTGGTGACCGTTATGGAAGACAGTGTCCTGTCCTTCCTTAGGCTGGTGACCGTTATGGAAGACAGTGTCCCGTCCTTCCTTAGGCTGGTGACCGTTATGGAAGACAGTGTCCTGTCCTTCCTTAGGCTGGTGACCGTTATGGAAGACAGTGTCCCGTCCTTCCTTAGGCTGGTGACCGTTATGGAAGACAGTGTCCCGTCCTTCCTTAGGCTGGTGACCGTTATGGAAGACAGTGTCCCGTCCTTCCTTAGGCTGGTGACCGTTATGGAAGACAGTGTCCCGTCCTTCCTTAGGCTGGTGACCGTTATGGAAGACAGTGTCCCGTCCTTCCTTAGGCTGGTGACCGTTATGGAAGACAGTGTCCCGTCCTTCCTTAGGCTGGTGACCGTTATGGAAGACAGTGTCCCGTCCTTCCTTAGGCTGGTGACCGTTATGGAAGACAGTGTCCCGTCCTTCCTTAGGCTGGTGACCGTTATGGAAGACAGTGTCCCGTCCTTCCTTAGGCTGGTGACCGTTATGGAAGACAGTGTCCCGTCCTTCCTTAGGCTGGTGACCGTTATGGAAGACAGTGTCCCGTCCTTCCTTAGGCTGGTGACCGTTATGGAAGACAGTGTCCCGTCCTTCCTTAGGCTGGTGACCGTTATGGAAGACAGTGTCCCGTCCTTCCTTAGGCTGGTGACCGTTATGGAAGACAGTGTCCTGTCCTTCCTTAGGCTGGTGACCGTTATGGAAGACAGTGTCCCGTCCTTCCTTAGGCTGGTGACCGTTATGGAAGACAGTGTCCCGTCCTTCCTTAGGCTGGTGACCGTTATGGAAGACAGTGTCCCGTCCTTCCTTAGGCTGGTGACCGTTATGGAAGACAGTGTCCCGTCCTTCCTTAGGCTGGTGACCGTTATGGAAGACAGTGTCCCGTCCTTCCTTAGGCTGGTGACCGTTATGGAAGACAGTGTCCTGTCCTTCCTTAGGCTGGTGACCGTTATGGAAGACAGTGTCCCGTCCTTCCTTAGGCTGGTGACCGTTATGGAAGACAGTGTCCCGTCCTTCCTTAGGCTGGTGACCGTTATGGAAGACAGTGTCCCGTCCACTTCCTTATGCATTCCATTGTTATTATTTTATTGCCACAGCCTGTAGGAGGAGGCCTTATAGGAAGTACAACATATTAGAACCAGCAGGGCTGGCAGGGTCTGACTGTAGAGTCTATTGTTGTGCATGAAGAAACTGTTAACCACATGAAGTCTAGCGTTCTTATTCTGGGGATGATGATCCGTGGGTCGGCCGTTCGAATCCATTTTACACCATTATAATGTTCTCGTTTTGATCATTAGACCCAATCACTGAATATCGCTAGGCCTACGTCTCCAGCTTCAGGATATGTATGATACTGATTTACTACCAGACTGTGGCATTTTATGAGTTCAGTAGTTTACAATCTAGGCATTTAGCAGACGTTCTTAATTATTTATTGTCAGTACACTGAAATTTGTCTTGTGACACAGCAACCATGTATGCGAAACATACAGTATATACAAACATTTGACACAAGGGAACAAAAACAAGACAGGTTTACATACATAAGGATATTATTGACAAGAGCAATGTCCACAGCTAAGCCTACCTCTGGCCAAACTCTGATTAAGCCTTAAAGTGGACTGATGGACAAAGGACCTTTTTAGTCTGACCTTATTGTATTCTGGAACACCGTATCTCCTTCCTGAAGGCAGCTACTATTAAACTATATAAACAAAACAGGTTTTGGACGTACAAGGTTTCCACCCGACAACAACGGTTTACTATTTAGAGGAGAAAATGAAGGGGGCACAAGGCTAGAGCCCTGCTGTGCCTCAGTCTACTAAGTATCTGGGGTTAGAGTGTTGAACAAAGAACGGAGGAGTCTAGAAAGACAAGGCAGTAATCTTCCAGATGATACTGTTCAGGCTCTGGGCCGTCACGTTCCAGGGGAACAACCCCTCGTTGTGAGCAGACATGCCAAAGTACCACATGACAAAATGTCAAGGACAATGAAAAACAACGTGTTGACACGCGGCGACGCAGACATGATTTGTTATGATTTCCGTTGAGCGCTGGAACCGTGAGGGTATGTTTTGTTCCCTCTTCCACCCAGGCTGAGGAGAGCCGCCCTAAACCTTTCCCCTTGATAGAGTTACACTAGTCTCACGTAGCCAGACAACTACTGCACAAAAAGTAGTCATCTTGAAACCTGTGGTTCTCACAGTGGGTGCCCCGTGTCAAAACATACATTACGGCGTGACGCGTTGTGAGCTTGTAGATCTGCTATTTTTTGGGTGAATGTTCCCCCCCAGAATATGAGGGGACTGCCCCATAGGTCAAACTCCCGTTAGATAATCACCCGCAAGTGTTTGATAAGAGATAATCACCCGCAAGATAATCACCCGCAAGTTTAGGATTAGGGTTAGAGTTGGGCATAGTTTTACTGAGGTTAGGTTTAGGGTTAGGGTTAGAGTTGGGCATCGTTTTACTGAGGTTAGGATTGGGGTTTGGGTTAGAGTTTGGTGGTCGATCTAAAGGGTGTTCGACCTAATGACATGTTACCGAATATGCTGGGGTTCAATCTGTCGTAATGGAAATGACAGATTGAAACGTGCCACTTGCTGTATCTTAGGGGGAAATAGTTATACATATATTATATACGAAACATGACATTAATTTAAGGTTCGGTTCTATAAAGTAACGATGTAATTCGGGGCTGCCTTGGATGAAAAGCGTATGAACTGTATGAGACAAAAAACAGGTTGAGAACCATTTGCTGTAAACCGCTGTTTGTTGTGATCTGCAGTGATGCGTACGGTAGCGTGACATGCTGGTGATTAGCGGCCTTAATATTATTATTATTCCATGTTTTATCACACAGACAGACATGAGATCAGGCTGTTGTGGCAGCTCCTGTTTTCTTCTGTCTTAACGTCAATACCGAGTTAGTTCCACAGCCGTGAGAACTTCACACATGTCCTTTTATACGTTTATGCCTGATTTATTCTTGGTTAGCGTGGCCGTGGCGTGGCGTGTTGTGCGCTGAAAATGAAACTTTTTTTGAGCTTGTGGATCAGTGATGATTTCGTCGACTAAAACTATGACAAAAAATGTGTTAAGCAGGGACTTAAGTGGGACAGTTAACAAAGCATTATCCAGTTTCTGTCTATTTCTGTCATGGATGCGGACGCGGAAATCAGCGGCTCTTGCTGGCTCTTTTCAGCACACAACAAAGTATATATATAAGATCTACAAGCTCACAACACGTCGCATCGCGGCGCGTTGTTGACTTTTTTTTAAATATATGAACAATTTTCAAACGATTATGACGATTATGAAAAATAATCACGATTATGTCAAATAATTGCCTTTATACAATTATGTAATAATTGTGACAGCCTTAGACTTGACAAAGAAAATCATGTTAAAGCTTAGGGACGCACGGCATGCAGAGACTTCTGTGGTGGAGTGCATCCATCCATGTGTGTGTGCTCCGTCACTCTGCAGCCGTTCAGAGCAGAGACAAAGGATGATCTCTGGCTGCATATTTGCCAGGATTACCTGTTGGAGTTCATGGCCTGCTTGTCTATCAGCTATCAGTGCAGCTCTGCTGTGAGTAAAGGTTTTGTTTGAAGGATCAGATACGGGAGGAACAGTGTGACGTCAGACTGCTTCTGTTGGAACAAGCCCGCTGTCGCCCCGACACAAACAACATCAAAGTTAAACTGTCTGGATGGCGCACTCGTCCAAATATGCATAATCTGAGCCGTGGACACAAACACAGCAACATAACCACCAGGTATAAAACCAGCTGCATTAACGAGGCAGCGGAGACAAACAGATGTTAACACACATACAGTACAGGAGGTGTAAACAAACGGATGTTAACACACATACAGTACAGTACAGGAGGTGTAAACAATATGGGAACCATCTGACCCAGAGAGGCCTGCAGCCAGCCAGCTAGCTGTTGCTATAATAGCTAAAGCTACAGTAGCTAGCAGCGTCAGGCATTAAACTGTGTGTCATCACGTTGCCTTTCCCACATCGTATATCTTTTATCACCTTCATTCATTAAAGTTAACAAGCTCTGAGCCGCTGTGAGCCCAGAGCAGCAGGCCTGTTCTCTACACATACTGTATACACCGTTAGTTGACTTCACCGATTTTTACTCACGTAAAACCGCTCGTTTTTTACTGTTGTGAGCTTGTAGATCGGCTATTTTCACCAGTAAGACTCCCTAATAAGGGGAGATAAGAGACCGTCAGGTCGCATACACAAACTTTAGAAGGCAATGGTAGCCAATCAGGAGGGAATAAGGGAAATGGGACAGATCCATGTTGATGACATGACTGTAGACATACTGTGTACCACTTTGGGTGATTTTAGGGCAAGATCTGTAGGAGTAGTGTCCAAAAATGTGTTGGGCAGAGGTAGTGGTAAAGTTTGGCATGGATAGGGGCAACGGTGCCGGAGATAAGCGTATGGGCAAAAGTGTGACGTGACGTGACGTGACGTGACGGACAAATGACTTTTCTTCTATTGATTACTCATGCCATGGAGACTTGAGTTCAATAATATTATTTTGTGTTTGTCGCATTCCTAAGACAAAAATGTGATTATAGTAAATATATCCTATTGATGCGGGATGGGGACCCGAATGCATTCGGGTCACTGTTTTTTCAGAGCGGTTTTAAAGGATGTAAAGACTGCAACAACACCACGGCTCTACCACCTTCCTCTAGACTGGAGAGTTCTTAACCCCCCGGCTCCACCGGGCGTGTCGAGCGTCGCGTCAACGTCAACGCAGGGAACGCTCCCGTTTTAATCAATGAAGGGTGGTCCACTGCCGACGTCAACGTCCGCGTCGGACGCTCAAATTCGCCCCGGTTAATTTTTTGACGGCGTCCGACGCCGGCACGACGCCGTCATTTTGGTGGAGCCCTAGCCTTACATGCACACGCACGCACGCACGCACGCACGCACGCTCACACACACCTACACACACACACACACACACACACACACACACACACACACACACACACACACGCGTGCACACACACACTGCCCTGAGCTTTGTAAAGGGCTGCAACATCAACCTCTAATATGCTGTGCAGACCAGCACTGTCCCAGGAGGCCAGTATAGTCTGGTAGTAAGAATAGCAGAACACTTACCTCACTGCCTGATACACACAACCACACACTGACACACACACCACTGGTTGATACACAAAAAACACACACACTGACACACAACACGTTGACTATTAAGACTGGACGCATGCAGACAACGCGCACACATAAATGACATACATACAGTACACACACACATCTGCTAGCACTTCAAAATGTGCTATGACTAATGTACTCATACTGTTCTTTTTGTTCACCTACGTTGCCGTTGTTTAGTTCAGTGTTTCTCAACCTTTCTTTCTGCATGGGCACACTTTTCATGTCCCAAGAATCCATGGGCACACCAACATAATACGGGGGTGTAAATATTGTCGCTGTCGGGAAGAAACCTTGTATCTCCAAGTTTCACATTTGTATGTTTCTTGACAAAGTAAAGCCCTGCTTCATCATACAAGGCTGTTGCACAACAGTAGTGAAAACAGCAGATCTAGCGTTGTGTGCTTGTAGATCGGCTTTTTTCACTAGTTTAAATCATTTTTAAAATGATAAATACAATACTGGCTTTCAAGCAGTTTCAAGGGGCACACTTGACCCTTCTCAGGGGCACACCAAAGGTCCCCAGGCACAGTGGTTGAGAAACACTGGTCTAGTTGTTGTTGCTGCCACAATGTTGACTGACCAAAACTAAAGAATTGTACTCAGAATTGTGTAATCATATGTAAGCTGTGACAAATACAAAAATACATTACAGTAATTAATTCATCTTTAATCTTGAACCCAAAAGTCGACCACAAGATGTTTTCTGGCAGGATTGTGGACTTAGACAAACCATAGGTGTTTGTGTCAAACTGACAGGGTTCCCACGGTCATGAAATTCCAGGCCTGAAAGAGGTTTGGAATGAACCGAATGTTTCTGAAAATCTTTGGATATTGAGACAATACTTGTTTCTTCTATTGATATTGTTCATAAAACAACAAAACATGTGTTAACACAAGGTCAAATGTAGCGCTGAGCTGCAGAGAGCGCTCTAGTACAAGGGTCTTTAACAGGGGGTCCTCAGAGTTACTACAGGGGGTCCTCCAAATCTTTGTGTGATTGAAACTTTTTTCTTCTTTTTTATATTAACCACTTGCCGAAAATATCCGATCTACAAGCTCACAACGCCTTGCAGCGCAAGGTGTTGTGAGCTACAGAGTGAAAGGTCAAGTTTATTAAGTATTGACGGTTCAAGTGGTTAAATATCTGAAAACACAAATTGACATGAATCCAAAATACACTGATGATTGTGCTGTCAAACAATGAAACTATATAGAATCTATGAACAGGTTGTGGGGGTCCCTGCTTCATCTCTCTCTCAGCTAAGGGGTCCTTGGCACCATGATATTGTAGGTCGCATTGCACCATGATATTGACGCATTGCACCATGATATTGTAGGTTGTTAGTTTGTAGATCTGTTCTTTTTACCGCAGACAACTTCTCTATTTTTATTACATTTTATTTTATTTGCATAACTATTTCGCCCCAGTCCGGCCCTGCGTACAATAGGAACGCTAACTTTGTGTTTTCGCCCACGCGATTATTATGATGTTGAAATATCAATAAAACCTTCAAGAACAATTTAACGCGCAGCGCTCTTGTTTTGGTGCCGAGCCAAACTACAAGGGCGGTGAAATGATTTAGGAAAGGAAAGGGCCTCACAACTCTCTTTTAATGATCTAAACTTTACTGTTTGCAGCATTAAACGTTGAGTTGTGAGGCCCTTTTCTTTTGTTAGCAATGTGAATAAAAAGAAGAAAAAAAACACCAGCATAAAATGATTATTGATAGGTGTGCATGTGTTACTATTGTACATCAAGCCTGTTTTCACTGTCTTAGAGAAATACAAACAAAGTATAAAATACAGCTTAGCTCAGTTGAGAGAGAGATGAAGCAGGGACCCCCACAACCTGTTCATAGATTCCATATACTGTAGTTTCATTGTTTGACAGCACAATCATCAGTGTATTTTGGATTCTTGTCAATTCAGACAGATATTTAACCACTTGAATCGTCAATACTTATTTAATAAAGTTGACTTTTCACTCTGTACTTAGTCTGCTCTTTCCCCAACTAAACCAAAGCTCTTTGCAAAAAATAGCCGATCTACAAGCTCAGCGTTGTGAGCTTGTAGATCTGCTATTTTCGGCTACAGTTCTCAGAATGTGGACACTAGGGTTCAAGTTAATATAAAAAGGA
Source organism: Nannobrachium achirus (assembly GCF_963921795.1). Taxonomy (NCBI): domain Eukaryota; kingdom Metazoa; phylum Chordata; class Actinopteri; order Myctophiformes; family Myctophidae; genus Nannobrachium; species Nannobrachium achirus. Next base: position 58,198,181 of record NC_137826.1, read on the forward strand.
TGGGAAGATTTGGAGGACCCCCTGTAGTAACTCTGGGGACTCCCCTAAGGGTCCCGGACCCCCTGTTGAAGACCCCTGACTTAGTTAGGTTAAAAGTAGATGCATCATGGTGGCTCTGTTGCATAATCACACTGCAGTGAAGTGAAGAAAGCTTTAGAATCCATGACTGACGTCGGGCATTATAAATGTCCCTTTAGTTTCAGCCTCCGGTTCAATCGAGCAGAACGTGTGTGTGTGTGTGTGTGTGTGTGCGTGTGCGTGCGCGTGTGCGTGTGTGTGTGTGTGTGTGTGCACGTGCGTGTGCGTGTGCGTGTGCGTGTGTGTGTGTGTGTGTGTGTGTGTGTGTGTGCGCGTGTGCGCGTGTGCGTGTGTAAGTAAAGGCTGGTATCTAGGAGACGGTGTTGTGGCTGGTTGCTGGAGCTTGAGGTAAAGTGTTTGCTCCAGCAACTCTCTCTCTCTCTCTCTCTCTCTCTCTCTCTCTCTCTCTCTCTCTCTCTCTCTCAGGGGCGTCAATTGGGTATGGCAGGGGTATGCAGCTGCCATACCCTGGGTATGGCATAAATCCATGAATGTCTCTTTGTCTATCTGTGCTGGTTATGTTGTTAAATTACAGTAAAATAACTACAATTGCAAAATGTTACAAAATGGCACTTTACCAATGTATTATAATTATATTCTCCCCATCTTGACAGAATGGTATATTCCCAGGTTCCGCAGGTCAGCTGCACAGTGCAATGCATTATTGTTAATTGTGGCACGTTTACTTACTTACGTGACAAGTTTAGCTGCACTTGAACAACCGTTCCAGGCTGCCATATCCAGCCCAAGAAACCCTAGAAACAAAAAACTCCATGCATGAGGACTCCCGTCTTTGCCATACCCTAGCTTTTGCTGAACTGACGCCACTGCTCTCTCTCTCTCTCTCTCTCTCTCTCTCTCTCTCTCTCTCTCTCTCTCTCTCCTCTCTCTCTCTCTCTCTCTCTCTCCTGTGTTTGTGTCCTGAGGCCTTAACTACTGTGAGCCGCTGTCACCTGGCTTGCATTAATACGTCCTGTCAGGCCTGTCACCTGGCTTCCATTAGAACGTGCTTGGAACGGAGCTCCTGGTGCCACTAACTACATGTTTTTGTCTTTTAATTACTGTCTTTTATGGCGTGCTTGTCACTGGAGCTTTTTTTTTCTTTTTACATGTTAGACATTTAGCCGATGCTTTAGGCTTTAGGATGAAACTGGAATAGAGGCATGAGCTGGAGCCCCAACCAGCGAGACATGGCAAGCAGCCACAGTAGCAAAACACACTGGTAAATGGTGGATTTAGCAGCCTTTATACAGAGAGCTTTACAATGTGGTCTACAATCACCCATTCACACACATTCACAGCAGAGGAAACCATGCAAGGCACCAACCTGCTCACCGGTAGCAGTTAGGGGTTCAGGTCAGTGTCTTGCTCAAAGGACATGTAAAACAGGGGGAAGCTGGGGATCGAACCAGGAACCTTCTGAGTTCCCCAGCGTCTGATCTACCTCCCGATCCACCTCCGGTTGAAAAGTGGTGAAGTCCTCCTTTAATGGATTGCAACCGATCAATCAATTTTAATCGATCGATCCAATTCATGATCCATCCAATATATAAAGGAAAAAAGAAAAAAACACCCTGACTGTTCTGTGATTATTATCTTGATGTCAGATAAGACGACTGTACGTACGTTATGCTCTTTGAAACAGCAGGGTTGACTATAGAGCAGGCTGACAGGGCCTTACAGAGCAGGCTGCCGGTACACAAGAGGATTAACAGCGTCTAGAATACCTTACCAGGGGACACCATTCCTCTGTCTGCACCACAGTCATTCATTCATTCATTCAGTCTGTTGTGTCTGCATGCGTTTCACACAAAACCATACAGCAACAGTTGTTTACCTCTTCAGAGCCTATAGATAATGGGGGGGCCGTGCTGATTGGCTGGTTAATGCAGGCGCACAGCAGGGCTAATCTCCTGTCGTGCGGGAAGGACAGAGATGCTTGTTGACGTGTTGCCTTAAGGCCGGCTTGATCTGCGTCTGAGCCCTGGAGAATAGATGGATATCTGTCATTATGCTGGGCTGGGGGACTGGTTTAGCAGCTCTCTCTCTCTCTCTCTCTGTATTTTGATTGTCTTAACTTAAAGCCCTGTCCATACTGTCTCCGAACACCGAACCTTTCGTCTGAGAGTTCTGACTTTCCGACGCGCCGGCTGTCTGTCAGTCTGTATGTCTGTCAGTCTGTCACACGTCACACTTTTGCCCTACTCATATCTCCGCAACCGTTGCCCCGATCCATGCCAAACTTTGCACACACACTCCTTGGCTGCCAAACCACAACCTCCACCCCTCATTTCTTACATGGCCCTTTTCTAGCGCCACCATGAGGCTGATTCTTG
>NC_137826.1:58200794-58233294 GCF_963921795.1 Nannobrachium achirus
TGCTGCTGTGTGTAGCTACTGTGTGTGTGTGTGTGTGTGTGTGTGTGTGTGTGTGTGTGTGTGTGTGTGTGTGTGTGTGTGTGTGTGTGTGTGTGTGTGTGTGTGTGTGTGTGTGTGTGTGTGTGTGTGTGTGTGTGTGTGTGCGTGCGTGCGTGCGTGCGTGCGTGCGTGCGTGCGTGCGTGCGTGCGTGCGTGCGTGCGTGCGTGCGTGCGTGCGTGCGTGCGTGCGTGCGTGCGTGTGTGTTTGTGTGTGCGTGTGGGTGTGCGCGTGCACATGCTTTACTTTCTCATCATTAGTGAATAACCCACTTACTGTAGAGCTGGAAAGCATCCATGTCACTTTAGAATTGAACAGCTTTAAAACCCATTCAGAACGGGTACACATTATTGCGTATTATTATTTTATGCTTTAACTATTGAAAAATAGCAGATATACAAGCTTGCAGTGTGGCACCCGATGCAAGCTTGTTGATCTGCTACTGTTGAAAAATTGTGAAAATTTGAATTTTGACCCGATTTTGACCCGATTCTATAAGTGTCTTTTGAATCCTTCTAAGGTTTTTTTTTTTTAAACCTGTGTTTCTATGTCAGCAATCTGACCAGCCATCGTCAAAGAAAAGGTCCTTTTCACTTAACTGGAGCTCAGTTAGTCTGTTCTTGAGAGACTACTATGTCAGTGGTTCTCAACGTTTTCATGTCAAGGACCCCCAAAATTACATATATTTGGCCACGGACCCCCATCTCAAAATATTTAGTTCCAGGGACCCCCCCCCACCCCCCCCCCCCCCCCCCACAAGCAAATATTTGAGCTAGAAACGTTTGCTTTAAAAATACATATATTCAAAGATTTGCACACATTTTCAAAACGGTGCCACGCTGCGAGCTTGTGTATCTGCTATTTTTCAATAGTTAAAGTATTCAATAATCCTAGGCCTAAATGGGTTAATAATTATTGCATACTTTAGCTATTAAAAGATAGCAGATATACAAGCGTGTAGATTTGCTATTTTTGAAAAAATCTGGACAAGTTTGGCAAATCTTTTAATATGTTGTGTATATATATTTTTAAAGCAAACTTTTAAAGCGAACAAGTACCACAGTGAAATCTTAAATGTGGGGGGGTCCTTGACATGAAAACGTTTGAGAACCACTGACATAGAAACATGGAAGTATTTAGAAGTACATTAGCAGAATCAGCCTGAGGTATTGGTGGGGTAAGGAAGGCCTAAATGGGCGGGGTCTGGTTTGGTACAAGACAACACAACAGAACGCTTGCTAAGCTAGCGTAGCCTCTTTTCTTTATGTGTCCTACTTTGTTGTAGCAGCAGGTTGAGAAGTCTCAACTTTCCTCTTGGTTTTGTTGCAGTGAAGAAACCATCTTAACCTCAATAACCCCAGGGTCGCCGTTCTGGGCTTATTGTCACAATGATATGTGAACGCTGTCACCAACATGGTCAGATCTACAAGCTCACAACGTGTGACGTGCTGTGGGCTTGTATGGGGCTTGTGGGCTTGTAGAGCTGCAGAGATATGTATGTGTAGAGGGGAAAATAAAATTAGGTGGACCAAGTATACATACTCCTGGGGGAACCCGGGTCAATGAAGTAAATCATATAGTTTAAGCGGTTTAAGGGGTAGAGGAGATAAATAGCCTGGCAAGCCAGCCCTGATACATGCTCAGTCACTCATTCCTTCCACAGTATCAGGGCTGGACTTCGGCCTATAGGCACCGAGTATGAGAAATCAGAAAATGATCGGGGCCAATCAGTGACCGCGTTTCAACTGCTGTCCGCACAACAAGTGAAAAGCTTCCCCTGATTGGTCCATGTGTAGATGGTGACTTATACTGTAGATGCATGCTGCAGCATTTTCAAAACAACAATGGCTGCCCTCGATGCAACAAAGTGTAACAGTTAACGCTGAAACGATAAAACAAGCAATAAGTGAAGTTATTTCAGAGTTGGATGCGTTTGTTTGCCGTTCTTCCGACTGGCTGCACTGTGATGACAGATGTTTTGCTACGCTGATTGGTTAGAGGAGTCTGTCTGTCAAGGCAAATACTCCCGCCCACTTTTCATGCTGCCTATAGCCCAAAGTCCAGACTCCTATTGTGGAAAGGAACGAGTGAGTGAATGCCAGGCTAGGAGATAAATTCAAAGAAGCAAGTCATGTTACAACATTAAATATGTATTTTCTTACAATGGCCATTACCCATTATTAATTTATAATACAGTTATATGAGGCCCATAATATTGCTCAGACTTCAGTCTACCAGAAATACTTCTATCTTTTCCTTGAGAACCTTCCAGGTAGATCAAGTACTTAATGTCCCGTCATGACTCCATATCTTTATTCCACACCCCCCCTCCTATTATCTGTCCCTGCGATCGCACATAGCTGCCAGGCACAGGCATGAAACACACACACACACACACACACACACACACACACACACACACACACACACACACACACACACACACACACACACACACACACACACACACACACACACAGCACTGCCTAACTCGTTCTGTAAGGCCAGAAGAGCCCTGTTTTCTCTCTGAAGGGGAAAGAGAGAGAGAGAGAGAGATAGAGAGCCGTTGAGATTACTGAAAGTGCAAATCATTGACACAAGACACACACACACACACACACACGCACACGCACACGCACACACACACACACACACACACACACACACACACACACACACACACACACACACGCACACACACACACACACACACACACACACGTACCACAGTCTTGCAACAGGTCACGCTAACATTATGACAGCGGTGTGCACGCATAGACATCAAAGGGGGCTTGAGCCCCTGCCCTTTTATCCGTCTGTAAAAAGTGCCCTCTCCAGAACCATGAATGCAGTTTTTACTATGGTGAAAGAAATGTAAATGCCCCTCTTTCCTTGCCGTACCTGAAGGCAGCGTTAAAGAGAATTGCCTTGTCCAAACTCTCCTGAACTTGAACGCAGCATCTTATGTTGAAAGAATTGCCCTCTCTGTGTAGAAATCCATGTCATACACCAACACCACATCTCCAGTATTCACTGGATATTATGTTTAGTTCCGTGTGGCATCAAGTACCGAAAATAGCCGACCTCCAAGCTCACTTTGTGAGCTTGGAGGTCGGCTATTTTCTTTTTGAGCTTGGAGGTCGGCTATTTTCTTTTTGAGCTTGGAGGTCGGCTATTTTCTTTTTTTTTAAAGATTTTCTTTTTTTTTTTTGGCTTTTTATGCCTTTATTTGACAGGACAGTAGGCTGACAGGAAATGGGGAGAGAGAAGGGGAATGACATGTGGCAAAGGTCGTCCGGATCGGGAATCGAACCGGCGACGCCAGCAGGCATCATAGCCTAGTATGTGGTATGCGCCTTGACCACCAGGCCAGTGGGCGCCCCTTGAGGTCGGCTATTTTCAATGTTTTCACCAAGAGGCCCTTTTATAAATGTCAGCCCCTGCCTCTCTAACATTCTCTGCACGTCCCTGCAGTGTGGTCACCGCACCGCAAAAGTGAAATGTCATATTCTTCCCTTTTTTAGAGGCCAAACAACGGTTCCTTACACAACTCTTGTTTTGTTTTTTTTGGCATTTATCTTGTGCCTGATATTGCGACATTCCCATATGAATTGCAAAATATTCCGTTTTCAGCGGGTAAAATAGTTTTAACCCATTTAGAACGGGTACACATTATTGTGTATAATTATTTTATGCTTTAACTATTGAAAAATAGCAGATATACAAGCTCACAGCGCGGCACCGAGTGCCGCGCTGTGAGCTTGTAGATCTGCTATTTTTGAAAAATCATGAAAATTTGAATTTGACCCGATTCTATTCTATAAGTGTCTTTTGAATCCTTCTAAGGTTTTTTGAAAAACCCTATGTTTCTATGTCAGCAATCTGGCCAGCCATCGTCAAAGAAAAGGTCCTTTTCACTCAACTGGAGCTCAGTTAGTCTGTTCTTGAGAGACTACTACTGTATGTCAGTGGTTCTCAAACCTTTTCATGTGAAGGACCCCCAAAATGATATGTATTTGGCCACGGACTCCCATCTCAAAATATTAAGTTCCAGGGACCCCCCAGAAGCAAAATTTGAGTTACAATCGTTCACGTTGAAAATACATATATTCAAAGATTTGCACACATTTTCACGACTTTTTCAAAAATAGCAGATCTACAAGCTCGCAGCATGGCACTCGGTGCCGCGCTGTGAGCTTGTAGATCTGCTATTTTTCACTGGTTAAAGCATTCAATAATTCTAGGCCTGAATGTTAACCGCTTTAACCCTGTTTTGGGGCAAAATCTCCAGATCTTTTTTCAGAGCAATATTCTGCAACCTCATATCCATGAACAGCCACAGCCAACACACTGCGATGCGGCCTCATGTAGGTCAGCTATTTCTCCACACTTCGTCACAAAGAGGACAGAAATAAGACCTTAAAATTCTCCTGTGAAACTGCAGCTACTGCTGCTCCCAATGTTTGTGCCACAAATACATAAAAATGATGAATATTGTTCCCAACTCCTGCGTGGTCACAGACTCCTCCTACAAGACCACAAATACCTGCTTTAATGAGCTTTAAGTCTGAGACCAGCATTTACTTTCAGAAGGAGAAAATAACAACTCTTTTGCGACGTGTAAATTGCGTCCGGTGGGGCGAGTTGTTATAGACGTGTTTTTCATTGAAGCGTGACGGACTGGCAGCTTGATTATTAATGAGTCTGTTCCTGTAAATGTCCACATGTACATGATGCCTTAGGACAGGGGTCTTCTACAGGGGGTCCGGGACCCCTAGGGGGTCCTCAGAGTTACTACAGGGAGGAGGGGGGTGCCAAATCTTTGTGTGCTATGAACCCTAGCATCCCTATTCGAGTGGAACATTGGCCAAAAACAAGCTCACAACGGCTCACGCTGCGAGGTGTTGTGAGCTTGTAGATCGTCTATTTCTTAAGGAACCTATGAACATTTTTAATCTGCAACACAATTGTGTACACTATGTAGTGGGGGTCCCTGCTTCATCTCTCTCTCTCTCAGCAAAGGGGTCCTTGGCCTGAAAACGCCTTAGAATACCGCTGTTATCGGCCAGAAAAACTCTTCTCTCCAAAAAAGCATCAAAAGCTGGAACCGCTGCGCGAAGTAACGCATTTCAAGCTTGTTGATCTGCTACCTTTGCTATTTTTGTAGTCCTGAAATCCTAAAAAGTACAGAGACAGAGACGGTGCGTCACATGTCCTATTTAGGGCAGATGCTAATGTGTGCACCCAGCCATCCATCCATCCAGTCTGGGTGTGTTGGGACGGGACAGATTAATGAGAAGTGAACAGTCATCGGAACGTACTTTGGGAACGCTGGATTGATTAGCTGTTTGAGTGAGCTACACCCCCCCCCGTTCCCCCTTTAACCCCCCCCCCCCCCCTGTTGCTTGCTTCTGAAGCCAAGCAACAAGAACTGACAAAGTCTGTTTTTGAGATAAACAGGAACAATAAACATTGTTCCTTAGCCGTGTAGCCCTATGATGCTATTTGTGGGTATGGATCATATTAGGGATGGAGCTTGTTAATCTTCAACAGGGGGTCCGGGACCCCTAGGGGGTCCTCAGCGTTACAGCAGGGGGTCCTCCAAATCTTTGTGTGATAGAAACTTTTTTTTCCTTTTTTATATTAACCACTTGAATCTTAGTGTCCAAATTCTTAGAACTTTAGCCAAAAATAGCAGATCGGCTACTTTCGGCAAAGAGGTTTGGTGGTGTAGACGGGAAAATGAGCAGACTAAGTACAGAGTGAAAGGTCAAGTTTATTAAGTATTGACGGTTCAAGTGGTTAAATATCTGAAAACACATATCGACATGAATCCAAAAATACACTGATGATTGTGCTGTCAAACGATGAAACTATATGGAATCTATGAAAAGGTTGTGTGGGGGTCCCTGCTTCATCTCTCTCTCTCTTCTCAACTAAGGGGTCCTTGGCCCTGGAAACGTTTGAAGACCCCTGGTAGAGAATAAAGGAAAGGAAAGTGATTACATTGTGGAAAGTGTATGTCTGCGTGCAGTGATAGACACTCACAGAAGCGTGGGGAGAACCTGTGCTTCTTGTGTGGCAGAGGCAGAGCTCGTTGTTGTTTTTGTGAGAGGAAAACAGGTCCGTGTGGGAGGGGGTGTGTGATGTGTGAGCGCCGTTGGTTGCCGCTATAAAACATACAATCCCATTAAACAACCACAACATGGTGGAACATGGCTGGTGATGATGGAATGCACATGATGTGTGTATTGTTCTCTGTTGTGCAGCCAGCCCAGGCAGGCACACAGGGGTGTCGCACCAAATACTGGGCCCTGGGTACAAGGATTCACTGCAGGCCCCCCATGAATGTTCTTCATAGTGGGAGGAGGTGGGGTTTAACCCATTTTGACTGGGAACGCATTATTACGCATTGTTTTGTGCTTTAACTATTGAAAAAATAGCAGATATACAAGCTCACAGCGAGCTTGTAGATCTGCTATTTTGAAAAATCGTGAGCATTTGTGAAAGTCTTTAATATTTCAAATCCTTCTATGTTTCCATGTCAGTGGTGCTCAAACACTTTCATGTGAAGGACCCCCAAAATGATATGTATTTGGCCACAGACCCCCATTTCAAAATATTTAGTTCCAGGGACCACCCAGAAGCAAGATATGAGTTTCAAATGTTTGATTAAAAAATATACATATATTCAAAGATTTGCACACATTTTCACGACTTTTCAATAATAGCAGATCTACAAGCTCGTAGATCTGCTATTTTACAATATCTAAATTAGGCAACGAGGTCTTATGCACACCTGATATAGACTTAGAGACGGGTGCGTAGGCAGGGTTCAATGTATACTTTCAATCATGCACCAGTAGCACATATGACCCGCACACCATCTTACACTTAGCCAAAACACTCCTTTTTATTTAATGATAATGCAACGTTTCGGTCAACGACCTTCTTCAGGCATATCTGCTCACACATTGTAGCAGGACAGCTAAATACACACACAGAGATCTATACAACCAATCACAGTCTCCCTCATTACAGAGATGAGCCTCGACAGGTGGCGATCATTAAGTTAAAGTGATCTTGTCATCACCGTCAGTATATAGAGCAGTAGTTAATACACATCTCAAATTCATAATACAACTTATACAAAACAGTGGATCACAATGTGTGTCAACTATGTCAATATAGTATAAGAAAAAACATCAATTCGATCAGAAAAAGGCCTAAATATATATACACATAAAAATAAAATACAGCAGAGAAATCTTTATTACATTTGTCAGGCATAAAAAGTCTAAAAACAGTCAGGATCAGGCAGCTGAATATCCTAGTGCCTGAATCAAAAAATAAAAGAAAAAGCAACAATTAGAATTAAAGCATCACATTAAGTACCAGTTCATCATTTAGTCCCCTGGGTGCTAGAGTGTTTAGTGTGTGGATCCAATAGGCTTCGCGCTGTTTAAGTAAACTATCAAGATGTCCACCTCTCTTAGGAAGGGAAACATGTTCAATGCCTATGAAACGAAAACTTGATATATCGTGTTTCATATCATTGAAGTGGACTGCGACGGGATATTCCCGATCGTTCCTTCTTATAGAGCTTTTATGCTCGCTCATTCTCTGTTTGAGATGCCTAGACGTTTTACCTACATAGGCAAGTCCACAGGGACAACGTATGAGGTGCACAACGTTAGTAGACGCACAGGTGATAGTCCCTCTGATCTTGAACTTGACACCAGTGTGCGGATGATTGAAGAATGTAGTTTTCGTTGTGTTGTTGCATTGCGCGCAACGTCCACAAGGATAGTTTCCTTTAGGAAGGGGAGCTAAAAGGGTCTGTCCCTGTGCAGCAGAGCTGCAGGATTGAAAATCAGCGTGAACCAAATGGTCCCTCAAGTTTTTACCTCTTTTAAAGGAAAAGAGGGGAGGGTATTTAAAAAGTGGCGCTAGTTCAGGGTCAGACTTAAGAATGTGCCAATGTTTCTTAAAAGTAGATTGGATCTTAGAAGAATTGGCAGAATATGTGGTGACGCATGTAACAGAAAATTTCTTCTCTTTTTTGTTGCTTTTTTGTAAAAGTTCAGAACGGGGTTTGTTTAAGGCCAATGTGAAGGCTTGCTCAACACATTCTGAATCATAACCTCTTTGGGTAAATTTAGATTTCATCTCTGAAGCTTTATTAATATATTCATTTGTGGAGGAACAGACTCTTCTAAGCCTATAGAATTGACTTATTGGTAGGGACCTTTTCAAAGACGGTGGGTGAAGACTGGTAGCCAATAATAAAGTGTTTCTGTCAGTTTCTTTTTGATACAGAGTAGTGGTAAGACAGCCGTTACTGTTAATAATCCACATGTCCAAAAAATGAACCCTTTCAAGACTAAACTCCAAAGTAAATTTTAAGTTTAGGTCCCACTCATTAAGAGCAGATACAAATGACTCTAATTCATTAACACTGCCCTTAAAAATGCAAAATATATCGTCAATGTAGCGAAACCACTTCAAAATCTTTGATTGGTACATGTTAATAGAAGGGTTAAACACACAGTTCTTTTCAAAAAAGCCCATAAACAAATTAGCATAGTTAGGCGCAAAAATTGAACCCATGCTTGTGCCAGAGACTTGTAAGTAGTAACTACTTACAAGTCTCTGGCACAAGCATGGGTTCAATTTTTGCGCCTAACTATGCTAATTTGTTTATGGGCTTTTTTGAAAAGAACTGTGTGTTTAACCCTTCTATTAACATGTACCAATCAAAGATTTTGAAGTGGTTTCGCTACATTGACGATATATTTTGCATTTTTAAGGGCAGTGTTAATGAATTAGAGTCATTTGTATCTGCTCTTAATGAGTGGGACCTAAACTTAAAATTTACTTTGGAGTTTAGTCTTGAAAGGGTTCATTTTTTGGACATGTGGATTATTAACAGTAACGGCTGTCTTACCACTACTCTGTATCAAAAAGAAACTGACAGAAACACTTTATTATTGGCTACCAGTCTTCACCCACCGTCTTTGAAAAGGTCCCTACCAATAAGTCAATTCTATAGGCTTAGAAGAGTCTGTTCCTCCACAAATGAATATATTAATAAAGCTTCAGAGATGAAATCTAAATTTACCCAAAGAGGTTATGATTCAGAATGTGTTGAGCAAGCCTTCACATTGGCCTTAAACAAACCCCGTTCTGAACTTTTACAAAAAAGCAACAAAAAAGAGAAGAAATTTTCTGTTACATGCGTCACCACATATTCTGCCAATTCTTCTAAGATCCAATCTACTTTTAAGAAACATTGGCACATTCTTAAGTCTGACCCTGAACTAGCGCCACTTTTTAAATACCCTCCCCTCTTTTCCTTTAAAAGAGGTAAAAACTTGAGGGACCATTTGGTTCACGCTGATTTTCAATCCTGCAGCTCTGCTGCACAGGGACAGACCCTTTTAGCTCCCCTTCCTAAAGGAAACTATCCTTGTGGACGTTGCGCGCAATGCAACAACACAACGAAAACTACATTCTTCAATCATCCGCACACTGGTGTCAAGTTCAAGATCAGAGGGACTATCACCTGTGCGTCTACTAACGTTGTGTACCTCATACGTTGTCCCTGTGGACTTGCCTATGTAGGTAAAACGTCTAGGCATCTCAAACAGAGAATGAGCGAGCATAAAAGCTCTATAAGAAGGAACGATCGGGAATATCCCGTCGCAGTCCACTTCAATGATATGAAACACGATATATCAAGTTTTCGTTTCATAGGCATTGAACATGTTTCCCTTCCTAAGAGAGGTGGACATCTTGATAGTTTACTTAAACAGCGCGAAGCCTATTGGATCCACACACTAAACACTCTAGCACCCAGGGGACTAAATGATGAACTGGTACTTAATGTGATGCTTTAATTCTAATTGTTGCTTTTTCTTTTATTTTTTGATTCAGGCACTAGGATATTCAGCTGCCTGATCCTGACTGTTTTTAGACTTTTTATGCCTGACAAATGTAATAAAGATTTCTCTGCTGTATTTTATTTTTATGTGTATATATATTTAGGCCTTTTTCTGATCGAATTGATGTTTTTTCTTATACTATATTGACATAGTTGACACACATTGTGATCCACTGTTTTGTATAAGTTGTATTATGAATTTGAGATGTGTATTAACTACTGCTCTATATACTGACGGTGATGACAAGATCACTTTAACTTAATGATCGCCACCTGTCGAGGCTCATCTCTGTAATGAGGGAGACTGTGATTGGTTGTATAGATCTCTGTGTGTGTATTTAGCTGTCCTGCTACAATGTGTGAGCAGATATGCCTGAAGAAGGTCGTTGACCGAAACGTTGCATTATCATTAAATAAAAAGGAGTGTTTTGGCTAAGTGTAAGATGGTGTGCGGGTCATATGTGCTACTGGTGCATGATTGAAAGTATACAATATCTAAATTATAAAATAATTAAGCTCGTATAGAAGCTTGTAGATCTGCTATTTTTCAATATAAAGTATAAAATAACGAAGGCCCCCTCCACCTTGGGCCCTAGTAACTCAGTCCCACCCCCCCACCCCAAGTCATATATTTTATAATGTTTCCTTTATCCTACTTGTTCTTCCTACCCATAGCGGTATCTTTGTTTCATCCTCACTGTGCTACACTTGAGTTTCCCTGGGGATCAATGAAGGTCAGTCTATCTTGCCTCTGATCAGATCATCTCTCTGTGTGTCTGCCTCTGGGCTTTGCTCTTGGGACTCTGAGTCCTGTAGCAGGAAATGATCGTGTTATTATAACGGTGTTTGTTTTTGGAGCTGTGTGAAGCACAGGCTCCCTATACGTGGCCGTGTGGGTCTGTCTGTGTGTCTGTCTGTCTGTCTGTGTGTGTGTCTGTATGTAGCCTGAACTTCCTAAACTTCGGCACGCCACTAGTCCCACAGTTTTGCCACCACACACTCGCGCCATATGTCAAATCGACCGGCTTACTCGGGAATCGTGGGCTATTACTTTTCTAAGAGAAAGGTTCTATAGTTTAATTGATATTAATTTATTAGTGAATTAATTTTCCCCATTGACTTATAATGGGAATCGCAAAAACTCACATTCAATTATTTGTCTCTCGCAAACCATAGGGGCTAGAGTTTCAAGACTTGGAGAGGAGGTTCATAATGATTTCAAGGATTAAATAAAAAATAATTGTGTCATTTGGCCGCATGGTGGCGCCATAACACCCCACTTTACGTTTTGGCCTGTAACTCTTGAACCGTAGGTCGGAAAATTAAAAATATGTTTTCCCTGGATTCCTTGGGTCATGACGCATCTCCCCATATAGGCCACGCCCATTTGCGCCATGATAGATTTTCCGCCATCTTGAATTTTCTCCAAAACACACTTTTTGCTCCTTTTCCTACATATTTTCTTCAAATGTCACAAAAATCGGTACACATGATCCACACACACACACACACACACACACACACACACACACACACACACACACACACACACACACACAGCTCCACTTCACACGGGTGTGATTTTTTACAGTATGTGAGAATGTATTTAAGTAAGGATGGGGACCATATGACAATTACACGTCATGATTATTGTGGCAAAAATAAATGGTGATAATCAAAATACTGTATGCTTTCCCAGCATCCCTATTCTGGGGGGGGGGGGATGTTTCGCCAACAAATAGCCGATCTACAAGCTCACAAGGCGCTGTTCCAATGCCTTGTGAGCTTGTAGATCTGCTATTTTAGGACCAAATGCTCTTTTTTCTTTACAGGTCCATTGTATCCAGTATAGAGTGTCCTATACTGAATGTGTAGCTGAACAAAAGAGAATTTCTAGTGTAAGACAATTTCACAATACAAACGTCTGTGGTATGATTATTGTGAGCGTTCTATTCATCATGATAGCCATTGTCGTCTCATTCCTATATGTAAGTGTTCAGCGTTACTAGACGGTTCCCAATATGGGCTCAAGGTGAAGGTTGCGTCTCATTTTATCAGTACATATTCAGTGCATGGTAACAATAATAATAGCACAGTGACTCGCTAACCTAACCTAACCTTAACCACAGCCCATAGTACTTACGCATTGCTTCTCTGTGGTCTACAGAGCTCACGTTATCAGCTTAGGTAAGCATGCCTCCCCTGTATATGACCTTAATTTATAATGCAGTATAATAAAGAACAACAACGTGGCTGGGGAATCAATAATTGAATTGGCTGGACGGCCTCAGGCTGCCCGGGCTACAGAGGACACTCCTGAGTCAACATGGGGTGTTTGCCATCGTAGAAGAGCTGTCCTGTAAGGGTCGTTTCTTTCTCTTATAAGGAACCTATCTAATTTCTGTTCGGGAGGGAGGGCCCCCCGACGCGAAATGATTTAAGTTCGGAGGGAGCCCATTCATACTTTATTAACGGCTTGTGCTAGTAAAGTCGCTAGTAAATATTGGAGGTCCATGGCATGACAACATTTGTTGCCGATGAATGAGCGTTGCAGGGCGGATACATATCTGACTGGCCCTCGCGCTGCACGCTGAATGACTGGAGGTCCAGTGAGTAGCAGCTCCAGCAGGCTGCAGCACCAGTCACGGGGTCTCTTTCTCTCTCTCTCTCACTCACACTCACAAACGCTCGAACATTGTCAAAAGCATTTAATCTACAAGCTCACATTATAGACGTGCCGCCTCTCTTGCTGCATGCATGTCATCACACAGTCACAACTGACAGGCCCTTCTTGATGTCATGTTGACATATTCTTTTTATATTTTAATGATATATTTTTAGAGGCATGTCATGTGGTCTACCTGCACACCCTTGGTGATCTACTGGTAGATCACCATCTACCTTTTGGGCAGCCCTGCAGTAGAGTATTAGCTGTGCTACATGTCCTATAGCGTTGTTCCGTGCAGGTGTGTTGCCTTTCCCTGACATTTGAGCTGACAAGTCTGTTCTTGAGAGGGCATGGTTCTCTACCTGCAGGCTGTTCTTGAGAGGGCATGGTTCTCTACCTGCAGGCTGTTCTTGAGAGGGCATGGTTCTCTACCTGCAGGCTGTTCTTGAGAGGGCATGGTTCTCTACCTGCAGGCTGTTCTTGAGAGGGCATGGTTCTCTACCTGCAGGCTGCTCTGTAATGGCCTTGGTTTCACCCACAGACAGGCAGGCTATTATACAATGTACCACTTAAGCCCTATTTCTGTACTACTTTGTACTATGGTGTCACGTAGCGAGAATAGGCGATCTACACGTCCCCAAAACAGCGTCTCATCGCAACGTTGTTTTGAGCTTGTATAGATCGGCCATTTTCACTGTTTCTGGGATGTCAGGTTGATAGTGGTTAAAGAATGCAAGTGTGACCAGTTCAGGACTTTGAATTAGAGCCTGACCGATGCCATATTTTTGGACCGATGCCGATGTTTGCCGATGTAGAGTGCTAGACCACCGATTGCCGATGTTTAACCCATGTTTTGTAATAATGTAAAATAATAATAAATAGCCTAAATTTCCCAAACTTCTTTCCTTCGAAACCTTTTTTTCCTTTTTTTTTAACCAATGGTCCGGGGACCACCCGTGGTCCTTGAGGGATTTCCAGGTGGTCCCCAGCAAAATGATGGAGAGTTGGTAACCAAATGGACCCTTTATAAGATCTTTAACTCATGAGTGTAAAATGAAACCCAATGGATCCTTACGGGCAACGACAATATATTCTACGTTTTGGGTCTGAGTGGCTAAATGTCATCAAATGGTGGTCTAATATTACTCATAAAAACGACCGATACATTGGAGAGATAATGACCGATGTCTGATACCGACATCGGGGTCCAAAAACGTTGGGCTCTACTTTGAATTGTGTCCTGTCTGTTTCTGATTCAGACCATGAGAGCTGCTTACTGTATCACCTTCATTCCCCTCAGGGGTGAATACAGTACCTGCCTATTAGCTACTGTAGCTACTGTAGCTACTGTAGCTACAGTAGCTACTGTAGCTACAGTAGCTACTGTACACTATGTTTAGACTCATACCTGTTGGCATTGTCCTCTGCTGCACTGTTTCTAAAACTTTCAAATTGCAAGGTCTCCCCTTAAAGGACAACTCCGCCCTAAATCACTTCTAGGCTCATTTTCCTACTTATATTGATCCAAAATGACTGTCCATGGGGTCTATTAGGCAGAAATGCCCCTGTTGTCCAGTTTCCCCAGCAGAACCCAGCAGCTCTCATAGCATAGAGTGGAGCCTAATAAGCCTATCACTTTTACACTATTTGCTGTGGTCAAAAGTGATTTTATTTTTCATGAATGTGGTACTAGTTGTCATTACAAACACATCCATGTCATCGTTGTCTCAACCCTAACCCTAACAACACAGTATTGCACAAAGCTGCTTTCGTGGCCGTGACCCTGTCGACAGATCTCACAACACAGTCTAATCCTGCAGTTTAATGACCTGCCATGGCATTGAGTAGATACAGCCTTATGCCCTTAATTCACTGGTACAAAATGCCCCAACAGAACAGAGAACCCATATCACCTGTAGCCTGGTACTGTTGTTGGCGCCGTTGGCAGGGAGGCAGAGGAGGATTATCAGACAATAGACTCCTGGCACACCCTTACAACCCAACAGGAGTTTAGAGATTCCAAGGCGGTTTTGCATTGCTTTCTTTTTGCATTGTCTGAACTGATGGCAAGCATTATGATGGTTTGTTTCGTGTGACGATCTTAGCCTACAGTGAGTGAATGTTTTTAGGCTGTTCCTTCAGTTTTCAGAGGGACCTTTGGAGCTCCGTTATTGACATGAATGACTAGAATTTGACAAGAAATGCAAAAGTTTATAACGCCGACAATTCAACACAGTCTGCAGTGCAGTAATCCAGCCCTGCAAGGAGGGCTTGTATTCGATATTCTATTGTGAAATAAAGACCGTCTCTCTGTCACACTTATGCCAGTGTGTCAGTGATCCTTATGCCAGTGTGTCAGTGATCCTTATGCCAGTGTGTCAGTGATCCTTATGCCAGTGTGTCAGTGATCCTTATGCCAGTGTGTCAGTGATCCTTATGCCAGTGTGTCAGTGATCCTTATGCCAGTGTGTCAGTGATCCTTATGCCAGTGTGTCAGTGATCCTTATGCCAGTGTGTCAGTGATCCTTATGCCAGTGTGTCAGTGATCCTTATGCCAGTGTGTCAGTGATCCTTATGCCAGTGTGTCAGTGAGATACTTAAATGGTTTCCTGTGGAAATAAGCTTAGTCTTTTCATGGATCTCCTTTTAGTAGACCTTGTACCAGTGAACTGTACCGTCATGAAACTGTACCTTTTCCTATGCAAACTTCTAATAAAGTCTTCAATCAATCAATCAATCAACCCTCGATCCCCTGTGTGTCAGTGTGCCAGTGACCACCCTCCCCTGTGCCTAGGGTTGTCTAGGGCAGGGGTTTTCAAAGTGGGTGACGGGGCACGACGGTGCCGCGAGATCATTTGATAATATTTGGAATTTATTTTGACAATTTTCAGTCAGTTCTAACCAAAATGGCTATTATCTCAACGTTTTCCTCGCAACATAATCACTAAAATTACGTCACTTGTCGAGCAGAAACCTCGTATCTCCAAGTTTCAAATGTGTACGTTTCTTCGCAAAGTAAAGCCCTGCTTCATCACACAAGGCTGTCGCACAACAGTAGTGAAAACAGCAGATCTACAAGCACACAACGCCTCGCGGTGCGAGGCGTTGTGTGCTTGTAGATCGGCTGTTTTCACTAGTTTAAATAATTTTTAAAATGATAAATACAACACTGGCTTTCAAGCAGTTTCAAGGGGCACACTTGACCCTTCTCAGGGGCACAGCAAAGGTCCCCAGGCACACTGGTTGAGAAACACTGTCCGAGGGTTGTCTACCCCTGAGTTAGAGAGACGTGTTGGCATGGAGGTAACGGTTCATTTAGCAACTGTTTGTGTCAATAATACGTGTTCTATTCTTCAGCTCCTTTCCCCTCCAAAGGAGATTAGGCAGCCACTCTCTCACCTAGGTATTATATTTCTCTTTATGAAGACGGACTAAACATACACACTACTGTACAATATATATTTTAAATGTTTTTGGGGATCTTTTCTGCCTTTATTTATAGTTCAAAGTGAAGACAGACAGACATGTAGTCAAAATGTTCGGGAAGGCAATGGTTTAAAGTAACCAAGTACATTTACTTAAGTACTGTACTTAAGTACACTTTTGAGTTATTTATACTTTACCTCAAATCAAATATTGTACTTTTACTCCACTACATTTATTTGAAAACTTTAGTTACTAGTTACTTTTCAGATATAAATTGTATTATTATAAAACATACATACATCACTTTAGCCATATTTTTTACCTAGGCTGTTTGAAAATAGCTAGGCTGTTTGAAAATAGCCGTTGTGAGCTTGTAGATCTGCTATTTTCAAATGTTGTGTGTGTGTGTGTGTGTGTGTGTGTGTGTGTGTGTGTGTGTGTGTGTGTGTGTGTGTGTGTGTGTGTGTGTGTGTGTGTGTGTGTGTGTGTGTGTGTGTGTGTGTGTGTGTGTGTGTGTGTGTGTGTGTGGTGTGGACTTATGGCCCCAGCAGGCCACTGTGCTCCAGTCTGCACCTTGCACTTTGGCTCAGAGCTGTGTTTGTGTTTCACACACCTTGAAGTGAACCATGGGACATCAGCCCTGAGCTCAACCATTCCACTGGAATGAGTGACACAACGTTTCTCTATCTCTAGCATAGTCTACCACTGAGCTTTGTCCAGGGACTGTCCCTTAAGGGCTTCTAAATGCACCCTTACAGGTCTGTAACTCTGACAGTGTACGAATGTCAGTACACTGTCAGAGTTAAGGGGAGTCCTTGGAATTTCAACTTTTTAAACCACTGGTTGACCAAATCCAGACTTCAAAGGACAACTTTTTTTTTTTTTTTACAACAAGGGTTCATGTAGATGCGCCGCAATCTTTCATGGTCAGATGTGACTTATGGGAGCTGGTAGTGTTACTGTAAATAGTAATAAAGAAATTGCCTGCTTATTTTGTCTAAACATATATATTTAACCCACTGTCCCCACTCACTGAAATCAAAATCGCAAAAGGTTGTCCAATGTCAATGCTAAAGGTTTTTTATCAGCTAAAAACATAGAGTGGATTTGTGTGACAAGTGAACCACTTACAGTATAGACGTATTATTATTTCATACTAGACTGGTGTCAGTGTGCAGTGATGAAGGAAGTCTTGTATTCCCCGACCACAATAAAACAGTTACAGTACCTTTCCAAACCAAATGAACTGCTTTCCATATCTTTGCATATGGTTTAATGGCAAACGGACACAAACACACGCACGCACTCACTCACGTCACACACACACACAGGGCATATTATAACAATGACAATTTATGTTATCCTCTTTTTCAAAATGCCTCTTTGAGATACAGGGATGCTGCATTTACCAGACAATCATCTAATATATTTTACTTTTTTTTTTTTTTTTTGGGCTTTTTGCCTTTATTGATAGGACAGTAGACTGACAGGAAATGGGGGGAGAGATGGGGAGTGATACGCGGCAAAGGTCGCCCGGATCGGGAATCGAACCGGCGACACCGACAGGCATTGATGCCGAAATGGCAATGCCTATAATGGTATGCGCCTGGTCCACTAGGCCACCAGGCGCCCATCTAATATATTTTACAACACACTTAATGACGCGTTCTTTTGACAGTTATTCATAGCGCCAGCCACCAGTAGAACTCATTATCTGTGAGTATTAAACAAATCAGAAGCAAATACTTATTCAAAACTATCTCTTAAACATATCAATGAGAGCTAGACCACCCAGCTGGAATGATTGACATGTGTTCTAATTGTCATTTTCATTTTAATAGTGTAACTTAGGTTTAGACTAGGGGTGGGTGATATGGTGATAATTATCGTTGAGACGATACAATGTCTCCATGATATGCCTTTTCAGAGGTATCGTATATATCCTGATACAATTAAGGGAGCCTTGTAAAAAAAATCCTGTTTAATCGTTAATACAGAGATTCATTGCAGAATTCAATTTAAACCTGCATTTTGGTGTAAATCGGTAGTTCTCAAAATGTAAAAATGCCAAGGTCTCCACTTAACTCTGACAGTATACAAATGAAACCGAATGGACCCGTAAGGGTCCATTTGGTTTCATTTGTATACTGTCAGAGTTACATACCGGTACTTGTAAAGTTCAAATTAGACCTCCAAAAAGGAACCCAGAGAGTCTAGTTTTTGTCAAGTAACTCGAAAAATAACCATAAAAACCAACGTGAAAAAGAATCGTGATAAAATCGTGTATCGTGATGCAGCTCAGGAAAATATCGTGACATTGTATTTTTCCATATCGCCCACCCCTAGTTTAGACTGATCAGTTGTTGATCCCAATAAAGAATAAAATAAAGAAAAGGGTTTTGAAAACTGATTCAACACATTCTCCCAAAATCGTTTAGCCTGGGCGTAGCAGCTTCACGTTACGTTTAACCTTTTGGAAATCTAACTGTTGTAAATCTACCTGTGTAATTACCTGGTAATTATGTTTGTGTGTGTGTCAGCTAAACGCATGTAAAACAAACTGCTACTGTGGTTTATAGGACGCACGCACGCGCGCGCGCGCGCGCGCGCGCACGCACGCACGCACGCACGCACGCACGCACGCACGCACGCACGCACGCACACACACACACACACACACACACACACACACACACACACACACACACACACACACACACACACACACACACACCACCAGTGTGGTTCTGTGTGCCATGCGTTCTCTCATCAGCACGGTGGTTAAAAGCACGTGTTAGCCTACTTTCTCATCCTTTTCCCCTCTCTTCTCTTCCACATCTTATCTTTTATAATTGATTTTCACACGGCTACAATTACTCTCTTCTCTCTCTCTCTCCCCCCCCCCTCCCCCTTCAACTCATTAGCACAGGATGAAACCTCTGATCTATTTTTATCTTCATCGGAGGCAGGGGGCCAACAGCTACAGTTAGCAGCATTACAGTAACTATAGCCACTACAGTAGATAGATAGATTTATGTACATTACAGTAACTATAGCCACTACAGTAGATAGATAGATTTATGTACATTACAGTAACTATAGCCACTACAGTAGATAGATAGATTTATGTACATTACAGTAACTATAGCCGCTACAGTATAGATAGATTTATGTACATTACAGTAACTATAGCCACTACAGTAGATAGATAGATTTATGTACATTACAGTAACTATAGCCACTACAGTAGATAGATAGATTTATGTACATTACATTAACTATAGCTCACTGTGGCCACTATACAGTAGATTTATATACATTTATTGATCCCACCAGGGAAATTAATCTTTTATAACAGCACCACAATATTAAAAACATTACAGTACAGATGTAGGTATGGCTCCTCCGTACCTCCAAAACCTGATCAACCCCTACACCCCCACCCGTTCACTTAGATCAGCCAACACAGGGATGCTGACAGAACCCTCGCTAAAAACTCCAGGGCAAAAATCCACTCGTCCGAGACAGTTTTCCCTCCTGGCCCCCAAGTTGTGGAATAAACTCCCTGTCGCACTTAGAACAACGGACTCACTCGCTAGCTTTCGCCGTGGACTGAAGACTCACCTTTTCAGACTCCACCTAAACCCTTAGCACTACAGAAAAAATCAATGACCACACATGAAGCTAGTTAGCATTTGTTTTGTTTTTGTTTTTGTAGGTTTTTTAGAACTTTGATTATATTGTGTTTTTTCTAGATAGATATCCATTTGCATTTGTTATATTGTTGATGATGTACTGACATATTATCTTGTTTATTATTGTGATGTTATCTGCTTATCTTAAGTCGCTTTGGATTAAAAGCGTCTGCTAAATGCCTAAACTGTAAACTGTAAACTGTAGGTAGAGAGAGAATAAAAATAGCACCTGTGTGAAGTGATAATAGTTATCTACTCCTCCCGTGAGGGAAATTCAGTATTTTCAGCCCAACCCAGCTGATTCGCTGCCCACGAGGAGCGTGTGAGCAATTAGGGGTTAAGAGTCATTGGGACACACATCCACATCACCAAAAGCCAAGACCTTAAATTCCTTTTACCAAAAGCCAAAGGGGATTTAAGGTCTTGGCTATGAACACATATCAATGATACGTTTTGTCAAAGTGTGTGTGAGGTATCTATCTATCTGTCTGTCTGTCTGTCTGTCTGTCTGTCTGTCTGTCTGTCTGTCTGTCTGTCTGTCTGTCTATCTATCCCCAGTAGCAGCAGTATAGTCAATATGTGTACAATACAGTCAATCTACAGCAGATATGATGAGGAATTTATGATCTACAGTATGAGCAGTACGGTATATTTAGCCATATCTACCTGTAGTCCAGATATAGCACAGAGAGAGAGAGGGAGAGAGAGAGAGAGAGAGAGAGAGAGAGAGAGAGGGAGCAGGTGGGACATTGAGAAAGAGAGCAACTGTGAGATAGGAGAGAGTGTGAAAGAGCGTGGGTGTGTGCGTGTGTCACTTGTGCCTGTGCCTGTGCGTGTGTGTGTGTGTGTGTGTGTGTGTGTGTGTGTGTGTGTGTGTGTGTGTGTGTGTGTGTGTGTGTGTGTGTGTGTGTGTGTGTGTGTGTGTGTGTGTGTGTGTGTGTGTGTGTACTGTGCCTGTGTGTGTCTGTCTGTGTGTGTGTGTGTGTGTGTGTGTGTGTGTGTGTGTGTGTGTGTGTGTGTGCATGCGTCCTGTAGAAGGAGGTGACCTTGTTAGACTCCAGAGCAGAGCAGGATAATCTCCCTCCATATGTCTGAGCCCTACTGGAGTCCGCCTTATAAGGCCTGTTTCCTGCATCACGCTAAGCCCCGCCCAGCGCTGTTCCTTATAAGGAAGGCTTGTTTCCTGCGTCGGACCTGGCGGCTCACCTTGGTGGGGACCGTCCAGAAAGCAAACCGCATGCTTCTGGTTTAGTTCTGCTGTGTCCTGTACCTTTAAATTGCAGCTGGTCGGCTGACACTATGTGCTTGTAAAATTATGAAAATGTGTGCAAATCTTTGAATATATATATATATATATATCGTCATTGTCGGGCAGAAACCTAGTATCTCCAAGTTTCAAATGTGTGCGTTCTTTCGCAAAGCAAAGCCCTGCTTCATCGTACAAGGCCGTCACACAAAAGTAGTGAAAACAGCCGATCTACAAGCACACAACGCCTCGCAGTGCGAGGCGTTGTGTGCTTGTAGATCGTCTGTTTTCACTAGCTTAAATCATTTTTAAAATGATAAATGCAAAACGAACGTTTTTTTGGACGTAGGTTTTCACCGGACAATGACGATTATATACTCTGTATACAAATGTTGGCTTGGCTTTTCAAGCGAACATTTGTAACTCAAATCTTTCTCTTTCTCTGGTCTCTGTAACAAAATATCTTAAGATTGGTGGTCCGTGGCCAAATACATATATATTTATGGGGGTCCTTGACATGAAAAGCTTTGAGCATCACTCCTACTGTATAGAATTAGAAACTCATGTTTATCAGAAAAGCGTTTAGGATTTAGAACACGTTGGTTGAATCAGCCTCAGGTCTTAATGGGTTAACCTCTTAATCCCTTTATGCTTCGCTGTCTGACAAGTAGCGGAGGCAGCCGATCTACAAGCTCACAGCGTGTTGCAAGGGGACATTTTGTTTTGCTTATAGATCGTCTATTTTTGCTAATTTTGAGTTTGAATGCGGTTAACTGTAACAGCAAATGTAGAAGCATTCCTGTGATCACACACAACATTACATCATTACAAGCACAACCGCTAGAAAAGTACACAAAGTTGAATCATCGGCAAGGTTTTAATAACTCCATTGTTGCGACCGTCAGGTCGCAGTTACTATCAAAACCTCGACCAGCTGTCCATCCGTCAGTCTCTCACACCTCACACCTCACATTTTTTCCCTGCTCATATCTCCGCAACCGTTGCCCCGATCAGGGACGTGCTGGGCCCCTGATTCAGCCCGGGAAAAAGAGTTGGAGAGGCGCGCTATAGAGAGAGATCTCTCTCTATAGCGCTGCTGCTACTCAAAGACTTGCCATTTCAGATCATGACAAGTGACAAGCCATTGGACCATTTACATGAGTTATATTTTGTTGTTGTCGGATGGAAACCTTGTATGTCCAAAACCGTTTGTTTTGTATTTATCATTTAAAAAATTATTTAAACTAGTGAAACGCCTCGCGGTGCGAGGCGTTGTGTGCTTGTAGAGCTGCTATTTTCACTACTTTTGTGCGACGGCCTTGTATGATGATGGAGGGCTTTGCTTTGCGAAAAGATTTACAAATTTGAAACTTGGAGATACAAGGTAATGGCCGGCCTGGACCGGCCGGGAACGAACCGGCCATTTGGGAGTTGTCCCGCTTTTCCCAATGGCCAGCACGTCCCTGGCCCCGATCCATGCCACATTTTGCACACACACTCCTTTTGCCTGTCAAACCACAACCTCCACCTCCATCAATTCTCACATGGCCCGCTTCTAGCGCAACCATGAGGCAGATTCTTGCAAAACACATTTTTTGGACACTGATTCCTACAAATGTTGCCCTAAAATCACGCGAATCGGTACACACTGGCTCTACACTCATATCATATCATCACAACGCCTCGCGACGCGAGGTGTTGTGTGCTTGTAGATCTGCTGTTTTCACTAGTTTAGTACATTTTATAGATGATAAATACAAAACGAACGGTTTTGGACATACAACGACCCGACAACGACGATATGCTATAAATATAAGGTGCTGGGAGTGAAAATTATAATAGGGGTGCCTCGGATTAAAACAGATATTTATGGGGTGCCCTGAGACAAAACGGTTTGGGAACCCCTGATCTACAGAACATGCAGTGAATAATAATGACCTGGTGTCAGTTATTGTCAGAGGTCAGAGGCGGGGCGTCAGTGGCGTCAGTTCAGAAAAAGGTAAGGTATGGCAACATGACTGGTGTCTTGCACGCGCGCGAAAGACACCAGTCATGTTGCCATACCTTAGCAACAGGCATGTCATGATACATTTATTTTAAGAAGTACATTCTATTTTTTCCCCCCAAAATGTCTATGGTTTCTTGGGCTGGATATGGCAGTCTGGAACAGTTGTTCAAGTGCAGCTCAACTTGACATAATATAGTAAACGTGCCACAATTAACAATAATGAGCAGCTGACCTGCGGAACCTGGGAATATACTATTCTGTCAAGATGGGGAGAATAAAAGTGTAGAGAATATAATTATAATACCTTGTTAAATTTTGCATGTGTAGTTATTTTACTGTAATTTAACAACATAATAACCAGCACAGATAGACAAAGAGACATTCATGGATTTATATTTAAATTAAAAGTAACTTTTATTTTCCCCCCCTGGACCCAGGGGGTGGCAGCTGCATAGCCCTACCATACCCAATTGACGCCCCTGCGGGGCGTTGAAGCAGTCATTAAGCTGTCAACGCAATGATCCTACCATGGCCTCATGATACGCACATACGCACGCACGCACACACACACACACACACACACACACACACACACACACACACACACACACACACACACACACACACACACACACACACACACACACACACACACACACACAGAGCAGGAGCTCATCTGTGAAATGCACTTGTTTTAAGCCCTCCTGATTCACTGGTCCTGACTGAACTGACTGCGGTCCACAGCTCACCGCTTTGTTTAGTTTTGCTTTAATCTAATCTGTGACATGATTATTAGTAATTAGCTCCCTCCTAATTAGGAGGAGACAAAGACTACATTGTTCCCTTTTTGTGGCAGGGATTTAGTTTGATTCAGGAGCAGAAGCAGCTTCATGTCACCATCATGACCATGATCACCATGTTTTCTTATTAGGTGTGTGTGTGTGTGTGTGTGTGTGTGTGTGTGTGTGTGTGTGTGTGTGTGTGTGTGTGTGTGTGTGTGTGTGTGTGTGTGTGTGTGTGTGTGTGTGTGTGTGTGTGTGTGTGTGTGTGTGTGTGTGTGTGTCTGTCGGTGTGTGTCGGTGTGTGTCAGATTGTGTCTGGAGCTAATCTCGCAAATTTCTCCATTAATATTTTTTAATATTGAACATTGATTTCGTAATGGAAGTCAGCAGGGCTCTGATTGGGCTGAAGCCAATGCCCAAATTTGGATCATCATCATAGTGATGATGTCATAGATGATGAGTGGTGTCACAGGCTGGTCATATGAAGTCAGAGATCCACATTGGATCCACACTGTTCCCACGTGGATCATCGTTTATTTTATTAATAATGATGATCAATCATTGGTGTTCTGTTTTCTATTATTTCATGTGCAGTGCTAACCGCTCCTACGTCTGGCTTAGTGTGTATGTATGTATGGGTGACCGTATGAGTACGGATCTCCATGTATGGAGATAACTGATGTAAAAGGACATGTGTGTTATGTTTGATACCACGCGCACAGGTGTGATTTTTTTATATCAATGTTATATTGTCAATAAAATCATGCCAATTATTTGGGGCCCACTTGCAAATTATGCTCATGGCCCACTGGGTGAGAATCACTCCATTAGAACGGGGTTTGTTATTGGTTGAATCTTATCTCATGGTGTCATGTGGTGATGTTATTGGTTGAATGTTTCATAATGTTGGAGTGTTTCAGATGTTATTGGTTGAAGGTTTAATATCCATGTTCTCTGTATGTTTCAGATGAGTGTGAGGCTGTATGTTTTAACATCCATATCTCTGTATGTTTCAGATGAGTGTGAGGCTGTATGTTTTAATATCCATGTTCTCTGTATGTTTCAGATGAGCGCGAGGCGGTGCAGAAGAAGACCTTCACTAAGTGGGTGAACTCTCACCTGGGCAGGGTCACCTGTCGTATTGGTGACCTCTACACCGACCTGAGGGATGGACGCATGCTGATCCGTCTGCTGGAGGTTCTGTCTGGAGAACAGCTGGTCAGTACCTTACTGTACACTACTGTATTTATAACAGCTGGTCAGTACCTTACTGTACACTACTGTATTTATAACAGCTGGTCAGTACCTTACTGTACACTACTGTATTTATAACAGCTGGTCAGTAGCTTACTGTACACTACTGTATTTATAACAGCTGGTCAGTACCTTACTGTACACTACTGTATTTATAACAGCTGGTCAGTACCTTACTGTACACTACTGTATTTATAACAGCTGGTCAGTACCTTACTGTACACTACTGTATTTATAACAGCTGGTCAGTAGCTTACTGTACACTACTGTATTTATAACAGCTGGTCAGTAGCTTACTGTACACTACTGTATTTATAACAGCTGGTCAGTACCTTACTGTACACTACTGTATTTATAACAGCTGGTCAGTACCTTACTGTACACTACTGTATTTATAACAGCTGGTCAGTACCTTACTGTACACTACTGTATTTATAACAGCTGGTCAGTACCTTACTGTACACTACTGTATTTATAACATGCTGATCCGTCTGCTGGAGGTTCTGTCTGGAGAACAGCTGGTACTTATACTATACTACTGTACTATACTACTGTACTATACTACTATACTACTGTATTTATAACATGCTGATACGCCTGCTAGAGGTTCTGTCTGGAGAACAGCTGGTACTTATACTATACTACTGTACTATACTACTGTACTATACTACTATACTACTGTATTTATAACATGCTGACACGACTACCGCTCAGTTCACACGGGTGTGATTTTTTTTAGTTCTGAGATGCCGTTGATTTCAGCTAAAACGTTGTTTAATGCAGCTTTTATTTTCGTTTTTTTGAACTCGCGTCGGGCATGGGGGCCGCCATGTTTGTTTACAAAATCTGAGTAGTGCAGCAGCCGCTTGACCAATCAGGAGCGGTGTGAGGCGGGTCGCTCCAAATGCAGCCTTTTGATTAGAAATTAGAACATAAGTTCTCATAAGGAGACTCTTTGGGAGGGACACCAGACAGAGGAAGGAAGCACATTGGTGATGATGACGTAGCTCGGGATGGCCTGCCAGGCTATGGATATCCTTGAAATAAATTAAGAAAATATTTTGGGGGGTCCCCAGATGATTAGCTTAATGTGCAACATTGTTTTCTCACTCAACAGTAAACAAACCAACATAAAGTTTAAGTGTATAGAGGGTATCTGCACATTTCTACAGTGACAATTTAAGGACTTTTTAATACCTCTGAAATGACAAATTAAACATTGGCCAAATTGTCAAATATCAGTGGCAGAAATTGTGCGTTGCGAGGCGTTGTAGATCATGTAGATCTGCTATTGTCACAATAGGACCGTGATATACAAAATCTAATGCCTCAACTCTTAGTTCTCATCAGGGGGAGAGGTCCCCAGTCAGAAGGTGATTATTTGGGGGGGTCCCCAGTTAAAAGATGATTATTTGGGGGGGGGTCCCCAGTTAAAATATGAGTATTTTGGGGGGGTCGTGGCCTGAAAAGGTTGAGAAGCACTGCTTTAGTGAGATCATCTCCTTAGGCTGCTGATATGTGTCAGAGCATACGAGCGGAGTGGAGCGCGAGCGGTGCGGGGAGCGGAGCGAGCCGTTTTTTAGTTGAGCGACTTTTATAATGGGTCTGAGCGCCGACCCTCCTCCGCTCCAAGCCGATCCTGTTGGGGCCGAGCGCTGCATGTTTCCAAATAAACAGTGCCGAGTGGAAAGATCTCCAAGTCTCCATCAAAGCCGAGGCTCACGTTACCGCAGGCATTTGTGTCGGGAACACACTGGCAAAGGAGAAAGTGTTTCGGACATGGTAGCAAACTACTTTTTTAACTCTGATTGGCGACCCTGAGTGGAGCGTGGAGCGAGAGATGCGAAAATCAAGTTGAGCGACGGAGCGGCGGGGAGCGGAGCGGCCCGGTGACCGGCCAGAGCGACGAGCGAGTGGGACAAGAGCCCTCTGGAGCGCCGAGCGGCTTTTGTCATCGCTCCACTCCGCTCGTGTGCTCTGATGTGTGTCTACTGGGGATGAGAGAACTGAAGGCTTGTTTACCAGGTTCACTTTGACACCCAGTGGCAGAGGAAGAGGTTGTAGTTTAAACTGTAACCCTACCCACAGAGTTTCACATCCTCTTTCTGTCCGTCCCTGACCCCCCCTGACCCTGTCACCCTGCTACTGCCACCCCTCACCGTGCCCCTCAAGTCAGGAAGCCATGGAAATCACACAATCTATAGTGCTTCAGTTCACAGCGTCATTTCCCTATCTTGTTCATCCTATATCATGTTGTTCTTGCACTTGTGTGCATGAAAATACAGAGGTTCCATTTCTAGTGACGGAGATTTCCCTAATAGATACAGTAGGTAGATAGATATGCACAGTTTATATAGAGAAACGGACACGTTTCGACCTATGGGCATTCTTCAGCATTTCAAATGTCACTTTAACGTCACTCTCAGTCATCATCATCTCTCTCTGTCTCTTCCCCCCCCAGCCCAGGCCCACTAAAGGCCGTATGAGGATCCACTGCTTGGAGAACAGTTCCTCCTCAGTAGTGTAGTGTGTACATAATGTATTGTCTATGTGATGTGATGTTGTGGTGTGTCCATAATGCATTGTTAATGTGGTGTGTTGTTGTGGTGTGTCCATAATGTATTGTCTATGTGGTTGTGTGTTCTTTCCAGCCCAGGCCCACTAAAGGCCGTATGAGGATCCACTGCTTGGAGAACGTGGACAAGGCTCTGCAGTTCCTCAAGGAGCAGAAGGTTCATCTGGAGAACATGGGGTCACATGACATTGTGGACGGGAACCATCGTCTGACCCTGGGTCTGATCTGGACCATCATCCTCAGGTTCCAGGTATGTTACTACACACTGTAACACAACCTAACAGACACTAACTATACAATATACACAACATCTAACCCTGGGTCTGATCTGGACCATCATCCTCAGGTTCCAGGTATGTTACTACACACTGTAACACAACCTAACAGACACTCACTGTACAATATACACAACATCTAACCCTGGGTCTCATCTGGACCATCATCCTCAGGTTCCAGGTAGGCCTACTGTCCAGCACATAACCATAACACACACCAGGTAGGCCTACTGTCCAGCACATAACCATAATAACCAGGTAGGCCTACTGTCCAGCACATAACCATAACACACACCAGGTAGGCCTACTGTCCAGCACATAACCATAACACACACCAGGTAGGCCTACTGTCCAGCACATAACCATAACACACACCAGGTAGGCCTACTGTCCAGCACATAACCATAACACACACACTTTGGAAGGAGGTCGTTGTTTTTTTGCATTCAGTGATGACCGTAGTACTACTATCATGGGAATGCAACAGTTAATTTAAATAATCGATGTAATCAATTTGATTTATCAACAATAGCCAATCTGCAAGCAAGCTCACAACGTGTCATGATGCAACACTTTGTGAGATTGTTTGTACATTGGTTATTTTACTCTTATTGTGCGACACATTGAGACGTGGGTCTCGATCGATTGGTCGTTACAGTATTAAAACAAAACAATTCTAATTTTGGATTTGTATGAAACAACAAAAATAACATGCTTCTCGGTCATTGGAAAAAGTAGAATATAATTAATCACTAAGGAGATGATTGATAGTTGCAGCTGTAAGCGCAGTACTATTTCACAGGACATGCATCCCTTCCATAGTGAGTGCATTAGACCAGGGGGGGAGGCAGTAGCTTAGTGTGACTGCTAATCAGTTCACAGTTCTACAGCTGAACCACAACAGATCAGTTTTTTACCACTCCTCTTCATTCCATCACCATCACACATCATGCTGGGCTGATCTGTCACACAGAGGTTCCATTTCTAGTGACAGCTGGTGTTTGTAGTCACTCACAGAGAGAGAGACAGATTATCACACAGGTACTACACACTGTAACAGACACTAACTATACAATATGCACTATACAATATTGACGTCCTGGTAATGACGTCAAGATCATCCCCATATGGGCTGTGATCTGACCCTGATTGGTCCAGGTCCTGACCGTGCTTGCTGGGTCATGTGACGTAATGACCAGCAGGTATGTGAATGGGAAAAGCTGACTGACAGCTGATTACAGCTGGACTCTTGTGGCCTGCTTAAACTAACGCTGAAGCTTTCATTAGCACACACGCGCGCGCGCGCACACACACACACACACACACACACACACACACACAATGTGTCGCCATGTAACTGCTTTGTGAGCTTGTAGATTGTCTATTTTTATTTCTGCTATGTGACAAAGAATAACATTTTGGATTTGGAAGAAACATTAACAAAAGCATGCTTCTCGATTATTAAATTAATGGAAAACATTTGAATAGAAGAGAATTTGCAGCCTTAACCCATTCAGGCCGGGTTCACATTTTAGTGTATGGGAGGAGCTTACAGTACATGTACAGTATGCATCAACATATTTGTTTTTGTAGGCTAATTTCTGATTTGGGCCTAACTATAGTTTAGGCCAAATGGGTTAAATGCTGTACTGTTGAGTTGAGCTGAGTGTGTAGAAGGCCCGTCTGACTGCTAATCAGTAGGTCAGTGGTCGCTGGAACAGAGTTTTTTACCAAGGATCTACACTGCTCTTCATTCCATCACCATCACACATCATGCTGGGGCTGATCCCATCCGTCACACAACGGGTTTCATTTCTACTGACAGCTGGTGTTTGTAGTCTCACAGAGAGACAGATTATTACACAGGTGTTTTGTACATCCTGCCCTCCTCCTCAAAACCATCCATTTGTTTAGTTTTCTGCTGGCAGAATCCAGCCTTGTCCAGAATGCAGAAACCAAACTAAATAAATCTCGCTCTCCTTGAACTTTGTGGAAGAATGGTGGTAGAATGTATTATTATATTGTTGTTATTACGGTTGTTTGGATTTGACCTTTATCTCTAACCTTCACATAGTACTTATGATAACTTATGCTATGACAGGATGTTTTGTACATCCTGTAGGAGCCTAGATGTCTCTGCTATTGTGTTGGTACAGGCTGTCTTGTTATGGGTCAGCTTGTCCTTGTAGCAGCTACAGTAGGACTATGTATGATCTGTTATGGATCAGCTAGTAGGACTATGGTCAGTTATGGTTCAGTTGTACTTGACTTCTCCCCATGATATCATGTACATTAAAGCATATCCATCAACCCCTAGAATAGATGAATAACATGGATATGTAATAGAGAATATTATAGGGACATACCGGTATAATGGAATTCATGATCAATTGCTAATTGATCCAGAATTCCACGACAACTTCTGATCAATCATACTAGCCGGGGAGCCACAGGCCCAAAAGCTCAAAGAATAGGGTTTTACCTGTGACGTTATGACATACTTTTTATTTTTGTTTCTCCTAGCAGACAGAGGTTGTTGGGCTGGTTAGGAAGGGTTAGGGTGAGGCACTGTCCCATGTTGTTAGAAGGTCCTTCATTTAGTTGTCATTGACCTGCCCAAGCTGAACACAGTTCACATTGAGGGGAGACTACTGCTCCTGACCATCTGAGTAGTCATCAGCTGGGAGGAGCTGAAACAGCATTACCCCATTAATAAAGGTCTGTCCACAATAATAGAAAATACACTTGTATAGAGCACTAAGGGACTCTGGTTGAGGGGCATAGGGTTTAAGTGTTTAAACTCTATGCACTTTGTAGAATAGGCGATATACAAGTTGCTATAGTGGCTATTTTCACGGAATGTTCACCTTATCATGACATGGTCATTCTTAATATAACACAGCCACTCTTAAGGTTCAACTCCCCAGTGAGAGCTCATTAAAAACATTTGCAGGGTGAATACAGAACGCATATCATCAGGGGTGTCTCACCAGATTCTGGGCCCTGGGTACAAGGATTCACCACGGGCCCCCCATGAATGTTCTTCATAGGAGGAACTGGGAACGCATTATTACACATTATTTTGAGCTTTAACTATTGAAAAATAGCAGATACACAAGCTTGGTGCCGCGCTGCGTCTTTGAATATTTCAAATCCCTCTAAGGTTTTTTTTTTAAAAAAACAATGTTTCTATGTCAATTGGCACTCAAACCTTTTCATGTGAAGGACCCCCAAAATGATATGTATTTGCCCACGGACCCCCGTCTCAAAATATTTAGTTCCAGGGACCACCCAGAAGCAAAATTTGAGTTACAAACGTTCGCTTAAAAAATAAATATATTCAAAGATTTGCACACATTTTCACGACTTTTCAAAAATAGCATAGCTCGCAGCGCGGCACTCGGTGCCGCGCTGTGAGCTTGTAGATCTGCTATTTTTCAATAGCTAAAGTATAAAATAATTAAGGCCCCTCCACCTTGGGCCCTAGTAACTCAGTCCCACTCCCCCCCCTCCCCCTTGTGACACCCCTGCATATCATACAATACTCCCCTGTTCCCAGCGGGTCTCATGCTCCGGTGCCAGGCTTTCCTTGTCTCCATCTAATCAGGGACTCATTTAAAGACAGCAGATTAATGTAAACAACTTCCTGCTAGATTAGAAAACTAGGAATAGATCGCTTGGTCAGGATGGGAGTTGAGCAGCATTAGGAGATACATTACATCTGCTCCTGTCTGCCTGTCTTGTTACATAACACAGTAGTTCTTAAAGTGGGGCCCGGGGACCCCCACCGGTCCTCGGGAGAGTTCCAGGGGGGGTCCCCAGAAAGAAAATGATGAACAGAAGCCTTATTTCAGAGATGGAGAAAACATCACAAACTGTGACACATTGTGAGCTCTGGCAGTATTGTGTTTTCCTGGGACATCATGTCCAAAGTATAGGGACGTCAGGTTGAACGTGGTTATTATTTTTATTTTTATCTTTAAGACTTGTTTTTGGGCTGTTATGCCTTTATTGATAGGACAGTAGACTGACAGGAAAGGTGGAGAGTGATAGGGAGTGACACGCAGCAAAGGTGGTCGGGATCGGGATTCGAACCCGCGACACACTGTCAAGCATCAGAGCCTATGTGGTAATGCGCCTGGACCGCTAGGCCAGCAGGCGCCCCAAACGTGCTTCATTTAATTATAATTTCACCAGATACAGTAGATAGAAGGTAATCCAACAAGATAAGAATAACTATTCAGATCATCCCAACCTACACTGTGTAGACCATTGGTTCTCAAGGTGGGGTCCGGGGACACCCAGGGGTCCTTGAGGGAGTGTCAGCTAAATGATAGTTAGGAACCAAATGGACGTTCATGGGAATGTAACACAAGAAGACAATTCCTTTGTGGCGTTTGTGTTTTTTTTTTAGAGGGTAGAGTTTGTTGTGGTTTCTGTGTCAAATTAAAGGCTTTTAGTGATCACTTTACGGAGTGTGCGGAGGCTCCCTTTAATCTTTCATCTTGCTCCTTCTTGGCTCCAGAACCTCACCTAAATCTACTGGCAGATGATATGAGCTGTGTTTGTTTCACTAGTGATCAATTCACTG
>NC_137826.1:58238294-58258294 GCF_963921795.1 Nannobrachium achirus
TTTTTTAAAGAGAAAACAATAAAAAATAAATAAAAATGCCCTGAATGCCCTAGCTCACTGACTCACTAAGGATATGTTGTATCATTATACATCCCTACTCCTGCTAACTGGTTTAGCTGTAGTTACTGGTTTATTAATGTTTACAAAACCCAGAAGGAAATTGGTGCTGCTGCTGCTGCTGCGTTTATTAATTATTCCCCCATATCTGTGGAATACATTACGCTGAGAAATCAGTGAGGAAAGCACAGTCAACATGTTTTAAAACCCATCTCCTTTAATTAATATTTTATTTATGAGGTGATTCCATTGTATTGAACAATTATGTTTTTTAATTTGAGTTTTTAATGTATGGCTTTTTCCACTGTGCCGTGAAGCACTTTGAGCCACCTGTCTATGTATGAAAATATTATGTTTTATTATCATCATTATATAATAGATTATTATGCATTAAAGCTCCACTAGTGCTTCTCAGATCCAAAGATTAGTTTTACCAGGAGGACACCCATGTTGACCCTCTTCATGAAATATAAAATAATTGATGTTCCTACGGTGCCAAACGTTGATACTGCCCCATGCAGCGGGTTCTGACAATGCTTTTCAACTGGAATGGAAATCTATGTCCGTCAACTAAATTTTTCCCACAGAAAAAACTAAAGAAGAACTCAATAAAAACTAATCTATGATAACTAAATCTAAGACTAAATACATTGACAATTCCGTCAACAAACAGGGAAAAAAAAGTGTAAAATCTGCCATTGTGACAGCATCAAGGCACCGCCAACATACTTTTTCATCGACAAAAGCAACTGTAGATTCATATTTAGTAGACTAAAACTAGACTCAAACTAAAAGCACAGTGCATCAGGCCACCTCCAATAGAGAACAGGTGTTATTTGAAGCAGATAAATGCTGTTTTCTTCCAAGTGGAAGACGGAGTGGCCTGGGGCAGCGTAGAGACACACAGAGGACGCTTCAAGCTACTCTGGGTTTTTAGGGCTGCTCAGAACATAACAGAACAGAACAGAACAGAACATAACAGAACAGAACAGAACAGGACAGAACAGAACAGAACACCTCTCTGCACAAGCAGCCTGCGGTGCACACATTAACAGTGGTGGGAAAAGTACTCAAATGTTTTACTTAAGTAAAGTATCAACACTGCAATTTAGAAATACTCTGGTACAAGTAAACGTCTGGAATTCAAAATGTACTTGAGTTAAAATACAAAAGTATTGTTGTGAAAATGTACTTAAAAGTACAAAAGTAAAATTACTCATTATGCAGAATGTACCATAATGTTTCAAGTTTTCAAACACATTAAAACACATTGGATTTGGTGTGCAAGGCTGTGCGGAATCCACACTGCGGATCCGAAAAGGAGTCATAAAAGGAGTCAATGAGTTTTTACCGCATGCGACAAGACACACGAAAAAACGCTCTCAAGAGTTAACATCATTTAGCTGGGAAGACTAGTAGTGACAGTGGAAGCTAATGGGGATCAATGTAAAGAATAAAGGACCACTGGTGGTCCCCGGACCACTGGTTGAGAACCACTGCTTCAAACTGTCATTAAGCGAAAACAGCCACATTCTTTTTGTAATCGTCAACATCTTATTTGGAAGTGGATGTTAATTTAAACATAAAATGCTGCTACAGTCCAGTACATACAGTTCATGCTATTTCTGTCTCTGACTGACTGTACAGTACAGTACAGTAAAGTACAGTCCTCCTGGGAGTCAGTTAATGATTAATCACCTCTGAACTCCTCTCTCTCTCTCCACAGATACCCTAATGTTTATTGACCTCTGACCTCTCTCTCTCCACAGATACCCTAACGTCAACGTCCATAACTTCACCACCAGCTGGAGGGACGGCCTGGCCTTCAACGCCATCGTGCACAAACACAGGTCAGAGGTCAAACACTCACTCCTGGAGTTTCTCCCTACTGCTGCTGCTGCTAGTGGTACCATGTGACTGACTGACTGACAGCCAGACAGAGTATTTTAGCGTTATAATTGGTTCACAACATTTTACCCTTGAAGCCCCAGCGTGTGCATGCATGAACGCATGTACTTCACAATGATGTTGCTATGTTAAAGTTATATAGAATACAGAATAACTAGTAGGAATACCATAGTTTCAGCCCCCCCAAACCCAGTGCGCTTAAATGAATGTGCATACATGTTCAAGCACGCACAGTGCACACATGCACACGCACCAAGGTCGTTGCATACAGGCAACACTTTCACACACACAAAGCACTGTTCTTTTTTTTATGTGATGGTGTTTTGTTAGGCCTGAGAATGTCTGAGAATATTATTGTTCTAATTGACAATTTGGTTGAGGGGGCACGGTGGCGCAGTCAGTAGTGCTGTCGCCTCACAGCTAGAAGGTCCTGGGTTCGATTCCCGCCGGGGGACACTGTGGGTGCTGGGGGCGTGTTCCCTCCTCCGCGTCATCAGTGCCCACACCCTAGGTGGGGTTGGCAAAAGGGCCTTTCTGTGTGGAGTTTGCATGTTCTCCCCGTGTCTCCTAGGGTAGATACCCTCACAAAAACATGCAGTAATCCTGGTCTCTATAAAGCCTCCCCCTGGCCAGCCGGGGCGCCTGATGGAGGGGAATGGAACTGGTTGGAATAACGTGTTCCTTCCACGCGCTACATCCAACCGGGGAAGCTCCCCCTGTCAGGTGATAAGAAGCGGCCTGCTCACTCCTCATGCATTGAAGGAAGCATGAGCTCAGTTCGGGGCCCTCCCCAGGTTGGCAGAGGGAGAGTAGAGCCCAGGATCACAGCTTAGGCAATTGGCACTGGGTGAAAAAATGGGTTACAAAAATCGTGGGATAAAAAAAAAAAAAAAAAAAAAAAAAAAAGACAATTTGGTTGTAACTGCTGAAAACTGGGACATAAAACTGTAAACTAAAGCAGGCTGTCTGGTCACAATAAGGACAGCAGACAGTGTACGATGAGCTGGACTGATGTCACATTGACAACACACAGGATGACAGCTGGAACCTCAATGAGAAATAGTCCAGAAAGAGACTTGATGATTCTGTGCAAACATGTTGACATACCTCAAAGCAGACACAGGGTACTTAGAGAAGTGC
Source organism: Nannobrachium achirus (assembly GCF_963921795.1). NCBI lineage: Eukaryota > Metazoa > Chordata > Actinopteri > Myctophiformes > Myctophidae > Nannobrachium > Nannobrachium achirus. The sequence continues at coordinate 58,241,400 of NC_137826.1, forward strand.
CATATACATAAATTCCAGGTATTATTATAATTATGATGTAAATAGAATGCAAAGAGAACATTGTAGTGCTTCACAGAAACTAGAATAGCAGGTAAACATCAGACGGGGTCAGCCCAGCCTTACAGGTATGTTCTATTAGCTTTGCCTTAGGGAAAAAAACTATCCTCAAGTTTACAGCGTCCCATAGTGCATAAGGTGTGACACCAGTCCCTGTGCCGCAGCCGAGCCGAGTGTGATCTACAAGCTCACAGCAGTCACATCTGCGACGCGACGTGAGCTTGTATGTCTGCTGTTCACCGGATGTGTCCCACACATAATTCTACAGTAAATTCCCACAGAAACAGGTGGATCAAAACTATCAAAACTATAATCTGTCTAAAGCCCCTTTTCCACTGGCCCAACTCCACACCACTCCACACCACACTGCCCACACTAATCACTGTTATAATATATTATAGTGTATTATAATTATCATAGTAATACATTCATACTTTATAGTGTATTATAATCACAGTTATAATGTATTATAATTTAGGATAGTTGCAATACAAATTTATATTGTATTATAATCACAGTTAAAAGGGTCAATTTGTTTCTTACCGATAGGGGTACTTTTGTGTAATGGAAAATGTAGATATTTTTATGTGGTGTGGTGTGGTGCGGTGTAGTGTGGTGTGGTGTGGTGCTAAAGCTGCAGTCGAAAAGGGGCTTAAAGGAGTAGTTCGCATTCCTAAGACAAAAATGTGATAACAATAAATTTACCCCCATTCGTTCCGGATGGGGACCCGTTTCGAAACGGGTCCCCATCCGGAATCAATGGGGGTACATTTACTCAAATCACATTTTTGTCTTAGGAATGTGACAAAAAACTAAAAATATTATTGAACTCTAGTCTCCATGGCATGAGTAATCAATAGAAAAAAAGTCATTTTGGGGGTGAACTACTCCTTTAAGGTGGTCAAGCAAAACACATGTCACAGAAACATGTCACTTTTGCCTTGCATTGTGAGCTTGTAGATGGTCTATGTTCTCCCCTATATGTGCTTTAATGTAGGACAATTAAAGTCTACAGGGCTTATAGTTAATACCACGATGTGAGTATAAAAATATATTGAACTCCACCTCCTCCTGTTCTTTCTCAAACTGTCTGCAGTTTCTGGTCAGAATGGATGGAAGTAACTTTGGGTGCGCGTTGACCCAGATCACTAAAATAATAACCCATTTATTTAATGTGCAGACGAGCCATATGGCCTGCCCGGCGACCCGTTAGCCCCCTCTGCTGGGGATGGGTGGTTAGGACACTAACAGCCATGACACATCAAAGTAGGGGGTCTAATCAATGTTAAAAGTACCTGTTAAAATGTGTTTATTCTTTTCAAAATGTCTCAAAATCTTTCTAAAAGAACTGATAAATCTGATATGTCCGAATAGAACCAAGGAATAAAACAGGGCTTAATTAGTTAATGTATATAATCTAATTGTACAAAGTAACTAGTAACTATAGCTGTCAAGTAATATTGGAGTAAAAAACAATTGTAATATTTTCCTCTTATATGTAGTGGAATTAGAAGTATGTACTGTTTAAGTACTGAAAATGCAAGTAAAAAAATAATTAATTGCGCTTAAGCACAGTACATGAGTAAAGGTATTTAACTGGTTTCCACAGACATCAGTCACTGTTTGTTTCACTGAGAGCCTGAAGAGCATGTTGGCTCAGTGTTGTGGTAAAGTACTTAGACATAGAAAGGCTGATGCCACCATGGGCTCTGGGGCCTACAGTACAGTACAGTACAGTACAGTACAGTACAGTACAGTACAGTACACACGTCGCTCCAATGAGGATGATTTTATCCACAACTTTCCAACATCCCATAGTGCATTGCGCAGAAGTTGCACGGAGCTTCCGGCGCCGCAGCCGAGTGTGATCTACAAGCTCACAACAGTTGCATCTGCGACGCCACGTGAGCTTGTATGTCTGCTGTTAACCGGAAGTGTGGTGGAAACAATTCTCCAGTAAATTCCCGCGGAAAGAGGTGGATATATGGTAAAGTAAATTGAAGTGGAGTGGAGTCTTCCTGTTGCCCAAAGGGAAGGAGCTCCTCTCTATCTATCCTATCTCAGTCCACCATGATCTCCTATGGTCCATTGTTCTCATCCTCCATGATCTCCTATGGTCCATTGTTCTCATCCTCCATGATCTCCTATGGTCCATTGTTCTCATCCTCCATGATCTCCTATGGTCCATTGTTCTCATCCTCCATGATCTCCTATGGTCCATTGTTCTCATCCTCCATGATCTCCTATGGTCCATTGTTCTCATCCTCTATGATCTCCTATGGTCCATTGTTCTCATCCTCCATGATCTCCTATGGTCCATTGTTCTCATCCACCATGATCTCCTATGGTCCATTGTTCTCATCCTCCATGCAAAGTAGAGGACAGGAAGCAGAGTGGCTCATTAAAGTAGGCGTGGTCACAGGGACTGAAATGTAAGCTCTTTCATGGCACTTCTGCGTTGCCAGATTTTGTGAGAGAAACAAAGCGGTCGGGACAACGAAAACAAGACCGAAATCAAATACACTTTAGAAACAAGTCCCTACCCCCCAAAAGACACAATCTGCCACTACCTATATTTACAAGCGACTTTACATAAAAACATAACCACATAACCAGAGTCGCTTATATGAACAGGGGGCTGGGGCCTGGGGCAAAAACAGGGGACAAAACCCCCAAATGACTTAACTCTGGACTCCATAGAATAGGCTTAAGTGATCCTTTCTCCCTTAATAAGGCTTTTGTTTAGATGTTAATATTATAGATTACACTGCAACCAGTGAATATTATTGACTATTATGTTATTTTACGACTTTCTCTGGTGGCAGTCGACTTGTGTAATGAAGTCGACTGGTCGACATTTTGGCTAATGCCCTAGTGACAATGCCCTAGTTAACACTGAACCTTCAACACTACCCACTGACAAATGATGTCCCAGCCTTTATTTTTATATTTTTACACAACTGTTATCCCATGCACGGTGGAACTTAATTTTCAGCTTCACCCATGCAGCTGAGTGCTGCCTACAGAGGAGTGCAGAGCAGTTAGGGCTTAGGTGTCTTGAACTTCCACACATTGCTGGCCTGGCCTGAAATCATACCTGCGACAACCAGGAGCTTTACTTAACCACTGCACCACCCGAGTGCCTTGAAAGATATTTTAGTTTGAGGCACTACATGAACTATGTTTTTATTTTCTTGTCAACTTGCAACTTGCTACTGTTTATCTCTCTTGAGATCAGACCAGATTAAAACCATCTCCCCTCCTCTCCTCTCCTCTCCTCTCCTCTCCTCTCCTCTCCTCTCCTCTCCTCTCCTCTCCTCTCCTCTCCTCTCCTCCACAGATCCGACCTGATTGAGTTTGACACCCTGAAAAGGAACAATGCCCACTACAACCTGCAGAACGCCTTCAACGTGGCCGAGAAGGAACTGGGCCTCACCAAGCTACTGGACCCTGAAGGTAAGAACTGGGCCTCACCAAGCTGATATAACTTACTATAGAGAAGAATTAGGCCTTCCTTATAGATGATATAGCTTAAGAACTGGGCCTCACCAAGCTGCTGGACCCTGAAGGTAAGAACTGGGCCTCACCAAGCTACTGGACCCTGAAGGTAAGAACTGGGCCTCACCAAGCTGCTGGACCCTGAAGGTAAGAACTGGGCCTCACCAAGCTACTGGACCCTGAAGGTGGGTTGATATGACTGAGAACTGGGCCTTATAGCTGATATAACTTACTATAGAGAAGAACTGGGCCTTATAGCTGATATAACTTACTATAGAGAAGAACTGGGCCTCACCAAGCTGATTTAACTTACTATAGAGAAAGGAACTGGGCCTCACCAAACAGTTGGACCCTGAATGTGTGTTGAAATGACGCTGGACATACCGTAGTTCTAGCCTGGTCCCAGCCTGTTTGCTCCGTTCCACGATCTGTTTTGTCTCTCCGCATCACAGTCTGGAAATTACTCACTTGACTCGCATTTCTGAATGTCCGTTGAGACGTCGCGAGGTCATTGCTGATTGGGTGTTGTTCCAACGAATCAGAGCAGGGTTAGGGTAGCTACGTCATCAGCCAGCCAATACAGACTGGTCCCGCCCTGCACCACAGACCAATCGGAAGCCGCGGTGGCTGGAAAGCCACGTGGTGTTGTTCCAACGAATCAAAGTAGGGTTAGGGTAGCTGCGTCATCAGCCAGCCAATACACACTGGTGTGTTTGACAGACATCAACTAAGACCAATCGGAAGCCACGGCTGTGTGAATCCCGCCTCTATGTCCCACCTCCGGGAGAGAGAAAACAGATCGCGGAACGGAGCAAACAGGCTGGCAACCAGGCTACAGTAGTTCACCAGTGCATGAGTAGTACAGTACGTATTTTCGTATGATTTATTTTTAATTGTTACATTCACCCACTGCGACATTCAGACAAGATGATGCGAAAAGCGCAGCAAATCAATGGTCTCAAAAAATGGTGCCCCTTTAGTTTTAGGAATTTTATAGTTTAGGTTTTTGTTTGGTTTAGTCTTTGAGATTTGTGTATAGGCTTTATGGGGAAAGCATTGATTTATAGATCGGTGACAAAGATGTGCTGAAAGCATGCATGACGGTGGAAAAACTCAAATGAGGATGATTTTTCATCTTCATTTTATTTATTTATTCTGTTTATTTGGGAACCGCTGGTCTGAATCTCTCCACACAAATCAAAGTCCCAGCAGTGACTCACCGAGGTGTGGGTTGTTGTGCTTACAGTGCGATGTGGCCTCAGAACTACAGTAGAACGTGATCCTCTTCTCCTTCAGGCCCTCCGTCTTTAACCTTCAAAGACCGGGAACGCGCCGAGTCGCGTTCGATTTTAACCACTTTAACCTTTATTTTATGCTCTAACTATTGAAAAATAGCAGATATACAAGCTCACAGCGCGGCACCGAGTGCCGCGCTGCGAGCTTGTAGATCTGCCATTTTTGAAAAGTCATTTTGAATATATCTATTTAAAAGTGAACATTTGTAACTCAAATATTTGCTTCTGGGGGGTCCCTGGAACAACATGTTTTGAGATGGGGGAGGGGGGCCAAATACATGTAATTTTAGGGGTCCTTGACGTGAAAAAGTTTGAGAACCACTGACATAGAAACATAGGTTTTTCAAAAAAAAAAAACCTTAGAAGGATTCAAAAGACACTTACAGAATCGGGTCAAAATATGGTCAAAATTCTAATGTTCAAGATTTATCAAAAATAACAGATCTACAAGCTCGCAGTGCGGCACTCGGTGCCGCGCTGGGAGCTTGTAGATCTGCTATTTTGTAATAGTTAAAGCATAAAATAATAATACACCATATTGTGTTACCCGTTCTAAATGAGTTAAGTGTTGTCCTCCCAGCCGTGACACAACCTGGACTCGCATATCCTCCATTGTTCTCTGCTCTGTTCGGGGTTGAATTGCACTGAATGTGTTTACATTGCGTCTCAAGCTGATCTGGTATTGTATGTAACGCTACTTGAATTCAAACCTTAACCCATTTAGGGCCTAGAATTATTGAATGCTTTAACCAGTAGAAAAATAGCAGATATACAAGCTCACAGCGCGGCACCGAGTGCCGCGCTGCGAGCTTGTAGATCTGCTATTTTTTGGAAAAAGTCGTGAAAATGTGATGTGCAAATCTTTGAATATATGTATTTTCAAAGCGAACGTTTGTAACTCACATTTTGCTTCTGGGGGTGGTCCCTGGAACGAAATATTTTGAGATGCGGGTCCGTGGCCAAATACATATCATTTTGGGGGTCCTTGACGTGAAAACGTTTGAGAACCACTGACATAGTAACTAACTGAGTAACTAACTGAGCTCCAGTTAAGTGAAAAGGACCTTTTCTTTGACGATGGCTGGCCAGATTGCTGACATAGAAACATAGGTTTTTCAAAAGACACTTATAGAATCGTGTCAAAATTCTAATTTTCACGATTGTTCAGCACTCGGTTGTTCAGCACTCGGTGCCGCGCTGTGAGCTTGTATATCTGCTATTTTTCAATAGTTAAAGCATAAAATAATGACACACAATACTGTGTACCCGTTCTGAATAGGTTAAGTCGTCCCACTACCCTACAAACCCCACGGAGGGACGTGAGACCCCCCTGGGGGGAGATCATGACACCCTGTCTGTCCGCGCTAAGCCAGCGTTCTTTGTTGACTGGGTGTTAAATTGTCGAGGATTACGGGAATTGATTACAGCTTGGAAGCTCACATTCACATGCCATTAAGACCCATTTACACAGTGGTGCGGTTGTGTGCCTTGGAGAGATTAGGGCATTCACCAAATATTCAAATATATTCGAATATTCTAATATCAAAGTCACTATTCGACGTTGATCACCGAAGTCGAATATTCGCTTATTTTTTTATTGTTTTGTCTTTAAAAACATAATATTTCTTCATGGTTTATAAAGGTTGGCTTGATAAGAAGTCATAAGAACCCTGACAAGCACTTGGAATTGTAGGTATTACATTTAATGTGACTCGGTTCCACAGATAAATATTGTGAAAATAGCAGTGAGCATGTAGATCTGCTATTTTCACAATGTTTGCCTCTTGCTTACTTAATATATGGCCAGTTTGGCCAGTCCTGTCAAATATTCAACTATTCGAATACTTTGAGGTCGAATAATTCGAATACTAAAAATCACTATTCGTGAATGCCCTAGTAGAGATCTGCTATTTTCAGCGTGGTGCACCTTGTAGATCTGCTGTTTTCAGCGTGTGATGGCGTATGAATTAATATTAGATGGTGAAGAGTTTGACACCTATGTTGGGTCCCATAATTATGAAAGGCATGTTGTGTGGATATGAAATTGAAGTGAAATTGAAATATGAAGACTTTATTAGAAGTTTGCATAGGAAAAGGTACAGTTTCATGGCGGTACAGTTCACTGGTACAAGGTCAACTAAAAGGAGATCCTAGAAAAGACTAAGCTTATTTCCATAGGAAACCATTGAAGTATCTCATATAACATTGAATGACAGACGGATAGAACACAGTAATATGCAGTAGATATAGTAAAGAAAAAGTAAATGAAAATAAAATAAACAGTGCAAAAAATATATACTGTAGGTAAATACAAAGAAGGGTCAGGGGAGGCTGGACTAGGTTTGTTATTGCCAGTTGCGAACGGCTGCCGCCTGTAAGTGGGTTTTCAGGGCGATTTTTAAAGGATGCTAGGGAACCACAGTCCTGGCCTTCGGTAGGGCAAACTCATGTGCGCTTTGTCTTTGATAATTACACGGCCCGGTCAGACAATTCAGCGATCCTGAATAATCACTCTGTCAAACTATCCGCAGTGCTTTTGTTTGCCAAACAAACACACATTGTCATTTCACTGTTAAACAGTTACACTAAACCTAGCATAATATAATGAACCGTTTTCCTTTAGCGCAAGCAACGCAATCCTCTTAAAATCCGTGGAAATCGTTTGGTTGTTATAATTTTGTACCAGTTCATACATTTTCTTTCTTTACTAAGTAGCTGTGTGATAATCAGAACAACGAGCGGTCACCTGCTCGTTACTGAGAAACAAACCCCCCAGAAAACTATAAACCCTCTCAGGCTGATTAAGACCCCTCTGCTGGACGGGGTCAGAAGGTCAGGGGGGCGTCGTGGGGGTCAGGGTCTAATCACCCTGTCTTTGGTTTTATTTCTCAATAAGGAGCAGCTGACCGCTCATGATCCCTGGCTTATAGACGAGCAGGCAGGAGGTGTTCAGATGTAGAGGAGCTTGTAGAGAGGACATCACATCACCGAGCAGATGTTTGTGTTGACCATGCAGATGTGAGCGCTGACATTGATCCAGATGTGTGTGTGCTGTGCATCTCTCTCCAGATGTGAACGTGGACCAGCCTGATGAGAAGTCCATCATCACCTATGTGGCCACCTACTACCACTACTTCTCCAAGATGAAGGCTCTGGCCGTGGAGGGCAAGCGCATTGGCAAGGTTAGACGCTGCTATGTGCTCATGCATGTGTGCCTGTGCGTTCGTGCATGCGTGCGTGCGTGTGGTCTTGTATTACTGTATTTGTGACACATTTACCAACACGTGTAGTAGAATTTGAGAAACAAACAGTGATGACTTGGTTCTCCTCACAAGACAATTTGGTTAAAAAATAGTCTTTAGTTTGTCTTAAAATTATGAAAAGATTCATGTTAGGATTAGGATTTATGCTTGAGTTATACATGTGTGCGTGTATGTGTGCGTGTATGCGTGTGTGCATGTGAAGTTGCATCGAAAATAGCTGATCTACAAGCTCACAATGCTTTGTGATGCGTTGTACGAGCTTGTAGATCTGACGTTTCCGGTGCACAAAACACCCGCTGCCCAACTGAGTGTAACTCTGGCTTCACGGCCAGGGTGTTGTCACAAGTTTAGCTAGTAATACAAACGTGTGTGTGTGTGTGTGTGTGTGTGTGTGTGTGTGTGTGTGTGTGTGTGTGTGCGTGTGCGTGTGCGTGCGCGCGCGTGTGTGCGTGCATGGCATGTGGGCTTTTCGGTATCACATGCGTGTCATTTAACACAACGTGTCTAGTGTTACGCTGGGATTTGTGACAACTGTTGTCACTAAATGTCATACATTCACACAACTGTACTGTATAGCTTAAGCCAGTGTTTCTCAACCACTGTGCCCCTGAGCTTCTAGATCTGCTGTTTTCACTACTGTTGTGCGACAGCCTTGTATGATGAAGCAGGGCTTTACTTTACGAAGAAACATACACATTTGAAACTTGGAGATACAAGGTTTCTTGCGACAGTGACGATATTTACACCCCCATATTATGTTGGTGTGCCCATGGATTCTTGGGACATGAAAAGTGTGCCCATGCAGAAAAAAAGGTTTAGAAACACTGGCTTAAGCATTTATTTCACGAAATATCCACACAAAACAACTTAGCAGACCTTAAGTTACAGAACCGAATCATTTTCCTTCACCAAGCGACATTAAAGACATCCCCATAACGTAAAGCACAGTAAAGTAGTATGACCCTCCCAGACGGATCATTCAAAAGTTCACCTCACAATGGATAGGGAAATACAAGGGAAATAAGTAGGACTGTAACGATATAGTAACTGAATCGAAAAATCGATTTTAATTAGCAATGATCTACTAATCGTTTGCAAAAGCAAAATACCGTTTTGGCTTTGTATCGTATCGTTCGTTTTAAAATGCAGTAATCGGTATCGAATCCTTTTGCAATGCAAATAATTGATTTTATGGAAACTAAGTATTTGTGCCTTGTATTTGGCAATTTTAATAGGGAAAATTAAAAAGAGGGGTTTAATTACCTTTCCATTCCTCCATATAGCTACTCTTGGTCTATCAATAAATGTGTGTAATCTCTGTGTTCATGTCAAGGTGCAGGTTTGTCCATACAGTATGTGTTGAAATATAATGTCCATTTATTTGCTAGATAATCACAGCGTTTACTTCCAAAATTATATATTTTTTACACGTTTTACACAGATTTAATTTCTTTGCTAAATAGTTACTATATTGATTTTAAATCATTGTATCGAATCGCATCGTATCGCCATGAACGAACCAATATCGTCCATGCATCGTATCAGTTAAAATGTATCGTTACACCCCTAGAAATAAGGCATCATGCCAGCAATGTGATGTCACAGTGTCAACAGTGCCAATGTGACCTCATCGCGCCAGACAGACAGACACAACATAATCCACAGCCTGCAGAACAAGGCAGCTCCCTTCAAACGTCCTGGGTTTGCTGTAATCACTGCTGCAGGCCCCCCAGCAGCAACGTTGCACCATGTTTGGATTGTAGGGCAAAATCTGTAGGAGCAGTGTCCAAAAATGTGTTTTCAAAAAATGGCCAGATGGTGGCGCTAGATGGAGGAGAAGTGTGACGTTTGACGTGTGACTGACAGACTGACAGACAGACAGACTGACTGACTGACAGCCGGTGGAGGTTTTGATAGTAACTGCGACCTTACGGTCGCAACAATATGTAGAGGGGGTCCCTGCTTCATCTCTCTCTCTCAGCTAAGGGGGTCCTTGGCCTGAAAACATTGAAGCCATGTTAACCCCTTCCTTCCTGCTCCCCCCAGGTTCTGGACTACGCTCTAGAGGCTGACCAGCTGATCCAGAACTATGAGACGCTGGCCTCAGAGCTGCTGCAGTGGATCGAGCAGACCATCCTGACGCTCAACGACCGGCAGCTGGCCAACTCTCTGAGCGCCGTGCAGAACCAGCTGCAGGCGTTTAACTCCTACCGTACCGTGGAGAAACCCCCCAAGTGAGTTACCCCAAAACCTAACCCCTTACCCTGACCCCAACTCCTACCGTACCGTGGAGAAACCCCCCAAAGTGAGTTACCCCTAAACCTAACCCTAGAGTTCTCAACGGGTCTGAAAATGAAGGCCCTAAAGGTCTTTGCACACTGCTGCGTTTTTCGGGCCGAATATCGGAGTGAATTTCGGAGCGCGAGAATAAAAACATCTACCTCACGTTATCTCAAGTGGCGTTTCCATAAACTTATTCGAATTAGGGAAGCGTATTATCAGAAATACGCATTAAGACAAAGCGAATTTAGCATGTTTCCATTTGCGGGTGTCATTCGAATTAGCGACGTCGCAAGAGTTGATCGGGCTGATTTTTATCAGACCGAACCTGAGCACTGCACCGTCTGCATGTCTGACTGCTGTGACTCGGTCGCTGTCTAGTAGTGGGAAGAAGGTGTTATCATCATCATGGCCCCAAATAACTTTTAAATACAATTGGCGACGAGTCTCTTATGAAATTGGCAAGAGTTCCTCTCAATACATAAAGCTACCAGTTCACCGGGAAAACCGCGGTCGCGTCGCTGCAGTTGCACAGTGCAAGTTTTAGCGTCCTCTGGAAGGTCAGGTGGCCGATCTGCAAGCTCACAGCACGGCGCGGAGACGTGGATGCGAGCTGCTGTGCCTGTGAGCTTGTAGATTGGGCACGTCAGGCACGCAACACCGTGGGATGAGGAAGGGTTCGCTCGCCACCGATGGCTTGAGGTGAAAACGGGAGGAATTTACACATGGTCCGTGTCACTCCGTGTGTAACAAACAACAGGTTTGTTTTGTAGGCTAACGCTATACCATGGACAAAGCGGCAGGGGATGAGGAAATGGACCTAGAACGTCATCATCTATTTGCATGTATTGTCTGACCCGTTTCCATTCACTTAAGCGCATTTAGTTAATTCGATAAAGGCTCAAAATCCTCCTCCTCCAAGCGGATAACTTTTTTTGCGGATAATGAAAGTTTATTCGCATTTTGAAGTGTTTCCATAAAAACATTTTGCGATTAAGCCGTTAATGCGCAAAAAGTGGCTTTATGGAAACGCCACTTCAGTCACGTTTGCACGCTGCCGCCCGTTTCGCGCACCACTGGGTCCCTTGCTCTCTCTATCTCTAAAACTCATTTCGCAACGAAAAACGCAGCAGTGTGCAAAGACCTTAACTGCTGGGTCGACCCAGTAGGGTCCAGTTATGGCCGGGCCCTAACAATTGTCATCATTTTAGCCCCGAAAACCTGAGAGAAAGAAAAAAAGAAAGATCTTCAGTAGGCAGCACCTGTGACTCAAATTATTGGAGAGTGAGAAACGAAAATGGCAACTTCACATGTTCAGTTGTTCATAAAACATGCTGAGTTCTGCACAAAATTGGCCCGAGTAGACCTAAAGTTAAATCCCTGTTGTCATGCACCTCTCTCTCTCTCTCTCTCTCTGCTGCCTGTGTGTTTTATATTTCATCCTTCAACGGTGGCGCACCAAACACAGCAGCAGCAGAATGAGCAGATCTGTAAACACAAAACGTGTTCATTTGGCTTGTATTCTGAGCTTGCAGATCTGTTATGTTCGGTGCTAGTGTGTATACACTAGTAGCTGACAGTCTCTCTCTCACGCATGCACGCACACACACATGCACACACACATGCACACACACGCATGCACGTACAGAGAGAGAGAGAGAGAGAGAGACAGACAGACAGACAGACAGACTGTACACACACACACAGACTACATATCCTGTGTTGTTCAGTGCATGCTGTATTTTACATGTACAGTATGCGTGTTCCTCATGGAATGCTGAGCATCTAGTTTAGAGTTCAGCGCCCCAGGCTCTCTGAGGTGATAACAGCAGCTCTCAGACTCACTGTTTGTGTGTAATCAGCTCATGTCAGCGTCTCATATTAACACTGACACAACAGAACCCGTTTGGTAAATATCAGGGTTTCATAAACACTGTTCCAAACACGTGTTATCTTGTCTGAAGACAAATGACACCTTTCTGAACTCACCTTCAGCATCCATAATAACGTCAAACACACGCTGTGGAGATGATTGTGTTCTGAAAAATGCAGCCGTTTTGCAGACTAATGTGGCAGCTTGATCCATATCTAGAAGAGCAGCCTTTCATTTAGTGTTTTTCTTCGCACTGAGTTCTGCAATCTGTCTCTGAATAATAAAATAAATCACAATATGATTTATAAACATGTTGCACAAAATCACAACTTTATACCTCTGTGTTCAATGTGATATCAGTTCAACTTGTCATACTGAACCTACACAATTATCCTGTAACTTTTAACAACTCCCACTCTAACTAAACACATTTCAAATATCATATCTGATATAAGCTCACAGCACGTCACCTTGCAATGCAGAGCTTGTAGATCAGCTATAGGGGAACACAGGGGCGTCACAAGGGGTAGGAAAGTGGGACTGAGTTACCAGGGCCCAAGGTGGAGGGGCCCTATAGTAACTTTAGCTATTGAAAAATAGCAGATATACAAGCTCACAGCGCGGCACCGAGTGCCGCGCTGCGAGCTTGTAGATCTGCTATTTTTGAAAAGTCGTAAAAATATGCGCAAATCTTTGAATATGTATTTTTTAAGCGAACATTTGTAACTCAAATTTTGCTTCCGGGGAGGGGTCCCTGGAACTAAATATTTTTAGATGGGGGTCTAGCTGCGGCCAAATACATATAATCTTGGGGGTCCTTCACATGAAAACGTTTGAGCACCACTGACATAGAAACATAAGTTTCTTGCACACATGTTCACGATTTTTCAAAAATAGCAGATCTACAAGCTCTGGTGCCGCGCTGCGAGCTTGTAGATCTGCTATTTTTCAATAGTTAACATTCATGGGGGGCCCACAGTGAATCCTTGTACCCAGGGCCCAGAATTTGGTGTGACGCCCCTGGGGGAACACACACTGGACGCGGAGGCGGCGCGGCAGCGGCGCATCAAAACATACAACCCCATTATCTTCAAAGAACTAACCCACACCGGCGGCGTCAGACACGTGCAGCAGCGGGTCTGCCGCCTCGCCTGCCTCGCCTGCCGTGCCGATACGCCACTGTTTTATTTGTCCAGCGTTACCACGCGGTGAACATGTTCTCCCATGGTTCTCCCCACCGGGGGAAATGGATGTGCTGTGTGGCAGCGCGCCACATCCAGTTGGGGTTACCGCGGGGCACTTCACGTGCGTCGATACCGCGACGCGACGCTGTGCAGCCGCCCGCGTACAGTGTGTGCTCCCACTCTAACTAAACACATTTCAAATATCATATCTGTCAGCTTACAACACGTCATGATGCAATGCAGAGCTTGTAAATGGGTTAACAACTCCCACTCTAACTAAACACATTTCAAATATCATATCTGATATAAGCTCACAGTGCATCACGATGCAATGCAGAGCTTGTAGATCAGCTATGCTTCCTATTAATGAGTGTGCGTGTGCACATGTGTGTGTGTGTGTCTCAGATTCACAGAGAAGGGAAACCTGGAGGTCCTGCTCTTCACCATCCAGAGTAAGATGAGAGCCAACAACCAGAAGGTCTACATGCCCAGAGAGGGCAAGCTCATCTCTGACATCAACAAGGTACGTACTGTTACTGTATGGTATGGTAGGGTAGAGGGACAGAGTAAGATGAGAGCCAACAACCAGAAGGTCTACATGCCCAGAGAGGGCAAGCTCATCTCTGACATCAACAAGGTACGTACTGTTACTGTATGGTATGGTAGGGTAGAGGGACAGGAATTACCATGCAGTGTGAGACAAAATGATGAGTAAGACAGCTGAGGGTGACATGTAGTTTAGAAAAGACACAGTGGAGAAGACTTGTGTTATGGGCTGTTTACACAGCAAAAGAAAGAAAGAAAGAAAGAAAGAAAGAAAGAATATATATGTGTTTCTATTCAAAAATGACCACAAAAAGCGTAAAAGAATGATAAAATAATCATTTTGGCCGTTGTCAGGCTGATTTTGTTTACATCCCTCTTCTATTCCTTTATAATATAAATATATTTAATATAAATCCATATAAAGTTTATATGGATTGATAAGCGATGTAAACAGAGTCTGGCTGACAATGGCCAAAATGATTATTTTATCATTATTTTACGCTTTTTGTGGTCATTGCCAGACCCATGAAATGGGTAGGCCTACATAAGCAAATGTCGGTCTGTCTGTCCGGGTTTTCTATATAAAGGGTATATATGATGATGACATGATGATGACATGCCTACAAAAGGCATGATGTCATAAATGATGATGACAGACAGGGGGTTGGCAGAACCGGGGTCTGGCACAACCAGGTTGACCTGGTCTAGTTTTTTAATAGAAACACATATATGAAGCTTAATCTTTTAAAAATATTTTCGAAACATTATTGTTTATTTTTTTGCGTTCATTTTTCAAGAAAAAGTAACATTATAGCTCCTTTAATATAGAATTTAATACATTGACAAAATATAACAACGTAACCATATCAATGATTTTTTTAAAGGATTTCTTTCCTTATGGCAAATAATAACACTTTCAACAAACCAGTCCACCCCCCTCCCCTTCCTCTATGCAGGAGGTCAACAATCAACAGGAACATACTTCAATATAACTGTCCGGAAAGTACAGAATATTGATCACAACGTTTTATAGCAGGTGTAGATGTGAAATGAATCCATATTGAGAGACTGCACGGCCTATTTCTGTCTAAAATGTATAGATCGTCTGACCAAGAGCTCAGCACGGCCTGGTCTCCACAGAGCACAGACACACGCACTTCAATATTCTTCACAGGACTTCATTTTTACACCACTTAGGCTGCACACAATCCATGGCAATATGTCTGCCATGTGTCAGAGGTGAGAGATACATGAAGGGGGTTTCATTCATATTCTCTGGAGGAGTCAAGGCTTGGTAGGTTTCTGGAAGTTCATTAAAACCACTGTTTGTTAGGTTTCTGTTAGTTCATTATAACCACTGTTTGGTATGTTTATGGACGTTCATTAAAACCACTGTTTCAGGTGGCATAGAATGGTTCTCAACCTTTTCAGGCTGCGACCCCCCAAAATAATAACACGGTTCTATTGTGAAAATAGCCGATCTACATGCTCACAACGCCTCGCGTTGCGAGGCGTTGTGAGCATGTAGATCTGCTATTTTCACAATTTCTGCCTCTGATATTTGACAGAATTTGGCCAATGTTTAATTTGTCATTTTAGAGGTATTAAAACATCCTTAAATTGAAAACTTTAGAAATGTGCACATACCCTCTATACACTTAAACTTTATGTCGGTTTGTTTACTGTTGAGAGAGAAAACAATGTTGCACATTGTTGCAACATCCCCAAATAATTTGGGGACCCTCCTGGGGTTCCCGACCCACAGGTTGAGAACCATTGGCATAGAATCTGAGATAGTATTTGAACCCAGGATTTGGATACTGGCAGATTACTGTCAGTTTACTGAATGTGAATATTTATAATATAGAGGTATATGTTTTAACTTGGCAGCACGGCTGGGGGAAAACATATCCTTGTAGAGTGGATGTTTTTTTCCCTGTTTTCCTTTTCTTTACCTTTTTTGCAATACAAATGGATGGATGTACTTTGTGCACTGTCAACAAACACTTCTTCACAAAACAAGAAAGGAGATATAGATTGTTTACAGACAAGCTGCCAGAGGCGGGCACAGAGCTTCTGTATTTAGTTGTGCCCACCTGTCTGCCCTCCAGGCCGGGCAGGCTGGCACGCTGGCTGGCATGAGAGGACCACAACCCACTAATAATAATAATAATAATCTTTATTGTCCCCGAGGGGAAATTTGTCTTCACAAGTCTGTTCAACACAAAAAACAACACAAAACCACAATCACAAGACACATCATCAGGTCCCCACTATTCACAGAAAACCATCCTAGCTTGTTTAGCAGATTGTTTAGTGCAGCGATGGCTGAGGGGACAGAATTCCTGCTAAACCGTACCTTGTGCCACGTCAAGGTTCTGTATCTACGCCCCGATGGCAAGAGGTGGAAGTAGCGATACAGAGGATGATCAGTGTCATTTGTTATTGGCAGTGCTAAGCGTGTCATGGCCTTATCATTCATAGCACATACATACAAGTGTGGAGGTGGGAAGTCCGATGATCTTGGACGCAATACAGGTAATACTGTAAAGTTTGTTTCTGTGAGGGTTAGGGTCACGTGCCTGCTCGGAAGGTACAGTAGGATCCAGCCAACCACAAGTGGAATTCTCTGAGCATCATGATGTGTAAACAACAGTGCATTAAGTAAAGAAGCTGTGTGGACACGATGTCCAAAGTACTACGCTGTTCAGTAACCGTTCCTGTGGTCAGGGTTTGGTCCCGGGCCAGCAGTGATTCTGGGTCCATGCCTGCTCCTCTCACCGCAGGGAAATGGCTTTTTAAAGGGACATTCGTCTCCATTACTGCTTTCTCATTATTACTGATAATGTAGGAAAGGACAAACCGTCTACCCCAAGCCAGACACCAGACAGAAGGAGTT
>NC_137826.1:58260794-58388434 GCF_963921795.1 Nannobrachium achirus
GGTCTGTTCCCTATCATCACTACATACTGATATTATTATGGTCTGTTCCCTATCATCACTACATACTGATATTATTATGGTCTGTTCCCTATCATCACTACATACTGATATTATTATGGTCTGTTCCCTATCATCACTACATACTGATATTATTATGGTCTGTTCCCTATCATCACTACTGATATTATTATGGTCTGTTCCCTATCATCACTACATACTGATATTATTATGGTCTGTTCCCTATCATCACTACATACTGATATTATTATGGTCTGTTCCCTATCATCACTACATACTGATATTATTATGGTCTGTTCCCTATCATCACTACTGATATTATTATGGTCTGTTCCCTATCATCACTACATACTGATATTATTATGGTCTGTTCCCTATCATCACTACACACTGATATTATTATGGTCTGTTCCCTATCATCACTACATACTGATATTATTATGGTCTGTTCCCTATCATCACTACTGATATTATTATGGTCTGTTCCCTATCATCACTACATACTGATATTATTATGGTCTGTTCCCTATCATCACTACTGATATTATTATGGTCTGTTCCCTATCATCACTACATACTGATATTATTATGGTCTGTTCCCTATCATCACTACTGATATTATTATGGTCTGTTCCCTATCATCACTACTGATATTATTATGGTCTGTTCCCTATCATCACTACTGATATTATTATGGTCTGTTCCCTATCATCACTACATACTGATATTATTATGGTCTGTTCCCTATCATCACTACATACTGATATTATTATGGTCTGTTCCCTATCATCACTACATACTGATATTATTATGGTCTGTTCCCTATCATCACTACTGATATTATTATGGTCTGTTCCCTATCATCACTACATACTGATATTATTATGGTCTGTTCCCTATCATCACTACATACTGATATTATTATGGTCTGTTCCCTATCATCACTACATACTGATATTATTATGGTCTGTTCCCTATCATCACTACATACTGATATTATTATGGTCTGTTCCCTATCATCACTACTGATATTATTATGGTCTGTTCCCTATCATCACTACATACTGATATTATTATGGTCTGTTCCCTATCATCACTACATACTGATATTATTATGGTCTGTTCCCTATCATCACTACTGATATTATTATGGTCTGTTCCCTATCATCACTACTGATATTATTATGGTCTGTTCCCTATCATCACTACATACTGATATTATTATGGTCTGTTCCCTATCATCACTACTGATATTATTATGGTCTGTTCCCTATCATCACTACATACTGATATTATTATGGTCTGTTCCCTATCATCACTACATACTGATATTATTATGGTCTGTTCCCTATCATCACTACATACTGATATTATTATGGTCTGTTCCCTATCATCACTACATACTGATATTATTATGGTCTGTTCCCTATCATCACTACATACTGATATTATTATGGTCTGTTCCCTATCATCACTACATACTGATATTATTATGGTCTGTTCCCTATCATCACTACATACTGATATTATTATGGTCTGTTCCCTATCATCACTACATACTGATATTATTATGGTCTGTTCCCTATCATCACTACACACTGATATTATTATGGTCTGTTCCCTATCATCACTACATACTGATATTATTATGGTCTGTTCCCTATCATCACTACATACTGATATTATTATGGTCTGTTCCCTATCATCACTACTGATATTATTATGGTCTGTTCCCTATCATCACTACATACTGATATTATTATGGTCTGTTCCCTATCATCACTACATACTGATATTATTATGGTCTGTTCCCTATCATCACTACATACTGATATTATTATGGTCTGTTCCCTATCATCACTACTGATATTATTATGGTCTGTTCCCTATCATCACTACATACTGATATTATTATGGTCTGTTCCCTATCATCACTACATACTGATATTATTATGGTCTGTTCCCTATCATCACTACTGATATTATTATGGTCTGTTCCCTATCATCACTACATACTGATATTATTATGGTCTGTTCCCTATCATCACTACATACTGATATTATTATGGTCTGTTCCCTATCATCACTACATACTGATATTATTATGGTCTGTTCCCTATCATCACTACATACTGATATTATTATGGTCTGTTCCCTATCATCACTACATACTGATATTATTATGGTCTGTTCCCTATCATCACTACATACTGATATTATTATGGTCTGTTCCCTATCATCACTACATACTGATATTATTATGGTCTGTTCCCTATCATCACTACATACTGATATTATTATGGTCTGGACTGTAAATACAATGGATATAATGTAGCTGTAGGCCTACTGTACCTAAATGCAATGAATAGACTGTAGCTATACTGTATCTGAATACTATGAATATATTGTAGCTATAGGTCTACTATATCTAAATTGACAATTAATAGACTGTAGCTATAGGCCTACTGTATCTAAATACAATGAATAGACTGCAGCTATACTGTATCTAAATACAATGAATATGTGCATTGTAGCTGCTGTATAATGTATTTAAATGATCAGAATGAACGGGTGTATGTATGTATGTATTTTTAGTACAGTGGCACCATATCAATCCTAGTATATATAGTATATAGTGTTGAAATATTCAACAGTGAACAGTATTCTAACTATTCGTCCATGCATGCTGCATTTTAATTACCGTGGCGCCGCATTCTTGTGATGTTATGTCATGTTAACAACACCCCCCCCCCCCACCTCCCCCACACAGATTGCCTGGAGCTACTGTGAATGGAAATGAGCAAACACTAAACAGACAGGATACCACAAGACTTTCAATTAAAAATGAATCAGTACATTAATATTTAAAGAACATCTTTGTTTTTTTACAACAAGGGTTCATTTTTCATTTTTTCCCCCCCAGGTTGGGAGCATGCATGCAAGTGGCTAAACATGTCTTTTTAGACACAATAAGCCCATTCCCAAGATGCACCACAATCTTTCATGGGCAGATGGGACTTATTATTATAGATTGTAATTAGAGAAAAGAAAAGATGAGTGTTAAAATGTTTTAATTTACTTCTTTCTTTCTCGTTTTTTAACAGTTTTGATTTCAGTGGTTGGGGGCATGCGTACATGGCTTTTTAGAAACAATAATCCCATTCCCAAGATGCACCGCAATCTTTCATGGTCAGATTTGACTTATGGGGGCTGGTAGTGTTACTGTAAATAGTAATAAAGAAATCACAGGCTTATTGTGTATAAAAATACATATTTAGCCACTTGTATGCATGCCCCCACGCACTGAAATCAAAATGACTAAAACTAGCCCTTACCCGTTCAAAGATATGAGCTCCAAAATGATGTGCAGTGTGTGGGTTATGGGATGTGCACTGTGCATACAGTATATGAGGGATGGAAAGTAACTTTAACTGGTGCTTGCATGATGTAGGAGCATCAATGTAAGAAATACCCGTTTCGTTTAATGGCTAAATCAATCACTAAAATCACTAAATCACTAAAACAATAGAAAGCAGTAAATGAAAACATTTGATCAACTTTAATTACAATCTAAATCATGAACCCTTGTTGTAAAAAGAAAAAAAAAGTTGTCCTTTATTGTCAGTAGAAGTCAAGTAAAGGGGGGGGGGGGATGTTGTTAACTGTGTTGTAATTGGCTCCCTAGCAGCCATGGGATGGTGTTGATAACTGTGCTGTGATTGGCTCCCTGCAGGCGTGGGAGCGTCTGGAGAAGGCGGAGCATGAGCGGGAGCTGGCGCTGAGGAATGAGCTGATTCGCCAGGAGAAGCTGGAGATGTTGGCGGCGCGCTTTGACCGCAAGGCGGCCATGAGAGAGACCTGGCTGTCTGAGAACCAGAGACTGGTGTCACAGGTACAACCCTACCCTAACACTACCCTAACACTACCCTAATACTAACCCACACCATGAGAGAGACCTGGCTGTCTGAGAACCAGAGACTGGTGTCACAGGTACTACCCTAATATATATATACAATACACTACCCTAATATATATATACAATACACTACCCTAATATATATATACAATACACTACCCTAATATATATATACAATACACTACCCTAATATATATACACACACACACACACACACACACCATGAGAGAGACCTGGCTGTCTGAGAACCAGAGACTGGTGTCACAGGTACCTTAACACTACCTTAACACTACCCTAACACTACCCTAACACTACCCCATACTAACCCACACCATGAGAGAGCCCTGGCTGTCTGAGAACCAGAGACTGGTGTCACAGGTACTATATACTACCCTACCCTAACACTACCCTAATATATATATATACAATACACTACCCTAATATATATATACACACACACACACACACACGTGCACACCGATTGCTGACAAGAGGAGCTGTGTTGCTCATAGTTAAGAAGGACACACCTGGACCAGTTCTTAACTCAGTAAGTCCTGAGTCATGAGTCCACTAGCAGGTGGACAGGAGGAGCATAGCACTGTGTCTAGACTGTTTGGATCACCATGACCCAGCCTTTTACTGCAACAGGGGCCAGGGACCCCTAGGGGTCCTCAGAGTTACTACAGGCTGCCCACCAAATCTTTATGATATGAACTTGTGAAAGGGGATTTATTATACATGAACCACTTGAGCCATAGCTTCCATATTCTGGGGGGAACATTCACCAAAATGATCAGATCTACAAGCTCTCAAAGAAGAGCATTGGGTGTACAGGGAAAAAAAGAGCAGAGCAAACAAGCCATTCATTTAGAATGAAACTCTTGCCCATGCAAACTGCAGTGTGCAGGATTATCTTTGTCCATTGAGATCATCAGTTTGTTGTTTATAAACGTTTTAATCAAGGTGTTCCTGCACATTATGTAGGAAATAGCTGATCTTTAAGCTATAGCTTAACCATGTGACGTGTTGTTATTAGATATATATATATTTTAAGTACTAGACCTGCCAAATCTGCAATTTTTGGAACAGATGAATTTGCACAAAAAAATGAAATGAATCTGACAAAAGTAATTGACAAAACAATTGTGATGTTCTCAAATAATTGCCATCAGGCAATTCTGTGATAACCTGTTAAGGTTATCACAGAATTGCCAATTGCCCAATCTAATCCCCCCCCCCCCTCTCTGTGTCTTTGTTTTGCCACTCAGTCCAGATGAGTGGCATAATGATGCATATACCCTCTATTACAGTGGTTCTCAAAATGTGGGTCAAATTATTTTGGGGGGTCCCCAGATGATTAACTTAATGTGCAACATTGTTTTCTCTCTCAACAGTAAACAAACCAACATAAAGTGTAGAGGGTATACATTTCCCAAGTGACAATTTAAGGACTTTGTAATACCTCTAAAATGACAAATTAAACATTGCCCAAATTGTCAAATATTAGAGGCAGAAATTGTGAAAATAGCCGATCTACATGCTCACAACGCCTTGCAACGCGAGGCGTTGTGAGCTTGTAGATCGGCTATTTTCACAATAGAAAGAACCATGTTATACAAAATGCCCCAACTGGATCCCCAGTTAAAATATGATTATTTTGGGGGTCGCGGCCTGAAAAGATTGAGAACCAAGTGCTGTGTTGTGACAGGCCTGTTCTAACCCTCCTCTCCCCCCCTCTCTCTCTCTCTCTCTCTCTCTCTCTGTCTCTCTCTCTCTCTCTCTCTGTCTCTGTCCCGTCATCAGGATAACTTCGGGACAGACCTGGGCGCGGTGGAGGCGGCCACCCGGAAGCACGAGGCCATCGAGACGGACATCGGGGCGTACGGGGAGCGCGTGGCGGCCGTGCAGGAGGTGTCCCGCCGGCTGGAGGAGGAGGCCTACCACGACGTGCGGCGCATCGTGGCGCGCCGCGACAACGTGCTTCGCCTCTGGGAGTACCTGAAGGAGCTGCTGGCCGCACGCAGGGAGAGACTCAACTCACACAGAGACCTGCAGAGACTCATGCAGGAGATGAGATACATCATGGACTGGATGGGAGACATGAAGGTTGGTAGAGTTAGGGTTAGGGTTAGAGTTAAGGTGCCTCCACACCGAAAATACTACAGGAGACTCTTTCTAACTGTTCACAGACTGCAAAGAACTGCAAAAAACTAGGCACATTATTTTCCAGCTGACTGCACGCCGACTGTAGTTACTGTACGCAGTTGTGCGCATGCGCACTGTGTTTGCCAGGTCTGCTCGTTATAAGCGACTTTGATCGTGTTTTCTTATAATGTTGCTAGTTGTGGTTTGCTTTGGTTTGGGCTTGTTTCTGAAGAGTAGTTGCTTATTTGGCCTTGCTTTCAACATTCTTTTAGAAAATAGCTAATGTAATAGAGCTCAATAGGTGAAAATGGTCGCTTCTTTTGGGCTTATTTTCATAGACCTGGCTGCTTGTTTCACTCACAGAATCTGGCAACCGGAAGGGGGAAGCGGAGATTTTACTCTGTGCGTGTGGTGTTTTTTCTGCTCTTACCAAAACAACACACATCACTATTACTAGCGTTGCTTTGGAGTTGATCAGTATAGGAAATTGAGAGATGAGATTGTGAATAGGCTTATGCTATTTAGTAAATCTTTTTTTATACTAGCACAGACAGAGCCATTCAAGCGGCATATCCTTGTTATGGGTGTATAGTTTAGACAACATTTGAAAACCTCATGGAAGTAACATCAACAACACCAGAGAAAGACGAAATAACACCCCCAAAAATATTGAAAGGAGACATAACCCTTCCAGTAGGACTTGTTATTGTCTCCACCAGCCGAAGGCTGAGGGAGAGTATGTTTTCCCCTCCGTCCGTCCGTCCGTCCGTCCGTCCGTGCGTGCGTGCGTGCGTGCGTGCGTCCGTGCGTCCTCGCAGTTTGTGAGCGCCAAATCTCAGTCGCCGTTGGCCCGGTTGCTGCCAAAGTGAGCACACACATTCCCTGGATGCCAATCTAGAACCTCTGCCCTAAATTTTTCAAATGGGCCTTTTCTAGCGCCAACTAGTGGCCGATGTTTGCTAAACACATTTCTGTGCACTACTCTTACAGATTTTGTCCAAAAATCCTACAAATCGGTAGGCAATATCTCGACAGTCATGTGATCGACACGGATCTGTCCGATTTTGCATATTCCATTCTGATTGGCTAAGATTGGCTTCCAAAGTTTGTGGGATTGAGCCGTTTTGAACAAAATGCCTCAAATCACAAACGCAAAGTGCAATTATCATGAAATCGCGCACACACGTTCCCAATAGGCCGAGGAAGAAATGCCACTTATTTTTTTTTTTATCAGCCTCATGGTGGCGCTATAACAGCCCGATTTGTGGTTTTACCTATAACTCCACCGATCAGTTTCAAACTTTGTAAGCGCACTCCCTAGAGGCTAAGGATAAACCTTTGCCCTGCATTTTTCACATCAGCCTTTTATAGCGCCACCTTTGGGCCGACTTATGTAAAACACATTTTTGGATATTACTCCTTGAGATTTTATCCAAAAATCATGCAAATCGGTACACAGTATCTCTATAGTCATGTGATCAAGTCCGATCCGTCTGATATTTCACATTCCATCCTGATTGGCTAATATTAGCTTCCAAAGTTTGCAGGATTGCTCCGTTTTTGAACAAAATGCCTCAAATCATCAACGCAGCTTGCGATTACCGTGACATTTGCCACACAAATTCCCACTAGGTCAAGGAACAAATGCTACCTTTTTAACATTGTCCTGTTATAGCGCCACCAGCAGGTAGACTTTAGCAAAACACATTTTTGGAACACAATGCTTGAAATCATGCATGCAGCGTCCGATTGCCATGAAAGATCTAAGGTGAAGAACATATGCCACCCTTTTTACATTGGCCTATTATACAGTAGCACCACCAGGACGCACGGCCTGGTGGAGACCTGTGCTCGGAAGAGCACTGCTTCTAGTTGTTACTGCACCAAGGGAGCGGTTGCGTCACATCCGCTTTATCTCGCACTCATCATTTCTATTTCTGTGCCCCAGACTGTATGCCGGGAGCATTTGCAAATCGCGTTAGGCACGCGAGACTATTACTGAACAAACACTCTATAGCAATGATTACTGTCACAATATAGAGCTATTTAACACTGTTACTGAACAAACACTCTATAGCAATGATTACTGTCACAATATAGAGCTATTTAACACTGTTACTGAACAAACACTCTATAGCAATGATTACTGTCACAATATAGAGCTATTTAACACTGTTACTGAACAAACACTCTATAGCAATGATTACTGTCACAATCACAATATAGAGCTATTTAACACTGCTACCGCAATGATTACCATTAGGATATAGAGGTGTTTAACACTTAATTTAAGCTATCACTTTTAAGTTGTTAACTTTTGGATATCGGAGCAAAACATGTCACACATGTGGACACGAGGGCACCACATACCAGTGGTTCTCAACCTGTGGGTTCTCAACCCCCAGGGGGGGTCCCCAAATTATTTTGAGGGGTCCCCAGATGATTAACTTAATGTGCAACATTGTTTTCTCACTCAACAGTAACCAAACCAACATAACGTTTAAGTGTATAGAGGGTTTCTGCACATTTCTAAAGTGACAATGTAAGGACTTTTTAATACCTCTAAAATGACAAATGAAACACTGGCCAAATTGTCAGATATTAGAGGCAGAAATTGTGAAAATAGTAGATTGTGAGCATGTAGATCTGCTATTTTCACAATAGAACCGTGTTATACAAAATGTAATGCCTCAACTTTTAGTGCTCGTCAGGGTGGAGGGGTTCCCAGTTCAAATATGATTATTTTGGGGGTTGAAAAGGTTGAGAACCACTGCCACAGGCAGATGAGCTGACAGATGACCTTGTTCTGTGTCTCCAGGGTCGCCTCCAGTCCCAGGACTGTGGTAAACACCTCCATGATGTCCTGGACCTCCTCCAGACCCACACCCTGGTGGAGGCTGACATCTCTGCTCAGGCCGAGAGGATCCGCGGGGTCCAGGGGGCCGCGCAGCGCTTCACCTCACAGGAGCAAGGTTAGTATGATAGTTACTATCAAAACCTCCACCGGCTGTCAGTCAGTCTGTCCGTCCATCACGTCACACATCACACTTTTCCCCTACTCATATCTCAGCCACCGTTGCCCCGATCCATGCCAAACTTTGCATACACACTCCTTGGCTACCAACCATGAGGCCGATTCTTGCCAGACACATTTTCAGACACTGCTCCTTCAGATTTTGCCCTAAAATCACGCAAAGCGCTACACAGTATCTCTACAGTCATGTCATCAACATGGATCTGTCCCATTTCCCATATTCTCTCCTGGTTGGCCACCATTGCCTTCTAAAGTTTGTGTATGCGACCTGACAGTTGCTTATATCCCGATTTAGGGAGTCTTACTGGTTGTAAGAATGAGTGATAACTCAACTTTTGAAGAATATTACTTCACTAAAAGGACACTGTTTATTCCAAACAGTGGCCACAACATTTCACCAGTTATTGATGAAAATAAAAGTGCATAATGGCAAACAACTATTGCTTTCTACCTTCTAACAGTTGTGCTAGACTTATTGTTTGATTTCATTTGGTTTAGCACTTGACCGTCTTCTGTTTTATCATTAAACGTAACAGGAAGGTATTTTCTCTCTCTCACACATAAATTACAGCCACATATCCATATGGGTATACAGTATGTACAGGGCATTCACGAATAGTGATTTTTAGTATTTGAATTATTCGACCTCAAAGTATTCGAATAGTCGAATATTCGACAGGACTGGCCAAACTGTCAAATATTAAGTAAGCAAGAGGCGATAGCCGATCTACATGCTCACAACGCCTCGAGTTGCGAGGCATTGTGAGCATGTAGATCTGCTATTTTCACAATATTTATCTGCGGAACCAAGTCACATTAAATGTAATACCTACAATTCCAAGTGCTTGTCAGGGTGGGGTCCCCAGTATTTTGGGGGTCACGGCCTAAAAAAAATTGAGAACCCCTGGTATAGAGCATTAACAAATTCATCCACCAGGGGCATTGACAACTCATTGACAACTGACTTCCTATATAGCCAAGCTTTATAAACCATGAAGAAATATATATATTTTTTTTAAAGAGAAAACAATAAAAAAATTAAAATTAGAGAATATTCGACTTTGGTGAACAATGTCGAATAGTGACTTGGATATTCAAATATTAAAATCAAATTCAAATATTTGGTGAATGCCCTAGTATGTACCCATATGGATATGTGGGTACTGTATACCCCCCATGTTAGACTCACTGCTCTATCCCACTGTGTTACAGAGCTTTATTTATTTCCCCTTGATCCAATTAAATGCTACTTATTTTCTGTCCTGGAAGAGAAGTATATTAAAGTAACGGCACCTTGGAGAGACTAATAGTAGAGAGTCTAGTCTTTAGAAGGCAGACTCACTGAGTTCTCATTGTTCCTATAGTTTTATTTAACGCTAGGTTTTATTATGGTTAAGGTGAAAGGATACAGTAAATCTGTAGTGAGTCTTTATTGTTATTGTTATTAACCCCTGCAGGCACGTACTGTACACACAGATACATCAAAGGGGGCTTGAGCCCCTGCCCTTTTATCCGTCTGTAAAAAGTGCCCTCTCCAGACCATGAATGCAGTTTTTACTATGGGGAAAGAAATGCAAATGCCCCCTCTTTCCATGCCATACCTGAAGGCAGCATTCAAGAGAATTGCCTTGTCCAAACTCTCCTGAACTTGAATGCAGCATCTTATGTTGAAAGAATTGCCCACTCTGTATAGAAATCCACGCCGTTATGGGTGGGCCTGGGCATTTAGAAAGCTGGCCCACCCATCGATTTTGGCCCAAAAAATTATCTTTCATTAGGCTAAATAAAAGTTTTTTTTTATGTGTGTTTTATGTGATCATCGTCATTTAATATGAATAAATGAACAGTACTTTACAAGTGATGCATGTTTTACACTAGCAGCAGTTGCTACTGTGTGTTTGGAGGGGGAGTGTTAGTTTATATTTGGAAATGTGTTGTTGAGATGAAGTGCAGCTGGGAACTCAATGCTTTGTATTAGCTTATTAATTATTGTTCATTGATACTGCCACCCACACCCGTTAAAACCCTAATAATTTACAGAAAAAAACCCAAATAATCCAGAAATGTCGCCCTTCAGGCGTGTGCAAGACCCCTGTTCCCACCCTGAAGATAGCCGACCTCCAAGCTCACAACGCTGCAACGCGGTGTGAGCTTGGAGGTCTGCTATTTTCGACATTTCCACCAAAAAGCCCTTTTATAAATGTCAGCCCCTGCCTCTCTAACATTCTCTGAACCCCTTTCTGTCCATCCAGCCTACAAACCATGTGAGCCTGCCCTGGTGGAGGAGCGCGTGGAGCTGCTGGGCCGGGCGTACGAGGAGCTGGGCGCGTTGGCGGGCAGCCGGCGGCTGCGCCTGGAGGACTCGCGGCGGCTGTGGCAGTTCCTGTGGGAGCTGGGGGAGGAGAGCGCCTGGATCCGCGAGCAGGAGCAGATCCTGGCGGCGGGAGACTGTGGCCGCGACCTCACCTCCGCGCTGCACCTGCTCAGCAAGCACGAGGCCTTCCGAGACGAGATGGCGGCGCGCTACGGCCCGCTGGGCGTCAGCATCGCCGCCGGGGAGCGCCTGGTGGACGAGGGACACTTCGGAGCGCCCGAGGTCACCGAGAGGATCGGGGACATCCGGGGACAGTGGTCTCACCTGGAGGAGGTGGGTGGTCTTTACATGTAGGCTATCTAGTGGTGATTTTGGCAGCAGATTTTTGATTGATTGAATTATTGAGTTTATTAGAAGTTTGCAATAGAAAAAAGTACAGTTGTATGACAGCACAAATCACTTGTACAAGGTCAACTAAAAGGAGATCCTAGTAGCTTTACAGCTTATTTACTACACAGGAACCACTTTATGTATCTTGTATAACATTGAAAGACAGACGGATAGTACACAGTACTTTACAACATCAGTTACAAAAGCAGAAAAAGGGGAGAAAAAAAGGGGGGGATGGTCTATTTACAAGTCTTGAGTAGCAGCTGCCTGAAGGTGACTTTTCAGACCAATTTTGAAGGAGGCTAGGGATTTGCTCTCCTTTAAGGCTTGTGGGAGGGCGTTCCACATAGGGGTTCACGAATACTTAAGTAGTGGTACAATTCGGCTTTATACCGAGCTGAATACGACTGATTATCTGGCTGATTATCTCACGTTTATGCCGGTTTATTTACTGAATATACCTGTCATAGAATGTAGTATAACCGTCCGATAATCTCTCTTTTCACCCAGTGTTGGTGGTATAGCAGGAGAACGAATTAGAGCCTTTTATAGTGTTAAATCTAGATTGAACATGATTAGTGGAGCTGCCTCTGTTGTTATGATTTTGTTATGATTTAGTTTTAGTCTTAGTCTTTTGAATAGTTTCAGTCATATTTTTGTCATCTGAAATGTTTTAGTTAACTTAGTAACTGGTCCCATATACATCACTGGCCAGATGGCCAAAAGGGCGAGGACGCATGGCACCCTGAGGTGTCTTACTAGTAATAATCCTTGTATGGTATCTCTCTCTCCGCTCCAGACGTCCCAGCAGAGGGAGCAGAGGCTGAAGGAGGCGGTGGCGCTGCACCAGTTCCAGACGGACGCCAACGACATGGAGGCCTGGATCCAGGAGACCCTGAGGCAGGTGTCCAGCCAGGAGCTGGGCCACGACCAGTTCTCCACGCAGAGCCTGGCCCGCAAGCAGCGCGAGGTGGACGAGGAGATCCACAGCCACCACCCGCTCATCGACTCGCTGCACGAGCAGGCCATGGGTCTGCCCGAGGCCTACATCAACTTCCCTGAGGTTAGTTTAGATCTTTAGAACCTCTAGCAGGCCATGGGTCTGCCCGAGGCCTACGTCAACTTCCCTGAGGTTAGTTTAGATCTTTAGAACCTCTAGCAGGCCATGGGTCTGCCCGAGGCCTATGTCAACTACCCTGAGGTTAGTTTAGACCTTTAGAACCTCTAGCAGGCCATGGGTCTGCCCGAGGCCTATGTCAACTACCCTGAGGTTAGTTTAGACCTTTAGAACCTCTAGCAGGCCATGGGTCTGCCCGAGGCCTATGTCAACTACCCTGAGGTTAGTTTAGACCTTTAGAACCTCTAGCAGGCCATGGGTCTGCCCGAGGCCTATGTCAACTTCCCTGAGGTTAGTTTAGATCTTTAGAACCTCTAGCAGGCCATGGGTCTGCCCGAGGCCTACGTCAACTTCCCTGAGGTTAGTTTAAAACCTTTAGAACCTTTAGCAGGCCATGGGTCTACCTGAGGCCTACGTCAACTTCCCTGAGGTTAGTTTAGATCTTTAGAACCTCTAGCAGGCCATGGGTCTGCCCGAGGCCTACGTCAACTTCCCTGAGGTTAGTTTAAAACCTTTAGAACCTTTAGCAGGCCATTGGGCTACCTGAGGCCTACGTCAACCTCCCAGAGGTTAGTTTAGCCATAGACATAGAAAGGTATGACTAGATGCGTCCTCCGGCTCAATGGGATGCTCAGTAGGCCAATCAGATGCGGAACTCCCTCTTTCCCACTGCAGGGGGCAGCAGAGTGCCTTCCACAGTTCCACACTTCCGCCAGTCCTGTTTTACCAGTCGCGCCAATGAACTGCAGTGGCGGAGGAGGCGTCTAGCTTTTTATATCTGTGAGTTTAGCAGGCCATGGGGCTGCTGTGGCGGAGGAGGTATCTAGCTTTTTATATCTGTGAGTTTAGCAGGCCATGGGGCTGCTGGTGGCCTACATCAACTTCCCTGAGGTTAGAACGAAGCTTTAGCAGGCCATGACCAGGCCATGGGGCTTCCCT
The DNA here is from genome assembly GCF_963921795.1 of Nannobrachium achirus. Lineage (NCBI taxonomy): Eukaryota > Metazoa > Chordata > Actinopteri > Myctophiformes > Myctophidae > Nannobrachium > Nannobrachium achirus. The sequence goes on from NC_137826.1 coordinate 58,274,668, forward strand.
AATGCTTATCAACCCGGGGGTGCTTGAAATTAAAAGCATGATCGTCATCATGACACAAACTCTTTGAGAATCTTTGCTGGTTGAGAGCAGTGACACAACATATTGTTAGACTGTGCATTTTACCTTGTTACTGTGACCAATTTACCTGTGTGATTGGGAAATATTGTAGCTAAATGTAAATAAAAAGGTAACATTACTGGTTATTTAAGCTGTCGTTTAGTGGAACTTGCACTTTGTCAGAATAGTTTTGAGTCAATAATTAGGAATTCTAGATGGTGACTGTGTGGAACTGTGAGAAAAAGAAATAAAAAGCTGGGTTGATGAACCTTTTTTAATGCCAAGGACCACCAAGAGAAGTATTTGGCCACAGACCCTAATATTTTGTGTCAGGGACCCCCTCATACAAGATGCAAAACATTTTAAAAACGACATTCCCAAAAAAGATATGATTTTTCATGAATAAAATAAAGAAAATAATTAGTAAGTAATTTCATTAATACATAAAATAATCTTAGATTAAAATAAAAAATAAAATAAAAATCTAAGAAATTCCATAAACTAGAAAATAAACTCTTAAGAAGTAGTGATCGCAGATCTACAAACTGTACCCTCACTGTGTGCCCACAGGTCCAGGGTGGTCTAACTCTAATCTATACTGTATCCACTGTGTGCCCACAGGTCCAGGGTGGTCTAACTCTAATCTAAACTGTATCCACTGTGTGCCCACAGGTCCAGGGTGGTCTAACTCTAATCTATACTGTATCCACTGTGTGCCCACAGGTCCAGGGTGGTCTAACTCTAATCTAAACTGTACCCACTGTGTGCCCGCTGGTCCCGGGTGGTCTAACTCTAATCTAAACTGTACCCACTGTGTGCCCACGGGTCCAGGGTGGTCTAATTAATCTAAACTGTACCCTCACTGTGTGCCCACAGGTCCAGGGTGGTCTAACTCTAATCTAAACTGTACCCTCACTGTGTGCCCACAGGTCCAGGGTGGTCTAACTCTAATCTAAACTGTACCCTCACTGTGTGCCCGTAGGTCCAGGGTGGTCTAACTCTAATCTAAACTGTACCCACTGTGTGCCCACAGGTCCAGGGTGGTCTAACTCTAATCTAAACTGTACCCACTGTGTGCCCGTAGGTCCAGGGTGGTCTAACTCTAATCTAAACTGTACCCACTGTGTGCCCACAGGTCCAGGGTGGTCTAACTCTAATCTAAACTGTATCCACTGTGTGCCCACAGGTCCAGGGTGGTCTAACTCTAATCTAAACTGTACCCACTGTGTGCCCACAGGTCCAGGGTGGTCTAACTCTAATCTAAACTGTACCCTCACTGTGTGCCCGTAGGTCCAGGGTGGTCTAACTCTAATCTAAACTGTACCCACTGTGTGCCCGCAGGTCCAGGGTGGTCTAACTCTAATCTAAACTGTACCCTCACTGTGTGCCCGTAGGTCCAGGGTGGTCTAACTCTAATCTAAACTGTACCCACTGTGTGCCCACAGGCCCAGGGTGGTCTAACTCTAATCTAAACTGTACCCACTGTGTGCCCGCAGGTCCAAGGTGGTCTAACTCTAATCTAAACTGTACCCACTGTGTGCCCGCAGGTCCAGGGTGGTCTAACTCTAATCTAAACTGTACCCACTGTGTGCCCGTAGGTCCAGGGTGGTCTAACTCTAATCTAAACTGTACCCACTGTGTGCCCGTAGGTCCAGGGTGGTCTAACTCTAATCTAAACTGTACCCTCACTGTGTGCCCACAGGCCCAGGGTGGTCTAACTCTAATCTAAACTGTACCCTCACTGTGTGCCCACAGGTCCAGGGTGGTCTAACTCTAATCTAAACTGTACCCACTGTGTGCCCACAGGTCCAGGGTGGTCTAACTCTAATCTAAACTGTACCCACTGTGTGCCCGTAGGTCCAGGGTGGTCTAACTCTAATCTAAACTGTACCCTCACTGTGTGCCCGTAGGTCCAGGGTGGTCTAACTCTAATCTAAACTGTACCCTCACTGTGTGCCCACAGGTCCAGGGTGGTCTAACTCTAATCTAAACTGTACCCTCACTGTGTGCCCGTAGGTCCAGGGTGGTCTAACTCTAATCTAAACTGTACCCTCACTGTGTGCCCGTAGGTCCAGGGTCGCCTGCCCGCCATCGAGCAGCGCTACCAGGAGCTGGAGACCCTCTCAGCGTCGAGGCGCCAGGCCCTGGAGGGGGCGCTGGCTCTGTACCGCATGTTCAGCGAGGCTGGAGCCTGTCTGCTGTGGGTGGAGGAGAAGGAGCAGTGGCTGGACAGCATGGACATCCCCACCAAGCTGGAGGACCTGGAGGTGGTGCAGCAGAGGTAACTATAACCCCACCCATCTGGAGGTGGTGCAACAGAGGTAACACAGACTATACAGTCCTGTAAAGGCTTTATCATAGTCCGAGGTGAAGAGCTATCTCCTCAACTTTTAGGTGATAAGCTATCACCTAAAAATGTGATAACAAGTGGAGGCCATCATAGTCACAGACTCACGGTGAAGTCCTATCACCGCGCCTCTGTGCCTCTGAAACCAGGGGGCACACTGATTGGTCAAGATCGACCAATCAGTGAACGGGGTGACGGGGAGATGTCTGAAGGTAAAAACAGAGGAGAGATGTCTAGGTCCACGGTGATGGCTCTTCACCGCGGCTAATGACGTAATGTTGTAGTTTTCTGACTTTAAAAGACTACACCACGGTGATAGCTTATCACTGCGGTGTGTACTATGATACCCCCTTTAGCCTGACTGGCCAAAGCCAGAACTGCAGGAGGGGTGAATTACAGTACATGCACTCCGCTGAGGTCTGCTTTTAACCCGACAGGGAGGCGCGATCATGGCTCCATCCACAGGCCCATTCATAGACGTAGTTTGACGTTCGTGAAGTAAGACATTTGTGACGTTCGACGTTCGTCGACGTAAGACGTTCGTTGATGTAAGAATCATTTGCTCACTTTTGTGAGCCAATTCACCCACGATGCACCTGGGTTCAGCTACAGTCTTCCGGGTGCTTCAAAGCGCCACTGAGCAACTGGTTGGAATAACTTGTTCCTTCCACATGCTACGTCCAACCGGGGAAACTCCCCCGTCAGGTGAAAAGAAGCAACTTGGACTCCTCATGCACTGAAGGAAGCATGAGGTCAGTCCGTTGTCTCCCCAGGCGTGGCAGAGGGAGAGCAGAGCCTAGGATTACATAGGCAATTGGCACTGGGTGAAAATGGGTTACAAAAATCGTGGGATAAAAAATAAAAAAAAAGGCACAGAGGTGATGCAACAGAGATTAGAGATTACACATAACACAATACGCCTTTGTCTTCTCTCTTGATTACTGCAATGCACTTCTCTCTGTCCTGCCAAAGAAAACAACCCACAGACTACAACTTGTTCAGAATGCTGAACCCACAGACTACAACTTGTTCAGAATGCTGCAGCCAGAGTTTGAACTAAGAACAAGATGAGAGAATATATCACTCCAGTTTTAGATTCACTACACTGTGCTGCTTGTTTTTAGGATAGATTTTATAATTATTTTACTTGTTTATAAAGCTTATATAAAGCTTGTTTATAAATGGTCTGGCGCCTTCTATGACTGCCTGTCTAGATATGTTCCAAACCCCTCAGGTCTGACCTGCTTTTATACACACAACATTTGCTAGTTAAAATAAATCTTCACCTATCAACGAAATGCCCAAAACAGGGATGCCAGTTTAAACGTGGGTATAGATTAAATTGATTGTAATGAATTAAATCAGGGGCCTTCAAGGTGTTCAGGCCAAGGACCCCTTAGTTGAGAGAGCGATGAAGCAGGGACCCCAACAACCGTATAGTTTCATAGTTTGACAGCACAATCATCAGTGTATTTTGGAATCATGTAAATTTGTGTTTTCAGATATTTAACCACTTGAACCGTCAATAATTAATAAACTTGACCTTTCACTCTGTACTTAGTCTGCTCTTTTTCCCCTCTACACCAAACCTCTTTGCCAAAAATAGCAGTTTGTAACTCAAATTTTGCTTCTGGGTGGTCCCTGGAACTAAATATTTTGAGATGCGGGTCCGTGGCCAAATAAATATCATTTTGGGGGTCCTTCACATGAAAAGGTTTGAGAACCACTGACATAGTAGTCTCTCAAGAACTGACTAACTGAGCTCCAGTTGAAGTGAAAAGGACCTTTTCTTTGACGATGGCTGGCCAGATTGCTGACATAGAAACATAAGTTTTTCCAAAAAACCTAAGAAGGATTCAAAAGACACTTATAGAATCGGGTCAAAATTCAAATTTTCACGATTTTTCAAAAATAGCAGATCTACTAGCTCGCAGTGCGGCACTCGGTGCCGCGCTGTGAGCTTGTATATCTGCTATTTTTCATTAGTTAAAGCATTCAATAATAACACACTATAATGTGTACCCGTTCTAAATGGGTTTAAAGGATGAGTTTGAGTGACTAAGTGTTGTTGTGTGTCGCAGGTTCGAGACCCTGGAGCCTGAGATGAACAACCTGGGGAGTCGTGTGACGGATGTGAACCAGGTGGCAGAACAGCTGTTGACCTCTGACACCTGTAACAAGGAGCAGATCCACCTGACCCAGGACCAGCTGAACGACAGGTCTGTTCTGTTACCATTAACCCTCTTTATCTATCTACCTGACCCAGGATCAGCTCAATGACAGGTCTGTCCCCTTAACCCCCTTTATCTATTAACTATCTACCTGACCCAGGACCAGCTCAATGACAGGTATGTTATGTTACCACTAGCCCCCTTTATCTATCCACCTGACCCAGGACCAGCTCAATGACAGGTCTGTCCCCTTAACCCCCTTTATCTATTAACTATCTACCTGACCCAGGACCAGCTCAATGACAGGTCTGTTATGTTACCATTAACCCTCTTTATCTATCTACCTGACCCAGGACCAGCTCAATGACAGGTCTGTCCCCTTAACCTCCTTTATCTATTATCTATCTACCTGACCCAGGATCAGCTCAATGACAGGTCTGTTCCCTTTAACCCCCTTTATTCATTAACTATCTACCAGACCCAGGACCAGCTTAATGACAGGTCTGTTATGTTACCATTAACCCTCTTTCTACCTGACCCAGGACCAGCTCAATGACAGGTCTGTTATGTTACCATTAACCCTCTTTCTACCTGACCCAGGATCAGCTCAATGACAGGTCTGTTATGTTACCATTAACCCTCTTTATCTATCTACCTGACCCAGGACCAGCTCAATGACAGGTCTGTTATGTTACCATTAACCCTCTTTATCTATCTACCAGACCCAGGATCAGCTCAATGACAGGTCTGTTATGTTACCATTAACCCTCTTTATCTATCTACCAGACCCAGGATCAGCTCAATGACAGGTCTGTTATGTTACCATTAACCCCCTTTATCTATCTACCAGACCCAGGATCAGCTCAATGACAGGTCTGTTCCCTTTATTTATTAACTATCACCAGACCGTGGACCAGCTCAATGACAGGTCTGTTCACATTAACCCCCCTTTTATTGTCCTGGTTTTATATAGACAGACCAGCTCAATGACAGCTCTGTTACTTTTTGTCCTCAGTTTACATACAATGAAGTTCCCTGGAACAACTTATTTTGAGTTGGGGGGTCCGCGGCCAAATACATGTAATTGTGGGGGTCCTTGACATGAAAAAGTTTGAGAACCACTGATTTAGAAGACATTCATATAATCGGGTCAAAGATATTCAAAGACTTGCACTAATTCAAAAATAGCAGATCTACATGCAAGCTTGTAGATCTGCTATTTTTTACACAGATTTGCGTTCAGGCCTAAATGGGCTTTAGTGACGTTTGGCTTCTCTCCTAAGGCTAGGGCTCCACCAAAAAGACGGCGTCGTGCCGGCGTCGGACGGTGTGAAAAAATGAACCGGGGCGGATTTGAGCGTCAGACGTTGATGTTGACGTCGGCAGTGAAGCACCCTTCATTGATTAAAACGGTAGCGTTCCCAGCATTGACGCATGGCTCGACGTGCCCGGTGGAGCTTCCACCGGCCAGTTGCCTGGTGGAGTTCCAGTTGTTTTAACCATGTTTTCCCTCCCCAGATGGAAGGAGTTTCAGCAGCGTGCAGGTTAGGGCTGGGGTTAGAGTGTTGTAGTGACTGTTGTCTTCTCTCCCCAGATGGAAGGAGTTCCAGTAGTTGTAACCATGTCTTCTTTCTTCAGATGGAAGGAGTTCCATCAGCTTGCTGGTCTAGGGTTAGAGTGTTGAAGTGACTGAACTCCTCTCTCTCCAGATGGAAAGAGTTCCAGCAGCTGGCGGGCCAGAAGAAGCAGGCCCTGGAGTCTGCTCTGAACATCCAGAACTACCACCTGGAGTGCAACGAGAGCCAGACGTGGATGAAGGAGAAGACCAAGGTCATCGAGTCCACGCAGAGCCTGGGCAACGACCTGGCCGGGGTCATGGCTCTGCAGCGCAAGCTGACCGGCATGGAGAGGGACCTGGAGGCTATACAGGTAACCCAACATGACCTAATGACCCAATGACCTAATGACCCATACATACTAACCCATACAAGCTGACCGGGATGGAGAGAGACCTGGAGGCTATTCAGGTAACCCAACATGACCTAATGACCCATACATACTAACCCATACAAGCTGACCGGCATGGAGAGGGACCTGGAGGCTATTCAGGTAACCCAACCTGACCTAATGACCCAATAACTTAATGACCCAATACATACTGACCATACATACTGACCCAATACATACTGACCATACATACTGACCCATACAAGCTGACCGGCATGGAGAAAGACCTGGAGGCTATACAGGTAACCCAACCTGACCTAATGACCCAATAACTTAATGACCCAATACATACTGACCATACATACTGACCCAATACATACTGACCATACATACTGACCATACATACTGACCCAATACATACTGACCATACATACTGACCCATACATACTGACCATACATACTGACCCAATACATACTGACCATACATACTGACCATACATACTGACCCATACAAGCTGACTGGCATGGAGAGAGACCTGGAGGCTATACAGGTAACCCAACCTGACCTAATGACCCAATAACTTAATGACCCAATACATACTGACCATACATACTGACCCAATACATACTGACCATACATACTGACCCATACATACTGACCATACATACTGACCCAATACATACTGACCATACATACTGACCATACATACTGACCCATACAAGCTGACTGGCATGGAGAGAGACCTGGAGGCTATACAGGTAACCCAACCTGACCTAATGACCCAATAACTTAATGACCCAATACATACTGACCATACATACTGACCCAATACATACTGACCATACATACTGACCATACATACTGACCCAATACATACTGACCATACATACTGACCCATACATACTGACCATACATACTGACCCAATACATACTGACCATACATACTGACCATACATACTGACCCATACAAGCTGACTGGCATGGAGAAAGACCTGGAGGCTATACAGGTAACCCAACCTGACCTAATGACCCAATAACTTAATGACCCAATCAGTGATTGCGCTAGGATTTTTAACTGCCGGTCACCGTGACCGGCATGATTAAAATTTACCGGACATCTGAAGAATATACCGGACATAATCATTTTAATGCATACATTACAAGCAGGTGCACAAACAGCCAATAGCAACAGTTAAAGTATTAGGCCTACTGCATAGTTGGGACTGAAAACGAATTGAATGAAAAAGTATAGGCTAAAAAGAAAAAAACGCTTCAATCTTGCATAAGGGAATTAATTATATTGGACTAATCGCGCTGTTCGCGCAGGCTGTCTGCATGTGGCACACGCACACTGCTTTCACAACAACGTCTTTCTGTTGCATCATGTTTCATGCCAACAATACAATACCATGTCTTGACTTCAGAATAATGAAAAGGTTGATATTCATCTGGCCAGCAATTAATCCAATACTCACTGTCGAGTGGTGACAGTCACAGTGCGTCCATGTTATGCAACTTTGGGAGAGTTGAAAAGGCTTTGTTCTTCCTACTGTCTCCACTCCATCTCCTCTCCTCATAACTTCAATCAAGTGTATGTTTGTTTATGGGTTGATTGCTGACCGTGCGTGCATTCCTTAATTCCCATGGCTTTACATGCTGTGCGTGCATCGCAAACTGACACTGAAATGAGCGAGCGAGAGAGAGAAAGAGAGAGAGAGAGAACGGGGGAGCGCGCGGGCGAGCGAGCGAGAGAGAGAGAGAGAGAGAGAGAAAGAGCGAGAGAGAGAGAGAGAGAGAGAGAGAGAGAGAGAGAGAGAGAGAGGCAGCCTGCGCATGAGGAGCAGACGGCGATAATGATAAATGACCATTGGTTTTTCAATCGGTCAGGATGTCCGGGAGGAATTTTATTTTTCGGTCTTGGCCATAAAAAATCGGTCAAATCCGGCAATTCCCGGTCTAACGCAATCTCTGGACCCAATACATACTGACCATACATACTGACCCAATACATACTGACCATACATACTGACCCATACATACTGACCATACATACTGACCCAATACATACTGACCATACATACTGACCATACATACTGACCCATACAAGCTGACTGGCATGGAGAGAGACCTGGAGGCTATACAGGTAACCCAACCTGACCTAATGACCCAATAACTTAATGACCCAATACATACTGACCATACATACTGACCCAATACATACTGACCATACATACTGACCCATACATACTGACCATACATACTGACCCAATACATACTGACCATACATACTGACCCATACATACTGACCCATACATACTGACCCATACATACTGACCCATACATACTGACCCAATACATACTGACCATACATACTGACCATACATACTGACCATACATACTGACCCATACATACTGACCCATACATACTGACCCATACATACTGACCATACATACTGACCCATACATACTGACCCATACATACTGACCCATACATACTGACCATACATACTGACCCAATACATACTGACCATACATACTGACCCATACATACTGACCATACATACTGACCCATACATACTGACCCATACATACTGACCCAATACATACTGACCATACATACTGACCCATACATACTGACCCATACATACTGACCCATACAAGCTGACTGGCATGGAGAGAGACCTGGAGGCTATTCAGGTACACCTGATCCAATGACTCATACAGAGATGCATTTAGTTCACTGACCTCCACCACATTCAGAGACAAACAGACAAGCGTTTCCTGTAGTAGTTCCTGACCTCCATTGATCGGATATTTTGGGGTGAAGAGATTTGGTGTAGAGGGGAACAAAGGAGGGGGCCAAGGATAGAACCCTGGGGGATCCCAGTCAACAAACTATATACAGAAGGGTTTAAAGTGTTAGTTTGGCTCTTTTGACCTAAAGCTGTAGGAAATACTGCCATAAAAGGAGTAGTTGACCCCCAAAATGACTTTTTTGGAGACTCAATAATATCTTTTGTATTTGTCGCATTCCTAAGACAAAATAAATGATTATAGTAAATTTACCCCAAATTGATTCTCACCCCAATGCATGGGGTCCCCATCCAGGGCCTTATATTTATTTTTGTGTTAGGAATGTGACATAATACAAAAAAATATTATTGACCTCAAGTCTCCATGGCGTGACTAATGAATAGAAAAAAAGGAATTTTGGCAGTGAACTACTCCTTTAATATAGTCGTTTCAAAGGCAAGTAATGATTTGAGTTTGAGGTACTGTTGTAATGTTACTCATCATGGTTCTAACCCCCGCAGGATAAATTGGACGACCTTCGCAGTGAGTCCTCTAAGCTGGCATCAGAGCACCCTGATCAGGGTACTAATGTTACTCCTTATGGTTCTAACCCTGCAGGGTAAACTGGATGACCTTCGCGGTGAGTCCAGTAAGCTGGCCTCAGAACACCCTGATCAGGCCCAGGAGATCCAGGGCCGGCTCCAGGAGGTGATGGAGGTGTGGGAGGAGCTGGTGGCCACCATGCGGAGGAGGGAGGAGTGTCTGGGCGAGGCCTCCAAGCTGCAGGGCTTCCTGCGGGACCTGGACGACTTCCAGTCCTGGTTGTCCCGCACGCAGACCGCCGTGGCCTCCGAGGACATCCCCACCTCACTGCCCGAGTCTGAGAGTCTGCTGGCCCAGCACGAGAGCATCAAGAATGAAGTAGACAACTATAAGGTATGAATAAATAGATAACCATGTTAAAACATTATGTTATTGATGGATAAACATTCTTGAGTCTCTGCTGGCCCAGCACGAGAGCATCAAGAACGAAGTGGACAACTATAAGGTATGAATAAATAGATAACCATGTTAAAACATCATGTTATTGATAACAACTACAAGGTATGAATAGATAGATAGCTATAAGATAACCATGTTAAAACATCATGTTATTGATGGATAAACAGTCTGAGAGTCTGCTGGCTCAGCACGAGAACATCAAGAACGAAGTGGACAACTACAATGTAAAAACATCATGATAATAATGAATAGATAGATAACTATAAGGTAGCCATGCTAAAAACATCATGTTAATGATGGATAAACAGTCTGAGAGTCTGCTGGCCCAGCACCAGAGCATCAAGAATGAGGTGGACTGGGGCACGGTGGCGCAGTGGTTAGCGCTTCGCCTCACAGCTAGAAGGTCCTGGGTTCGAATTGTGGTAGAAATATTTATATAGTAACAAATAGTGCCAAAGTACTAATTTGGATGTGCCTGCAGCTGTCAATCCAACAGCTGACATCCATGGACTTTGACTTCTACTTCTCCTCTGTGTCAGCATAAAACCTATACTAAGTGATGCTATACATGGTCATTGCAACTTAACCAGTCAGCCTTATTATATACTGTAAGGTACTTAGTATAGATGTTTAGATTCTATCTCCATCTAGGGAGAACACCTTGGTGTATAAGAGGTGTCCCATATGACACTTCAGGAGGTTTCTGCCCCACGGGGCCCAAGCTCTGGCCATGGAGGTCAGAGCTCTGTCTTTTGTGAATGCTGATACTCTGTTCAACTTTTTGCCTCTTTGATGAATAAACCGTTGTCAATTCTTCAAATCCTTCATCCTTGTGGAACATTAATATTTTCTATTACAGAATCCCGCCGGGGGACGCTGTGGGTGCTGGGGGCGTGTTCTCCCTCTGTCTCCTAGGGTAGATGCCCTCACAAAAACAGTAGTCCTGGTTTCTATACTACCTCCCCCTAGCCTCGCGTAGCCAGGCTTTACTCATCTGCGAAGATAAAAGCCTGGTCAAGATATGAGGCAGAGACCGTTCAACTTCCGCCGTGAGAATTTCAACGGAAGACTGCAATGCATGACATAACGTCCGTTAAACGCAGCACTTCTGCCACTTCCGCTAGAACCAACCGGAAGTTATATTGTGGCCAGGGTGACCTCCCCCTAGCCAGCCAGGTGCTCCCCAATTCCCCTGGCGCGGCAGGGGGAGAGCGGAAACCAGGACTACAGGTTAGGTAGTTGGCACTGGGTGAGAAAATGGGTTGCAAAAACCGTGGGATAAAAATGATATAAAAAAAAAGAAAAAAAAAAAGAATGAGGTGGACAACTACAAGGTAAAACATCATAATAATAACTAGATAAATAAATACTGTTCCTATGAAACAATGTGGGCTCGCCTTTGTACTGTCAGACAGTTTGAGTGAGGAGAATAACTTTAGTATATAAAGATTTGGCAGAACATACTGGTCTCACCGAGCCCACAATGAATACTGTAGATAAATAACTACAAGTTAGCCATGTTAAAAACATCATGAAAACTATGAATAGATAAACAACTACTACAAGGTAGCCATGTTAAAAACATCATGAAAACAATGAATACATAAACAACTACTACAAGTTAGCCATGTTAAAAACATCATAATAATGAGTCAGGTTCAATAGAAAATGCTCTTTTGTAATACAGTTGAAAAGCCTTTAGACCAGTTCTATCAACCAGGCTTCTTTTGCACTTTAGTCTGAGATGACACCTGTCTCTCTAGTGGTTCCCTGCCTGAGGAGGACTGTGAGAAACTATACTGTAACTCTGTCTCTCTGATGTTTCCCTGCCTCCCTGGAGTGCTGAGAAGTTTAGGTTATTTATCAGACTATAACCTATGTTTCCACCTCTATCAGGAGGACTATGAGAAGATGAGGTTATATTTAGCAGATACTATAACCTACAGTATGTTTCCCTGCTCTCAGGAGGATTATGAGAAGATGCGAGCAGTGGGCGACGAGGTGACCCAGGGCCAGACAGACTCCCAGTACATGTTCCTGGGTTAGGGTTAGGTTTATAGGGAAGCTTAGGTTATATATCAGAACTGTCTCTCTCTGGTTCCAGGAGGACTATGAGAAGATGATATCACTATAACTGTCTCTCTCTGGTTCCAGGAGGACTATGAGAAGATGATATCACTATAACTGTCTCTCTCTGGTTCCAGGAGGACTATGAGAAGATGATATCACTATAACTGTCTCTCTCTGGTTCCAGGAGGACTATGAGAAGATGATATCATTATAACTGTCTCTCTCTCTGGTTCCAGGAGGACTATGAGAAGATGATATCATTATAACTGTCTCTCTCTGGTTCCAGGAGGACTATGAGAAGATGATATCATTATAACTGTCTCTCTCTCTGGTTCTAGGAGGACTATGAGAAGATGATATCATTATAACTGTCTCTCTCTTGGTTCCAGGAGGACTATGAGAAGATGCGTGCGGTGGGAGACGAGGTGACCCAGGGCCAGACAGACTCCCAGTACATGTTCCTGGCCCAGAGACTGCAGGCTCTGGACACCGGCTGGCAGGAGCTGAGACGCATGTGGGAGAACCGCCACAGCCTGCTGGCCCAGGCCTTCGACTACCAGACCTTCCTGAGAGACGCCAAGCAGGCCGAGGCCTTCCTCAACAGCCAGGTGAGAATAGAGGGTTTAATGAGGCCTTCCTCAACAGCCAGGTGAGAATAGAGGGTTTAATGAGGCCTTTCTCAACAGCCAGGTGAGAATAGAGGGTTTAATGAGGCCTTTCTCAACAGCCAGGTGAGAATAGAGGGTTTAATGAGGCCTTTCTCAACAGCCAGGTGAGAAGAATCACAGACGCTGTGCTGAATGTAGATGTGGCGTATCAAGTCTTTAGAGGGAGCGAGTCGCTGTTTCTACATGTCATCTTTTCGACAACCAAACCTAACCCAAACCCTAACCCTAACCTCCGGGGTTAAGGTGAGTCGCTATCCTGCCGACGCTCCGTTGTCTAAATGTTGTGTTGTCCAAAGAGCCAGATTTCCCCTCTTCAGATGCATTCTTTCCCTGTTTTGCCTTTCAAATTCTTATGGAGAATGGAGTGTATTTTTGCAGAAACCTGCAAATGGCAAGAAACCACTCCATTCTCATTGAAAAATAGCTGATCTACAAGCTCAGTGTTCTGCAAATTGCCTTGCCAATGGCAGGACGAGAGAAGCTTTGAAATGGCACATCTGTATATTGCTATACAGTATATCCTGATTTATTTTTGCCCCCATTTTCTCCCCAATTTAGTCTTTTTGCCGATTAATTCCTCCCCACACACATTTCTGTGCTGTCACTGCTGTTGTGCGCCACCCGAGTGCCACTAGTAAAAGAACAGAAAAAGTGAAAACTAATAATTCAAAGATTGACAAAGGTGCTTATGATAGATGAACAAAAACAAGTCATGATGATAAATTACACTTCAAAAGTCTAAGCCAAGGGGCCGTGTGCACCAAGGCGTTACAATTGTTTTATGTTTTGAATAGTTTTCCATCAGAGCGCTGCATATTTATTCTATGCTGGAAATGCCAGCAGTGTGTGGAGGCTCTGATAGGAACGTCTATTCTGTTCTCTGGCTTTATTTCCAACTCATTTGGAAGAGTTTCCAGTGGAGGGGGAGGAGAAGTCCTTGGGGACAGGCTGGACACACAGCCTCAATGACGCAGCATATAAACTTCAGGCTACATAATGTGTCATTGACTGCAGTGATGGAGCTGGTTTGTTGGCCTGTGTGTGTGCAGAGAGCTGCTGGCTCTCCTTAGTGGAAGAAATACTCCAATTCTTTACTTATAAATATCAACACTGCAACGTAGGGCATTCACGAATAGTGATTTTTTGTATTCAAATTATTCAACCTCAAAGTATTCGAATAGTCAAATATTCAACAGGACTGGCCAAACTGTCAAATATTAAGTAAGCAAGAGGCGAACATTGTGAAAATAGCAGATCTACATGCTCACAACGCCTCGCGTTGTGAGGCGTTGTGAGCATGTAGATCGGCTATTTTCACAATATTTATCTGCGGAACCGAGTCACATTAAATGTAATGCCTACAATTCCAAGTGGATTGTCAGGGTGGGGGTACCCAGTTAAAATATGTATGACTTCCTATCTAGCCAAGCTTTATAAACTATATATTTTTTAAAGAGAGAGAAAAAAAAGGCGAATATTCGACTTCGGTGAGCAACGTCGAATAGTGACTTTGATATTCGAATATTTGGTGTATGCCCTACTGCAACGTAGAAATATAGGTAAATTTACTTGAGCAAAAGTACAAAAGTATTGGCATGAAACTGTACTTAGAGTAGGACTACCGAAAGTGGAAAGGACTCATTGTGCAGAATGTCCCTTTTCACAAGTTTTCAAAATGTGTAAAATGTGTAAATAAATCTTTTGAAAATAGCAGATCTACAAGCTCTGAGACGCATTGTGAGCTTGCAGATTGGCTATTTTCAAATGTCTGAAATGTATATAGGGCTGAATTGGTTAATGTATGTTTTGTAATAATAATCAAAATCTACAAAGTAACTAGTAACTAAAGTTTTCAAATAAATGTGGTGGAGTAAAAGTAATATATTAGCCTCTGAGATGCAGTAGACGTTTAAAGGTACTGAAAACTTAAAATACTCCAGTAAAGTAAAAATACCTGAAACTTTACTTAAGTACAGGACTTAGTAAGTAACTGTACTTAGTTACTTCGCAGCACCAAGGTGACACCACACAGATATACTGTGATGAAATGAGAGGTGTTTATCACCAGTTGTCAGAATGGGTCTCATAAACCTGATGCTTGCAGGGTTCTGGCTGTTCTCTGGCTGAATGGGTTCGGAACAGGGCATTAACGACTTGTGAGTTTTACTGAGTCGACTCCACTCAGTAATAAGTTGAGTTGAAGTCGACTTTATCGTTAGATGACGTCATCACATCACACACGACCCCCCAATTATTTTGGGGGGTCCCCAGATGATTAACTTAATGTGCAACATTGTTTTCTCACTCGACTGTAAACAAACCAACATAAAGTTTAAGTGTATAGAGGGTATCTTTACATTTCTAAAGTGACAATTTAAGGACTTTTTAATTCCTCTAAAATGCCAAATTAAACACTGTCCAAATTGTCAAATATATAGAGGCAGACATTGTGAAAATAGCCGATCTACATGCTCACAACGCCTCGCAATGGGAGGCATTGTGAGCATGTAGATCTGCTATTTTCACAATAGAAAATATTATTTTTTTCCAACTTTGACGTTCGACTTTCTCTGGTGGCAGTCGACTTGTGTAATGAAGTCGACTTTGAAGTCGACTTTTTCGTTAATGCCCTAGTTTGGAACACAACCATCTTTATTCCTCCCTGCAAGAAGTAAAGACCTCTTCAACTGCCAGACACATTTTAAACCTCCTCGCTCTTGAGCTGACGTGATAACTAACCTGAAACGGCCTGCTGCCGTTGGCTATAGGCTTGGTTCATACAGTACATACTGCAAGGAACATCCATTGGTTTCTCAAACCCGATCTTTAGGACTGACTCTCCATCACATTTGATGTGTGTATTCAGACACCATGGACATATCAGCATTGGTTGCTGTGGTAACAATATAGTCTTGATTACTGCTCAACTTATACTCTTAACTCTCTTACTGCCACATAGGATGTCTTAAACTGCCATCAAAGTAGCTTAAAAGTAGCTTACCTTTGCAAATTTATAGAAAAATATCCATCCATTATTTCCGAACGCAAACTTTTGTAAAATACAGGCGTATCGTATGTGTCATCAAGCCAAACTGACCGCAGGGGGGCAGCCATTTGCAATGAGCGAGGCTCACAAATGTCCCTCGCTCGCACCAGTAGTTTAGGGCATAGAAATGGAGAAACTAGATCCAGGCATAGAAAACGTCCAGAAAAGTGATTTCGCCTCCATTCTTGTTTATGTGTGGTGGAGATTTGAGACCAGCCAACCATAAAGTCATTACAATGGCAAACAATATCTTTATAGTTATCTTTATAGTTATCTTTATAGTTATCTTTATAGATATCTTTATAGATATCTTTATAGTTATCTTTATAGTTATCTTTATAGATATCTTTATAGTTGTCTTTATAGATATCTTTATAGTTATCTTTATAGTTATCTTTATAGTTATCTTTATAGATATCTTTATAGTTATCTTTATAGTTATCTTTATAGTTATCTTTATAGATATCTTTATAGTTGTCTTTATAGTTATGGTGCCCGGTGGGAATGACACTTTAGTCTCTGCAGTGCAACACATTGTGAGCTTGTAGATCATCTCTTTCGTAGATCATCTCACATAATCTCTTTGTTTAGAGATCAGATGTCAGACTTCATGCGGCCAGCATGTGACTTCAGTCATCTGTGAGGTCAGCTGTAAGGTTCCTGCCTGATCTGATCCCCTCTGATGTCACTTCAGTTCAGTTAATAACTGGAGTCACAACAAGTCGTCTCAAGACACTTTACATATAGAGCCCAGCAAGCATCTTGTGTCCTCCCCCCAAAAGAAATCCTCTCCCCACTCAGAGAGATGGGAGAGGGAGAGAGAAGACAGGAGTGACATGTTACGATAATGTTTTTCTTGTCCTGTACCTGGAGTAGGTTCTGTCTATACAGAGATATTTAATCCATTTAGGCCTAGAATTATTGAATGATTTAACCAGTGAAAAATAGCAGATATACAAGCTCACAGCGCGGCACCGAGTGCCGCGCTGCGAGCTTGTAGATCTGCTATTTTTGAAAAAGTCGTGAAAATGTGTGCAAATCTTTGAATATATGTATTTTTCAAAGCGAACGTTTGTAACTCAAATTTTGCTTCTGGGTGGTCCCTGGAACGAAATATTTTGAGATGGGGGTCCGTGGCCAAATAAATATAATTTTGGGGGTCCTTCACATGAAAATGTTTGAGAACCACTGACATAGCAGTCTCTCAAGAACAGACTAACTGAGCTCCAGTTAAGTGAAAAGGACCTTTTCTTTGACGATGGCTGGCCAGATTGCTGACATAGAAACATGGGTTTTTCAAAAAATCTTAGAAGGATTCAAAAGACACTTATAGAATCGTGTCAAAATTGAAATTTTCAGGATTTTTCAAAAATAGCAGATCTACAAGCTTGCAGCGCGGCACTCGGTGCCGCGCTGTGAGCTTGTATATCTGCTATTTTTCAATAGTTAAAGCATAAAATAATGATACACAAAATGTGTACCCGTTCTAAATGGGTTAATCTAACTTATACTGTATAATGTTTCTCTTGCTACAGGAGTACGTCCTGTCCCACACGGAGATGCCCTCCACCCTCCAGGGGGCGGAAGAGGCCATCAAGAAGCACGAGGACTTCCTGACCACGGTGGAGGCCAGCGAGGAGAAGATCAGCGGCGTGGTGGAGGCCGGGCGACGCCTCATCAACGAGAACAACGCCAACGCAGACAAGATCCAGGAGAAGAAGGACTCCATCCAGGAGAGGTCAGTGTTTTATAGAGAGATCCATCCAGGAGAGGTCAGTGTTTTATAGAGAGATCCATCCAGGAGAGGTCAGTGTTTTATAGAGAGATCCATCCAGGAGAGGTCAGTGTTTTATAGAGAGATCCATCCAGGAGAGGTCAGTGTTTTATAGAGAGATCCATCCAGGAGAGGTCAGTGTTTTATAGAGAGATCCATCCAGGAGAGGTCAGTGTTTTATAGAGAGATCCATCCAGGAGAGGTCAGTGTTTTATAGAGAGATCCATCCAGGAGAGGTCAGTGTTTTATAGAGAGATCCATCCAGGAGAGGTCAGTGTTTTATAGAGAGATCCATCCAGGAGAGGTCAGTGTTTTATAGAGAGATCCATCCAGGAGAGGTCAGTGTTTTATAGAGAGATCCATCCAGGAGAGGTCAGTGTTTTATAGAGAGATCCATCCAGGAGAGGTCAGTGTTTTACTGCAGTGTTCCTCAACCACTGTGCCTGGGGACCTTTGGTGTGCCCCTGAGAAGGGTCAAGTGTGCCCCTTGAAACTGCTTGAAAGCCAGTATTGTGAAAACAGCCGATCTACAAGCAGACAACGCCTTGCGGTGCGAGGCGTTGTGTGCTTGTAGATCTGCTGTTTTCACTACTGTTGTGCGACAGCCTTGTATGATGAAGCAGAGATTTACTTTGTGAAGAAACGTACACATTTGAAACTAGGAGATGCAAGGTTTCTTCCCGACAGTGAGGATATTTACACCCCCCGTATTATGTTGGTGTGTCCATGGATTCTTGGGACATGAAAAGTGTGCCCATTAGGCCTGTGCAAAAAAATCGATTCACTATATTATCGTGATGTTAATGTTGGCGATTCAATTAATCGATTTTCAAAGTTCAGAATTTTATATTAAAGGCAAAATTAACCTGAAGGTGAATTTGATGAAATAACCACTTTCAGTCAGAGTAAGTACAGGTCCTAAAGGAACAGTTTTAGGTCATGAGGATGTCATGTTATGGCTAAAGCTAGCACAGTGCTGTAGGCCTGCAGCACAGCTGTTTTCTTTTATTTTTTATGTTCTGTGTTTTCTGGCATCTTGACCAGGAACATGTTGTTGTAATGTTGTACCACTGGCACTTTGGCTGAAATAAATGTCAGAAAGATTGACTGACTTTATTTGGCTGCATTGATTTATGATTATGATTCAACTTTTAATGTTTTATATTGTTTAGATTTTTTTTTAAATGTTTCAATATAAAAAATATGTAATTTTGAGGGAAAAAATCGCAATAATCGTGATTCGAATCGCAAATCGCAGGAAAACGCAATAATCGTGATATAATCGAATTGTCACCCTATGAATCGAAATCCAATCAAATCGGGAAAAAGTGAATCGTCACAGGCCTAGTGCCCATGCAGAAAAAAAGGTTGAGAAACACTGTTTTACTGGATAGATCCAGGAGAAGGCAGACTCCATCACAGATATAAAAAGCTAGATAGCTCATCCTCCTCTGCAGTTCATTGGAGCGATGTGTAACAACAGAAGGCCGGACGTCCGCAAAAACGGAGTGATCACTACCAGTAAAAAGTGACGACCGGCCAATCACAACGCATCTTCTCTGTGACTTATGTTTCCATCCATTTCCTGATGTTGCGCGGCTCAGCTGTTCTTACAAGACCAGCCCCGACCTGCCTCTGATTGGCTTACCAACTTCTGTACGTGTGACGCACGCGGAAGCAATGCAGATTCCCTTAGTTCCTCGATGCATTTGCCCCAGAGCCGAAGGAGGCCTCTACCTTTCTATGTCTACGGTTTTACCCATAGAGTTATAATAAGTATAGAGAGGGCACCAGATATCCCCGCCCGTCCACTTGCATTGAGTTGCTCACCCAGCGCTTGAAGCCAAATTTCACGCCTTCTTCCGGTTGTAAAATGTGACTTAGTGGGGCCTAAGTGACGCGTTTTGCATCATAGTTTGTGTTCATGGACGCGCTGGGGCTCCAAGTCATGAACGAGCACTTGAATGAATGTGCCGTCAATACAAAGACGCCTAGATGCGCTTTCATGGTCTGGGGGCTTGGATAGATCCATCCAGGAGAGGTCAGTGTTTGTTTTACTGGATAGATCCAGGAGAAGCAAGCGTTGACACTAAGGCTTGCCCACCTGCCCCTGGCAGGTAAATAAAACTTTAGGGCAGGTGGAGTTTGCTTTCAGGTTGCCCAGCCAGGCAAGAGCTTGTTTGAGAGGGGCACAAAACAGCCGATCTACAAGCACACAACGCCTCGCAATGCGAGGCGTTGTGTGCTTGTAGATCGGCTGTTTTCACAAGTTTTGTGCCAGTCTTGTATAATGAAGCAGGGCTTTACTTTACCAAAAGACGTACACATTTGAAACTTGGAGATACAAGGTTTCTGCCCGACAGGGGGAACAACCGTCTATAAACACAACACCAGATATTTGTCTAAACACCTGAACATGGCCAGAGTGCTCTGTCTTCTGGTCTGTGGAATGGAAAAATCAGAGCACTGTTTACCTGTAATGTGCTGTTTGCACTGTTGCTTTCACTTAAAAATATAAAATAACAAGTGTGAACCCATAGTTATATTCATAGCAACAATATGTAGGCATTTGGCATAAACATTTTGGTATGTTATTTATTATCGCACAGCTCCAGAAAGTAAAATAGGTCCCTATGGAGAACACAAAGAGTCTCCTCAAATTATTGGCTTAGGAATGTGATAAAACAAAAAATATCCATGAATTCAATAAGATGTTTTTCTCCTCCAGGCATCAGAAGAACAAACAGGCTGCAAATGAACTTCTGGCCAAGCTGAAAGACAACCGAGAGCTCCAGCACTTCCTACAAGATGGACAGGAGGTAGGCATACATACATTATATACCACACCTCAAACATCCAGATCAGTTACTGTTCACCATTCAAATTCAAACGTAGCAAAAGTAGAAGATCTATAAGATCGAAACGATTCCTTTTTCTTGTTTTTGACAGTTTGTTCATGTGCCTGATTGTTTGTTTGCAGTCTGTTGCTAGTAGCTTTGAGACTGCATAGGCCTAGTTGTTTTCCATGTGGCAACATCTTGAACAGACTGTGGTTGGGATGGTGTAGATCTTTGATGATTCCCTGGGCTTTTTTGACACAGCGTTTGTCGTACAGGGCTTGGATTGGGGGAGATCACATCCCATCTGTACTGTTATGTTGTGTAGCTGACCCTAACACTATATGTTATGTTTTCTAGCTGACCCTGTGGATCAATGAGAAGATGTTAACTGTTATTTAACTGTTATGTTGTGTAGCTGACCCTAACACTATATGTTATGTTGTCTAGCTGACCCTGTGGATCAACGAGAAGATGCTGACAGCTCAGGACATGTCCTACGACGAGGCCAGGAACCTTCACAGCAAGTGGCAGAAACATCAGGCCTTCATGGCTGAGCTGGCCTCCAACAAGGACTGGCTGGACAAGATACATAAGGTACACTATCTGTCTAAATTCATAAGGTATACCTGTCTAAATACATAAGGTACAGTACCTGTCTAAATACATAAGGTACACTAGCTGTCTAAATACATAAGGTACAGTACCTGTCTAAATACATAAGGTACACTAGCTGTCTAAATACATAAGGTACAGTAGCTGTCTAAATACATAAGGTACACTAGCTGTCTAAATACATAAGGTACACTAGCTGTCTAAATACATAAGGTACACTAGCTGTCTAAATACATAAGGTACACTAGCTGTCTAAATACATAAGGTACACTAGCTGTCTAAATACATAAGGTACACTAGCTGTCTAAATACATAAGGTACACTAGCTGTCTAAATACATAAGGTACACTAGCTGTCTAAATACATAAGGTACACTAGCTGTCTAAATACATAAGGTACACTAGCTGTCTAAATACATAAGGTACAGTAGCTGTCTAAATACATAAGGTACACTAGCTGTCTAAATACATAAGGTACACTAGCTGTCTAAATACATAAGGTACACTAGCTGTCTAAATACATAAGGTACACTAGCTGTCTAAATACATAAGGTACACTAGCTGTCTAAATACATAAGGTACAGTAGCTGTCTAAATACATAAGGTACACTAGCTGTCTAAATACATAAGGTACACTAGCTGTCTAAATACATAAGGTACACTAGCTGTCTAAATACATAAGGTACACTAGCTGTCTAAATACATAAGGTACAGTACCTGTCTAAATACATAAGGTACACTAGCTGTCTAAATACATAAGGTACACTAGCTGTCTAAATACATAAGGTACAGTAGCTGTCTAAATACATATGGTACAGTACCTGTCTAAATACATAAGGTACACTAGCTGTCTAAATACATAAGGTACACTAGCTGTCTAAATACATAAGGTACACTAGCTGTCTAAATACATAAGGTACACTAGCTGTCTAAATACATAAGGTACACTAGCTGTCTAAATACATAAGGTACACTAGCTGTCTAAATACATAAGGTACACTAGCTGTCTAAATACATAAGGTACAGTAGCTGTCTAAATACATAAGGTACACTAGCTGTCTAAATACATAAGGTACACTAGCTGTCTAAATACATAAGGTACACTAGCTGTCTAAATACATAAGGTACACTAGCTGTCTAAATACATAAGGTACAGTAGCTGTCTAAATACATAAGGTACACTAGCTGTCTAAATACATAAGGTACACTAGCTGTCTAAATACATAAGGTACACTAGCTGTCTAAATACATAAGGTACACTAGCTGTCTAAATACACAAGGTACACTAGCTGTCTAAATACATAAGGTACACTAGCTGTCTAAATACATAAGGTACACTAGCTGTCTAAATACATAAGGTACACTAGCTGTCTAAATACATAAGGTACACTAGCTGTCTAAATACATAAGGTACACTAGCTGTCTAAATACATAAGGTACAGTAGCTGTCTAAATACATAAGGTACACTAGCTGTCTAAATACATAAGGTACAGTAGCTGTCTAAATACATAAGGTACAGTAGCTGTCTAAATACATAAGGTACACTAGCTGTCTAAATACATAAGGTACACTAGCTGTCTAAATACATAAGGTACACTAGCTGTCTAAATACATAAGGTACACTAGCTGTCTAAATACATAAGGTACACTAGCTGTCTAAATACATAAGGTACACTAGCTGTCTAAATACATAAGGTACACTAGCTGTCTAAATACATAAGGTACACTAGCTGTCTAAATACATAAGGTACACTAGCTGTCTAAATACATAAGGTACACTAGCTGTCTAAATACATAAGGTATACTAGCTGTCTAAATACATAAGGTACAGTAGCTGTCTAAATACATAAGGTACACTAGCTGTCTAAATACATAAGGTACACTAGCTGTCTAAATACATAAGGTACACTAGCTGTCTAAATACATAAGGTACAGTAGCTGTCTAAATACATAAGGTACAGTAGCTGTCTAAATACATAAGGTACACTAGCTGTCTAAATACATAAGGTACAGTAGCTGTCTAAATACATAAGGTACACTAGCTGTCTAAATACATAAGGTACACTAGCTGTCTAAATACATAAGGTACACTAGCTGTCTAAATACATAAGGTACACTAGCTGTCTAAATACATAAGGTACACTAGCTGTCTAAATACATAAGGTACACTAGCTGTCTAAATACATAAGGTACACTAGCTGTCTAAATACATAAGGTACAGTACCTGGATATAGTCATAAATACATAAGGTACAGTACCTGGATATAGTCATACATACATAAGATATAGTTACAGTCCCACTATCCAAATCTGTTCCTCAGTGTTGGATCTGCTTAGCTTTAGTTTTATGGTCAGGTATTCTGAGGAAAGCCTTGGTTTTATAGAAGCTGGAAAGGGTAGGATTGGTCGAGTGCTCACTATAATTACCCTGAATAAAAAAATAATAAAAAGGTAATTGCCAAGATAAAGGTGAATAAAAAGATAAATGAACAGCTGTGATCATGGTCCATGTGGTGCCTGCGTGGCTCTGGTTAGGGATAGGGTTACATAGAGTTGATAGGGTTAGGTTTATACATTAGGGTTAGATAAAGGTGAATAAATAAGTGTGGTCTTGTGATCCTTCACTGTAGATACATTGGGGTTAGATAAAGGTCCAGATGATGGTCCATATGATCCTTCAGGAGGGCCAGGCTTGGTAGGGTGACCAGCTCCAAACTGTTCATTTGAGGGACAGAAGTACAGTACAGTTCATTTTCAACCACTCCTATAAGTGCTTTGAGGTCATTTGATATACTGCCCATGTGTTTTTTAGTGACCTGCTGTAGCCTGGGGCTATTTCTCAACAGGCTTAAAAACATCTTGCAGGAAAAGAGACAACGATAAAGATGTACAATGGAAAGCCAACTGTTAGGAGGATATCCTACCCTATCATTTATTCACGTTCTGCTTTAGAAGTGCTGTACGTGTCCAGTGTGGTCCAGTCTATAAGGGTGTAACAATACATTTTAATAGCGATTCGATACATATCACGATACATGGTTGACGATACGATACATGGAAGATATTGGTTCATTCATGGCGATACGATACGATTCGATTCAATGATTTAAAATCGATATAGTAACTATTTAGCAAAGACATTAAATCTGTGTGAAAGGTGTGGATAGTGCAGGTTTTTAAGGGAAACATGTATTATTATGGACATAAATAAGTAAACACAGTGATTATCTGTCAAATACATGGACATTGTATATTGACAAACCTGCACCTTGACATGAACACAGAGATTATGCACATTTATCGATAGACCAGTGTAGCTATATGGAAAGGAAAAGTAATTAAACCCCTCCTTTTATTTATTTTTTCTTAAAAATGCTAAATAAAATGCCCAAGTAGGTAGTATCGATACAATCGATTCTTTGCACTGCCGATTCGATACGATACAAAATAAAACGATACGATTCGATTTTAGCTGTTTTCATTTCGATATACTTCGATTGTTTAAGTTAAAAACGATATTTCGATACAGTTACTATATCGTTACACCCCTACCAGTCTAGCTTGCTCACCTATCAACACCTGCACATTGATTATTACTGGAGCCTGGCAGTCACAATGTGGGACAGCGTCTCAATTTGTGGGACGCATGAAAAGTCATGGAAAAGTGCGACTGTCCCACGCAAAGGGGGGCATCTGGTCACCATGCAGGAGAATCTGGAGCTGGAGCCGGTGGTCCAGCTGACCCTGGCTCTGCTTAGGGTTAGGGTTACAAGTTACATACTGTAGATATGTTAAGGTAATATAAACTTATAAAGGTGAATATAATGTTAATCATCTCTTCAGGAGGGCCAGGCTCTGGTGCAGGAGAAGACAGAACTGGAGCCGGTGGTTAGGGTTACATACCGTAGATACAGTAGTGTTAGATACAGTGGTAATAATGTTATTATGTTAACCCATTTAGGCCTAGAATTATTGAACGCTTTAGCTATAGAAAAACAGCAGATATACAAGCTCACAGCGCGGCACCGAGTGCCGCGCTGCGAGCTTGTAGATCTGCTATTTTCTGAAAAAGTCGTGAAAATGTGTGCAAATCTTTGAATATATGTATTTTTAAAGCGAACGTTTGTAACTCAAACTTTGCTTCTGGGGTGGTCTCTGGAACTAAATATTTTGAGATGCGGGTCCGTGGCCAAATACATATCATCTTGGGGGTCCTTGACATGAAAAGGTTTGAGGACCACTGACATAGTAGTCTCTCAAGAAGAACAGACTAACTGAGCTCCAGTTCAAGTGAAAAGGACCTTTTCTTTGACGATGGCTGGTCAGATTGCTGACATAGAAACATAGGGTTTTCAAAAAAAAAAAAAAAAACCTAGAAGGATTCAAAAGACACTTATAGAATCGTGTCAAAATTCCTAATTTTCGCGATTCTTCAAAAATAGCAGATCTACAAGCTCGCAGCGCAGCACTCGGTGCCGCGCTGTGAGCTTGTATATCTGCTGTTTTTCAATAGTTAAAGCATAAAATAATGATACACAATAATGTGTACCCGTAATGTCTCCAGGAGGGCCAGGTTCTGGTGCAGGAGAAGCCAGAACTAGAGCCTGTGGTGCAGCAGACCCTGGCGGAGCTGCAGCGCCAGTGGGAGGAGCTAGAGGGCACCACCCAGACCAAGGCCCAGTGCCTGTTCGATGCCAACCGGGCAGAGCTGTTCACCCAGAGCTGCTCTGCTCTGGACGTGTGGCTGAAGAACCTGGGAGGACAGCTGAGCAGCGACGACTACGGAAAGGACCTGACCAGTGTTAACATCCTGCTCAATAAGCACCAGGTACTACTAACACTATACTAACACTATACTGTACTACTAACACTATATATATATACTACAAGGACCTGACCAGCGTTAACATACTGCTCAAGAAGCACCAGGTACTACTAACACTATACTAACACTATACTGTACTACTAACACTATATATATATACTACAAGGACCTGACCAGCGTTAACATACTGCTCAAGAAGCACCAGGTACTACTAACACTATACTAACACTATACTGTACTACTAACACTATATATATATACTACAAGGACCTGACCAGCGTTAACATACTGCTCAAGAAACACCAGGTACTACTAACACTATACTAACACTATACTGTACTACTAACACTATATATATATACTACAAGGACCTGACCAGCGTTAACATACTGCTCAAGAAACACCAGGTACTACTAACACTATACTAACTAACACTATACTACTAACACTATACTAACTAACACTATACTGTACTACTAACACTATACTGTACTACTAACACTATATATACTACAAGGACCTGACCAGTGTTAACATTCTGCTCAAGAAGCACCAGGTGAAGACAGCGTCCACAATACATCATTTACAATTTACCATTTACGATCTACAATTTACAATTTACACTCTGCTAATCTTGGTTAATGGTGTTTCTGTCCTGACGACTAACCAGCGCCAACCCTGGCCTCACCAGGTTTTCCACACGGTAGAAACCACCGGATATATCCCTAATGTCTGCTAACTCTCACTAGAGAGCACATCAGAGAACTGCTAGACGGGGTTCTCCCCGAGTCTAAACCTGGTCATTAACTAGTCTGTCTTTAATGAACCCGTCCTCAGATGCTGTCTAAACCTGGTCATTAACTAGTCTGTCTTTAATAAACCCGTCCTCAGATGCTGTCTAAACCTGGTCATTAACTAGTCTGTCATTGATAAACCCGTCCTCAGATGCTGGAGCACCAGATGGAGGTTCGTGAGAAGGAGGTGCAGTCCCTCCAGTCCCAGGCCCTGGCCCTGAGCCAGGAGGAGGCGGGGCTGACGGAGGTGGACGGGCAGCAGAGGAGGGTGGAGGACAGCTTCTCCAGGCTGCAGGAACCCCTGCAGGCCAGGAGACAACGACTGCTGGCCTCCAAGGAGGCTCACCAGTTCAACAGGGACCTGGAGGATGAGATCGTGAGTAGCATCACTCCAGGAAAAAAAATATTTGTTTTATATCTGATATAAAAGGTAATTTTTCATACATATATTTAAATCTGAGAGTAATTTAAATCTGAGAGTAGTTGAAGAAGAAGATACTTGCTGTGCACACTGCACAGTGCTGTTCACATGTTGCAGAATCCAGTCAATATAACATTAACATTGTGTGATGCACACACATCACATAACAAAATAAGAATCTGTATCATCATTCATCACAGGAAAAGAGTGATCATAACGATGCTATATTTATATATTTTTCATATCAGTTTCCATCTGTATCAGTTGTTTATCAGGTGTGTGTTCTTCTGCCAGTTGTTCATCCAGCCTGTGTGTGTGTGTGTGTGTGTGTGTGTGTGTGTGTGTGTGTGTGTGTGTGTGTGTGTGTGTGTGTGTGTGTGTGTGTGTGTGTGTGTGTGTGTGTGTGTGTGTGTGTGTGTGTGTGTGTGTGTGTGTGTGTGTGTGCTTGTCCTGTCCAGCTGTGGGTGAAGGAGAGGATGCCTCTGGCTACGTCCACAGACCACGGTAAAGACCTGCCCACCGTGCAGCTGCTCATCAAGAAGAACCAGGTACTGCCCTGCACCATGCACTGGTCAATATGTGTTTGTTTTAATAGAACCAGGTACTGCCCTGCACCATGCACACTGGTCAATATGTGTTTGTTTTAATAGAACCAGGTACTGCCCTGCACCATGCACACTGGTCAATATGTGTTTGTTTTAATAGAACCAGGTACTGCCCTGCACTATGCACACTGGTCAATATGTGTTTGTTTTAATAGAACCAGGTACTGCCCTGCACCATGCACACTGGTCAATATGTGTTTGTTTTAATAGAACCAGGTACAGCCCTGCACCATGCACACTGGTCAATATGTGTTTGTTTTAATAGAACCAGGTACAGCCCTGCACCATGCACACTGGTCAATATGTGTTTGTTTTAATAGAACCAGGTACTGCCCTGCACCATGCACACTGGTCAATATGTGTTTGTTTTAATAGAACCAGGTACTGCCCTGCACCATGCACTGGTCAATATGTGTTTGTTTTAATAGAACCAGGTACAGCCCTGCACCATGCACTGGTCAATACGTGTTTGTTTTAATAGAACCAGGTACAGCCCTGCACCATGCACTAGTCTAACCCTAACCCAAACACACACTGTGGCACTGGTACAACCCAAACCACACACTGCTCAAAGCGTGTTTGTTTTATTGTGTGAATAATAAATACTCAACATTCATGTAGAACATGTTTTACACTTCTCACGTCTCATCTGAACAAACAGCCATTGCCCATCTCAGAACGGCGAACAGAAAGTCGGCTCCTAAACAAAACAATACAGAAACAAATAACAGCCGGTGACACTGTTTCCTGTGTAGGATTAGGATCCTGTAGGGTTTTAACGGTTCTGATTCCTTAACCATTTCATACATATTATTGTAGTGGTTCTCAAAGTGGGTTACTTGAGGAGGTTCCAAATGGACCCTTACAGGTCTGTAACTCTGACAGTGTACAAATGGAACCAAATGGACCCTGTACACTCTCAGAGTTATGGCAGTCCTTGAAATAATAATATAAACATTTACAAATGTGACAGAACCGATTCCTGTTCGGTTCCTTGGATGTTAGCTGTGTGGTTCCTCTGTTTTCCGGACCACAACCCCTAATCCTCTCCGTGTCTCTCCTCTCCCTGCGTGGGTCCAGACGCTGCAGAAGGAGATCCAGGGCCACCAGCCTCGCATCGACGACATCCACAGACGCAGCGGGACACAGAGCGGGGGACAGGACGAGGACAGGGACAGAGACGGAGTGGACGGGGACAGGGACAGAGACGGAGTGGACGGGGACAGGGACAGAGACGGAGTGGACGGGGACAGGGACGGGGTTGACGGGGACAGGGACAGGGACGGGGTGGACAGGGACAGGGACAGAGACGGAGTGGACGGGGACAGGGACAGGGACGGGGTGGACAGGGACAGGCGCTCCCTGCTGGAGGGACGCCTGGCGGAGCTGCAGGAGCTGTGGGCGCAGCTCATCGCCGAGACGGACGAACGCCACGCCCGCCTGGTGGAGGCCAACCGAGCACAGCAGTTCTACACTGACTCTGCTGAGGCCGAGGCCTGGATGGGAGAGCAGGAGCTGCACATGATGTCAGAGGAGAAGGCCAAGGTAACTGATACTGTGATGTCATAACTGTTACTGTATGATGTCAGAGGAGAAGGCCAAGGTAACCATTTAGACCTGGAATTATGTTATGCTTTAACTATTGAATCTACAAGCTCACAGCGCGGCATCGAGTGCTGCGCTGTGAGCTTGTAGATCTGCCATTTTTGAAAAATCATAAAAATTTGTGCAAATCTTTGAATATATCTTTTTGAAGTGAACATTTGTACCTCGAATATTTGCTTCTGGCGGGGTCATAATACATAATATTCCGAGACGGGGGTCGTTGGCCAAATACATATAATTCTAGGGGTCCTTCTTGGCATGAAAAAGTTTGAGAACCACCGACGTAGAAACATGCGTTTTTCGAAAAAGGATTTAGGAGACATTTGGGTCAAGAAATATTGTTACTTTATGATGTCAGAGGAGAAGGAAAGGTAACTGATACTGTACTTTATGATGTCATAACTGTTACGTTATGATGTCAGAGGAGAAGGAAAGGTAACTGATACTGTACTTTATGATGTCATAACTGTTACTTTATGATGTCAGAGGAGAAGGAAAGGTAACTGGCTTTCACTGTAGTAAAAAGAGAGAGGAAGCTCATCTGTTTGACTAGAGTATACAACATGGTAGAACTGTTGTTCTTGTAGGATGAGCAGAGTGTGTTATTGTGTTGATAGGATGAGCAGAGTGCTCTGGTGATGGTGAAGAAGCACCAGGTTCTGGAGCAGGCCTTGGAGGACTACGCTCAGACCATCCACCAGCTCAGCAACAGCAGCCGCCTGATGGTCTCCTCTGAACACCCTGAAAGGTACGTTATTACACCCTGAACACCCTGAGAGGTACGTTATGTCACCCTGAACACCCTGAGAGGTACGTTATGTCACCCTGAACACCCTGAGAGGTACGTTATGTCACCCTGAACACCCTGAGAGGTACGTTATGTCACCCTGAACACCCTGAGAGGTACGTTAACACCCTGAACACCCTGAGAGGTACGTTATTACACCCTGAACACCCTGAGAGGTACGTTAGGTCACCACCAGTAGTCTTGCGTAGCCAGACAACTATTACACAAGCTCTGAATGCTATATAGAGTCCGGAGCTACAGCTCCTGAAAGGTGGGTCACTGCTGCACTGAACTGTAGTCCCATTGGAAACATAACAGAAACACACTAGCACAGACATTCGAGTGGCATATTCTTGTTATGCGTGTATAGATTTGAAAACATCATGGAAGTAACACCAACAACACCAGAGAAAGACAAAATAACGCCCCAAAACATTTTGAAAGAAGACATACCGCTTCCAGTAGGACTTATTATCGCTACTGCACCAAGGCAGCGGGTGTGTCAGTCAGAGAAGGTCTTAAAAATAGCAAAAATAGCTGATCTACAAGCTCAATGTTCTGCCACTCCACTGGAAACCTACAGTCTTGCCAATGGAAGGACGTATGACGTTTTGAAATGGGACATCAAGGGTTATATACAGTATACACAGTAAGACTGCAGATGTCTGTACATGTCTAAGTCACACAAACAAACACATTTCTGTACTTCTGTAAACCTGTGATGTGATAATAAAGCTGATTCTGACTAACTAATGCACACACAACACTGATACCATTGTTAAGGACAGCAGAAGACACATCACTGACAATAGGATGCAGCCGCGTCAGACAGTGAAACAATAAACCAAACCAAACAATGCTCTGTGCATATCTGTAGTCTCAGGTTTCCAGAGGGTGGCGTTCCCTGTTTCCTCGTTCCTCTTCATGTCTCCATAGCTGTGTCTGCTTGGCTCAGCTCCGTTTGAACTGGAAACAAACACATGAAGGTGTCATCATTAATTCTTTCAGCTTCAAACCGTTCAGACAAAGCTATGAGGAAATGAACCTGAACAGGATAGGAGAACAGCCTAGAGTTAGGCTCAGATCCTGTTGCATTTATTTCCACAGTACATACAAACTGTTACTGGAACTTAGGAACTTTCATGAAACTGTATTACCATCTAGTGGCCTTTATTGGTAATTTACTGTAGAGCTGCCTGCATTGATGAGATGCAGGCAATTCACAACAGAATCCTATGTATTTTCACTTAGCTGATGCTCTTATGCAGAGTGACTTTAAGTGACTTCTTTGAAGTAAAATAAGTGTTAAGTAGCTCTATGTTGTGACATAATTGTGTTTGTTCAGCTCTTTAGTAAACAGAAAATGCATTTCAGGTTACCAATCTTATCCAATCAGGAGATTATACTCTATATACTGTTGATGGTTATATAGATTATTGTGATTATCAGAATAAAGAGTTTTTCCCCCTGCTTTCCTTAACACAATCATAATGAAAGCATCCACTTAAATCCCCATATCAGAGAGCAGCTATAGAGCCTGAACACATGTCTGTCATGAGGCAGATGACAACCTCCTTCACATGAATTACCAGCACAGTATAAACTGTAACTCCACACATCCATGTGCATTTTATTTGGCCCTTGGTGGAGATAGTCTGGCTACGCCATGCTATTCCACGCCGGTTCTCCCTCCACTGCTGGTCATCTAAACCAGGGGTTCCCAAACCTTTTTGGCTCTCAGGGCACCCCTATAAATATTATTTTCATCCGAGGCACTGCAACATTATATTCATAATCATATGCATTAATGGTTTCCTGTGGAAATAAGCTTAGTCTTTTCTAGGATCTCCTTTTAGTAGACCTTGTACCAGTGAACAGTACCGTCATGAAACTGTACCTTTTCCTATGCAAACTTCTAATAAAGTCTTCAATCAATCAATCAATCAATCAATCAATCAATCAAAGCCATATTTTAAATGTTTAATATGACCTTTAGCATAACAGTATTTTCTAACTATTGTTATAATTATTATAAGATGATGACAACCTCTGAATGAATTTGTGTTTTATTGAGTAAATCAGATTTGCGTACATTCAAAAGAATTCAACTCCATATGAGGGCAAACATTATGTGCCCTCCATATGAGGGCATTTTTTACATTATTCTCCCCCAGATTTATGTTGCAAGGACGTTGACATAATAGCCAGTTTGGTTAGAACTGACTGAAAATAACTTCGTACTTCAAGTTTAAAATTATACAAAAGTTTCCACATAAATTCCAAATATCATCAAATTATCTCGCGGCACCCCTGGACTGCCGTCACGGCACCCCAGGGTGCCCTGCCGGCACCCACTTTGGAAACCCCTGATCTAAACCTCTCTCCTCCACTGCTCTCTCTCTTTCTGTCTAACAGTGAGAGGATCACCCTACGGCAAGCCCAGGTGGACAAGCTGTACGCGGGGCTGAAGGACCTGGCGGAGGAGCGGCGCGGCCGTCTAGCGGAGCGTCTGAGGCTGACGCAGCTGAAGAGAGAGGTGGACGACCTGGAGCAGTGGATCGCTGAGAGGGAGGTGGTGGCCGGGTCCCACGAGCTGGGCCAGGACTATGAACATGTTACGGTATGTATATATGAGCTGGGACAGGACTATGAACATGTTACGGTGAGAAATACTTATATTATACACTGTAGTACAATAAATAGTACACAAGCCGGGTGAGCCAGGAACAGGATTAATGTTAACCGCAGATTTGATGTAGATTTTAGACATACAATTCCCATTTAAGTAATCTGGAATGTTTTAGTTTGTCTAGTTTTAGTTGACGTTTCTGTTGGCAGGCCTTGATGGTGAACAGTGAAACAGTGAACACCTTTGTGCCAAATTGTAGAACTATTATTATGCTTCATCTACTAGCAGATCGCAATGCGGGGAAAAAAGAAGAAAAAAAAAAAACAATTTTGGAAGTTTGTTAAAAATAGTAACCACTTACTTAGCCCTATGAGTATACAGAAAAAAATAATATATAAAAATAGTAGTCGATTCATAATAATCTAATACTTCTAATAATAATCTTCTGATATGATTAGTTCTGGTGTTCTTCTGTTTCCAGATGCTGAGGGATAAGTTCTGATTTGATAAGTTCTGATGTGATAAGTTCTGATTTGATAAGTTCTGATGTAATTAGTTCTGATGTTCTTCTGTTTCCAGATGTTGAGGGATAAGTTCCGGGAGTTTGCGCGGGACACCAGCACCATCGGCCAGGAGCGGGTGGACGGGGTGAACAGCCTGGCAGACGACCTGATCGAGTCGGGACATCCAGAGAACGCCAGCGTAGCGGAGTGGAAGGACGGGCTGAACGAGGCCTGGGCCGACCTGCTGGAGCTGATGGACACCAGGTTGACCTCTCTTTGATTGATCTTTCTTTATTCTAAGACCTTTAAGACTTGGACTTATTTTATACTTTAGCTATTGAAAAATAGCAGATCTGCAAGCTCATAGCGCAGCACTGAGTGCCGCACTATGAGCTTGTATATCTGCTATTCTTGAAAAATTGTGCAAATCTTTGAATATATCATTTTCAAAGCAAACCTTTGTAACTCAAATCTTTGCTTCTGGGGTGGTCCCTGGAAAAACATATTTTGAGATGGGGGTCCGCGGCCAAATACATATAATTTTGGGGGTCCTTGACATGAAAAGGTACTGTATGAGAACCACTGATGATAGAAACATGAGTTTTTCAAAAACCTTAGAAGGATTTAGAGTTGTAAGACATCTGTAGAATCGGGTCAAAAATATTCAAAGACTTGCACAAATTCTCCAGACTTCTCAAAAATAGCAGATCTCCAAGCTCGCTTCTACTCCAGGCTCTAGAAACAAAACGTGCCGTCTTAAAGACTTCATAATTAAACAACCACTCCAACCTCTGGCCATCATCTCCCCATAATGGCTCAGGGTTACGTGTTTGCATTACATCAACCAAAGGGACCGTCAAATCGTCATACAAAGTACATTAACCCATTTAGGCCTAGAATTATTGAATGCTTTAACCTGTGAAAAATAGCAGATATACAAGCTCACAGCGTGAAAATGTGTGAAAATCTTTGAATATAATGTATTTTCAAAGCGAACGTTTGTAACTCAAATTTTGCTTCTGGGTGGTCCCTGGAACTAGATATTTTGAAATGGGGGTCCGTGGCCAAATAAATATCATTCTGGGGGTCCTTCACATGAAAAGGTTTGAGAACCACTGACATAGTAGTCTCTCAAGAACAGACTAAATGAGCTCCAGTTAAGTGAAAAGGACCTTTTCTTTGACGATGGCTGGCCAGATTGCTGACATAAAAAACATAGGATTTTCAAAAAAATCTTAGAAGGATTCAAAAGACACTTATAGAATCGGGTCAAAATTCTAATTTTCACGATTTTTCAAAAATAGTAGATCTACTTGTATATCTGCTATTTTTCACTGGTTAAAGCATTCAATAATTCTAGGCCTGAATGGATGAAAACATCAAATGGAATTCATTTTCAACATATAAAGTATGTTGAAAATATAGCTGCAGCTCTCAGCTGATCACACACTGACCTCTGGTGTCTCCTCCTCCAGGACTCAGATGCTGGCTGCCTCCTATGAGCTCCATCGTTTCCACCAGGATGCCAGCGAGGCTCTGGGCCGTGTGAAGGAGAAGAGACAGGCTCTGGCCTCTGACCTGGGCAGAGACCTGAACACCGTGCAGAGTCTACACCGCCAACACAACGCCTACGAGCACGACATCCAGGCTCTCTGTGGACAGGTCAGCATAGCTGCTTTTTTGTTATTACTAGAGGTTTGCTCCCCATTTCACCGGTTCTATAGTAAGATATTATGATCATGGAGATTGGCCCATTTATAGTGTGGTTGGACAACATGTCACGGGAGAGTGTTTTCTGCTGGTGTTTCAGTCCGAGTGTATCAAAGGGTGCGTTCGGAAATGCGCACCGGGTGTGTGCTCAGTGTAGTGAGTGCCTAAACCCTACCCTAACCCTAACCTCAGTAAAACTATGCCTAACCCTAACCCCTAACCCTAACCACACCCGGTGCGCATTTCCGAACGCACCCTTTGATACGCTCGGACTGAATCACCTGCAGAAAACACTCTCCCAAAATGTCATGTGAGGCTCACCAATATCCACCAATCCTCAAGATCTTCGTACATATGCCCGTTCGTTTTATGCCCATCTGATTGGCTACGGGCACAGACGACCCCTCTCGTGGCCCTTATATATTTCTCGATATTATGACGTCACCCTTTCCCCTCTGACTGACTAATTGTGGGCTCGCCTGAAAGGCGAGAACACTATGTTATCCTCATTGTTTATATATAGTGAGTTCCGCAGCTATTTAAAGTATTTTTAAACGTTTTTCAAAATAGTAAAAAAAGGCAAAGAAGTTTAGGTATAAGGGGTAAGGCATGGAGGAAATATATGTCTGTATGTCTGTCAGACTGCCTTGAAGGGTGTTATCTCCCACCAGGGACGTGCAGAGAATGTTAGAGAGGCAGGGGCTGACATTTCTAAAATAGCAGACCTCCAAGCTCACACTGCGACGCGTTGTGAGCTTGGAGGTCGGCTATTTTTGATGCTTGATTTCTACACAGAGAGGGCAATTCTTTCAACATAAGATGCTGAAGTCCAGGAGAATTTGGATGAAAGAGAGGGCATTTGCATTTCTTTCACCACAGTAACTGCATTCATAGTCTGGAGAGGGCACTTTTTACAGGCACATAAAAGGGCAGGGGCTCAAGCCCCATTTGATGTCTCTGTGTGCATGTGCCTGATCCTCTCCTCCTCCTCCTCCTGCTCTCCATGGCCCCCTGCAGGTGAACCAGGTGCAGGACGACGCAGCGCGGCTCCAGAAGGCGTATGCGGGGGAGAAGGCTGAGGACATCCAGCGCAGTGAGCACAGCGTCTCCTCTGCCTGGGAGGCTCTGCTGGAGGCTGGCCGCGCACGACGGCTCCTCCTGCTGGACACCGTGGAGAAGTTCCGCTTCTTCAACATGGTGCGAGACCTCATGCTGTGGATGGACGGGGTCACCCTGCAGATGGACGCACACGACAGTCCCAGGTTTATAACCCTTTATACCCTTTATACCCCCTTTATACCCCTTTATACACCATTTATACCCCCTTTATACCCCTTTATACACCATTTATACCCCTTTATATGCTCTGTGTATACCCTGTGGATGGACGGGGTCACCCTGCAGATGGACGCACACGACAGTCCCAGGTTTATAACCCTTTATACCCTTTATACCCCCTTTATACACCATTTATACCCCCTTTATACCCCTTTATACACCATTTATACCCCTTTATATGCTCTGTGTATACACTGTGGATGGACGGGGTCACCCTGCAGATGGACGCACACGATAGTCCCAGGTTTATACCCTGTTTATACCGCATTATACCCCCTTTATACCCCTTTATACCCCCTTTATACCCCTTTATACCCCCTTTATACCCCTTTATACCCCCTTTATACCCCCTTTATACTGTACCCCATTTATACCCTCTATACACTGTGGATGGACGGGGTCACCCTGCAGATGGACGCACACGATAGTCCCAGGTTTATACCCCTTTATACCCCTTTATACCCCCTTTATACCCTTTATACCCCCTTTATACCCTTTATACCCCCTTTATACCCCCTTTATACCCCTTTATATGCTCTGTGTATACACTGTGGATGGACGGGGTCACCCTGCAGATGGACGCACACGATAGTCCCAGGTTTATACCCTGTTTATACCGCATTATACCCCCTTTATACCCCTTTATACCCCATTTATACCCTCTATACACTGTGGAGTCAACCTGCAGATGGACGCACACGACAGCCCCAGGTTTATACCCTGTTTATACCGCATTATACCCCCTTTATACCCCTTTATACCCCATTTATACCCTCTATACACTGTGGAGTCAACCTGCAGATGGACGCACACGACAGCCCCAGGTCTATACCGCCTTTAAACCCCTTTATACCACCTTTATATCCCCTTTATACCCTCTATACACTGTGGGGTCAACCTGCAGATGGACGCACACGACAGTCCCAGGTCAGCTGACTGATCACTATTTATACTGCTGGTTCTAAAGGGAAGGGGGAGGTGGGGGGTCTGGGGAGACCTCCAGAAGGGACCTTGAGGGGTCTTCACTCTCCAGGGGGTCCTCGGCAAAATCAGTAAAAATTTAACAACTTGAACCATTACAGACATCCCAACTTTGAGATCAGCATTTCAGGGAGGTCCCCTGTGCACATGCACGCAGCACGCATGCACCCGTTCTCGAAAAAATAGCGTTTTTTTCTCGGATTTTACTCATTTTTCTACGGTAAAAAATTGTTAAAAAATGTTAAAAACGGTTCTGCACGGCGGCGGAACCATTTTAGGCTTAATATAATTGGGTTAATTTATAGCATGATGTCTTCTTACCTATTTGGGAGAAAGTTCTGACACTCTCACAGTGAGAGACACACAACAGCCTGCCTGCAGGCTGCCGTGCGTCGCACAGGCTGACACACTGCAGCTTGTATATGTCCAGTTGTATGTCCAGTTGTATGTCCAGTTGTATGTCCAGCAAAAAAGAACCGACAGTTGTAAAGTACTGTTATTTTATTCATATTAACCTATTCAGGCCGGGAACACATTTTGCTGTTTGGGAGGGGCTTACAGTACATGTACAGTATGTAGCAACATATTTGTTTTGTAGGCTAATTTCTGATTTAGCCCTATTCTATAGGTTAGGCCTAAATGGGTTAAGCAGCTGTCAAAACCTGTCTGTTTACTGTTATGAGCTGAATATATCCTTCGCGCTTAATGAGAGCCCAGTCTCTGCATCTGAGACCAGTGGTTGGTCACTTATAGACGCCCACATCTCCCACAGCGAATCGGCAATTATTCATTTGTCAGATTGACAGTTAGAGGACGAATGAGAATACATTTATTTGCATCGCGGGTCGCAGATCCAGTTCTAGACCGGATCCAGCCGGATATGGCAGGCATTTGCGGGAGCGGCCGGGATTTCCGGGAGGTTCGGTGCCACTCGCGGGTGTGCGGGAGGAGACGCTGATTTCCGGGAGACTCCCGCAACATCCGGGAGACTTGGGATGTCTGACATTAGATTGATAATTTTCAAAACATTTTGAGAAAGATGGGGGTCTCCGCCTCCCGGCATGTGTGAGAACCTACTGCCCTCTTGTCTTGACTAGGCATTTAGCTTTTCTATCTATCTGTCAAAGACGGAGGAAAGTAAAGATAAAGGAATTATCTAGATAATATTTTTTTTATGTAAACAAATTAATACAAATCAAATAATAATATATAGTTTATTTTTCTCTCATAACAATATTACACAATTCAGTAAGTTTCCATAATGTTTTACAGCCAGGAGCTTTTAATAGTATAATGTGTATAGGTGTAATGTGTTACATGTCCTGCTCCTGACATTGTGTTTCTTGTGTTCCATGTCCTCCAGAGATGTGTCAGCAGCAGGTCTGGTCATCGCCAACCACCAGGACATCAAGTCAGAGATCGAGGCCCGAGCAGACAGCTTCACCGCCTGCACCGACATGGGACACTCTCTGATCAACAACAACCACTATGCATCTGATGAGGTACAGTAACTATATGATCAATAACAACCACTATGCATCTGATGAGGTACACATGTTACTCTGAGAGGGTAGAGAGTCCTTGAGCAAGCCACTGAACCCCTGGTTTTGATTGATTGATTGATTATTTTATTAAACAAAAATTGAGAACAGAACAAAAAGTATAGTCAATACAATTTAAATGTAGTACAGTACAGTTAAACACCCTGCCTAAAAGGAGCATCCCAAATAAGACCTTTTATGGTCTTTTTTTACGTTACAT
Organism: Nannobrachium achirus; assembly: GCF_963921795.1. Lineage (NCBI taxonomy): Eukaryota > Metazoa > Chordata > Actinopteri > Myctophiformes > Myctophidae > Nannobrachium > Nannobrachium achirus. Next base: position 58,313,955 of record NC_137826.1, read on the forward strand.
TTAATCCCGGTGAGCAGGTTGGTGCCTTGCATGGTTTCCTCTGCCATCGGTGTATGAATGTGTGTGTGAATGGGTGAATGTAATGCACAATCAAAAACAACAAAAGCGCCTTGGATAAAGGCACTATATACTGTAAATGCACCATTTACCGTTTACCATTTAGAGCGTGTACCACACATAATATAGAGAACATCAGGGTTAACCATGTGTAATTGTGGATTAATTTACAGCCACCACCACTGTTCATGTTTAGTTATGGGTTAATCACAATGTAATAATGTAGGAGACACTCTTCCAGGGTGACTTACAATAAGCAAGGTAAACACATGCATAGGACGCCCCAAGAAGCTGGGATCGCGGGCAACCAAGAGCCTTGCGTCAGTCTAATGATGGGGCGCCCGCTGGCCTACTGGTCTAGGCGCATGCCACATAGGCATTGACACATTCGATTCCCGATCCGGACGACCTTTGCCACATGTCACTCCCCTTCTCTCCCCCCATCTCCTGTCAGTCTACTGTCCTATCGAATAAAGGCATGAAAGTCCAACAAAACAAATCTTTAAAAAATAAATAATAATAATAAGACTAATGAAAGTCAACCGCTAGCATCAGTGGAGCTAGAAGGTAACAGGGAGAGTAAAGGGCTTGGTGGAGTCTGAAGAGATGAGTCATTACAGCCATGTGCAACAGTACTGTTCATGCTTAATTATTGAGTAATTCCTGCCACACACCTCTGTCCACGCTGTCTTATTAATCCAGTTTTTTTTCCTCTGTTTCTCAGATCAGAGAAAAGCTGGCTCAACTCCAGGAGAAGAGAGACAAGATCAACAAGAAATGGCAGGACAAGATGGACCACTTACAGATCGGTGTGTGACTGTGATCCTTATTGTTCATGTTCTGTGTGTGAACCTTATTGTTCATGTTCTGTGTGTGTTATCTCAGCTTATCTGTCTGTCTATGGCAGCGTTTCCCAAACCTCTCCATGCCCCCTCCAGTTCATGAAGGGAATGAGAGCGTACCGCCTGTGTTGGAGAGGTGCTGAGTGCAGTGGATAAAATGTAATCTAAAAGAAGAGGTTGCACAGCTCGTATCCACCATGCAGATTATTTTATAGAGCAAACAGACGTTTGCTCTATGAAACTTTTTGCATCATGGCTGGAAGCTGTGTGACTTATTTTAACTTCTAGTACCCCAAGTATCATTGGTCAACCCTAACCCTATCTCTCACTAGCCTTTGGGCTTGAACAGCTTTGGGACGATTGGGACTTAAGAATATTGGTTTGCATTGCGGCCTAGGGTGCCCGGACCACCACACCAGTGCCCCAGGCCTTTTGCCCCCCTATTTTGTTTTTTTAAAGAAAAAAATCAAGAAGGAAAAACATCTCCAAGCTTGTAGATTAGAACATGTGTAGAATAGAGATGCCAGATTGACAGTGGTTGAACTGGCACAATAATCTTTTGAATTGATTTAATTGAATTTGAACTGAAATTGAAATTATACATGCAGTTGCACCTTTAAGTATCAGAGTTTTGCGTTTCTATCGTTTCTATTTTATGGTATAGTTTGATAAACATGGCTAAATAAAAGGTGTTCCTCTGCCCCCTCAGTGCTGGAGGTGCTTCAGTTCGGGAGGGATGCCTGCGTGGCAGAGTCGTGGCTGGCGGGCCAGGAGCCCCTGGTGCGGGCAGCAGAGCTGGGCGCCAACGTGGACGAGGTGGAGAGTCTCATCAAGAGACACGAGGCCTTCGAGAAGCTGGCGGCCGGCTGGGAGGAACGATTCATCCTTCTGGAGAAACTCACCACGGTGGGTCCACGCTCTGGTCCAAGGGGCTTCAACAGGGGGTCCCCAGAGTCACTACAGGGGGTCCTCAGAGTCACTACAGGGGGTCCCCAGAGTCACTACAGGGGGTCCTCAGAGTCACTACAGGGGGTCCCCAGAGTCACTAAAGGGGGTCCTCCAAATCTTTGTGTGATAGAAACATTTTTTCAAAATGTTTATATTAACCGCTTGAACCCTAGCGTCCATATTCGGAGAACTATAGCCGAAAATAGCCGATCTACAAGCTCACAGCGACTCGCGCTGCGAGGCGTTGTGAGCTTGTAGAGGTTTGGTGTAGAGTTGAAAGAAAAGAAAAGGAGCAGACCAAGTACAGAGCGAAAGGTCAAGTTTATTAAGTATTGACGGTTCAAGTGGTTAAATATCTGAAAACACAATTGACATGAATCCAAAATACACTGATGATTGTGCTGTCAAACGATGAAACTATATGGAATCTATGAACAGGTTGTGGGGGTCCCTGCTTCATCTCTCATTCACGTAAGGGGTCCTTGGCCTGAAAACTTTGTAGACCCCTGTTCTAGTCTATAGACTGTAGGACAGGGCTGCCCACACTTTTTTGACGTGAGATCTACTTTTAAAATGACTAGCTCAACATGATCTACCCATCCAACATGTTTTAGCTGAGGGCCTGAGGGGGGCTTTGGAATAGCAGCACTGGCGTTACATTTTAGACAAACACACTTACTGTAAGGGGGAAATAAATGGGAAATACTGGGGAAAATGTCTTCATCCCATTCTGTATGGAAGTGGTAGGTTTTGGGGTTCTTTGTAATGCTACTGACTCCTGAACAAAGCATTGCATTGGAGGTTTGCCTACTTTAGAAGCCATGAAGGGAGCTGACAGGCCCTTCTTGATGTCATATTGACATATTCTTTTTATATTTTAATGATATGTTTTAGAGGCATGTCATGTGGTCTACCTGCTCACCCTTGTTGATCTACTGGTAGACCACGATCTACCTTTTGGGCACCCCTGCTGTAGGAGAAACTCACCACGGGGGGTCCCTGGTTCAAGTCTAGTCTGGTCTTAGTCCAGGTCTACACTGGTACGCTAACCCAGTGGGGTAAAGGGGACCCCCGGGGGTCCTTGGGGGGGTTTCCAGGAAAATGTGTTAATATTGCATAAGAATCTGTTAAATCACTTTAGATATTATATTGGCCATTCAGAAACAGCTGCAACAAGAGCTTGTACATCAGCTATTTTCAAAAGAATCTTGAAAACATTTTAACAACACAGATCATGTATGGTGGTCCCTGGCACAAAATATTTTCAAATGGGGGTCCACAGTCAAATACAAATTAATTTGGAGGGGTCACAGACCTGTAAACCTGTTATGTTACAATAAAGATTCTGATTCTCCATATGAAAAGTTGAGAACCAATGCACTAGAACATTGGTTCTCAACCTTTTTATACCAAGTACCACCTCAGAAAATACCCGTCTCTCCAAGTACCACCATAATGACCTACCCCATCCTATTCAGCTATGTCAGGGGTGGGCAACTTTGATGATGGAAAGGGGCACTATATTTTCACACTCACTCCAGAGGGCCACAATGCATAATACAGTCAAAAATAGCACAAATTGCCGATCTACAAGCTCAAAACGCTATTCTTGAATTGGAATTCTGAAAAGTAACATTTTTATTTAATTTCAAATGCATTCATATGTTCTCTTATGTTAACCTCATGAACTTAAATACAAATACATTGGACATGAAAAAGACTAGTACTAGTCATTAAGCTACTAACATAGACTGAAGTAATAAAAACGGGTCATGTTTGCATGTTTGGAATTTTAACAGCTGAAATCAAAATAGTCATTCACCATGCGGTAACCTGAGGGCCGCATTAACTGAATGTGGGGGCCGCATGTGGGCCCCGGGCCGCCAGTTGTCCATGTATGATCTATGCAGTTAACACAGGAGGAATTCCTATGATGGGGTCATGGTCAATAGGACCCACTCCACCGGTCATCAAATGATTGTCTTAGGAATGCAACAAAAACTAAAGTCTCCATGAATTCAAGGCTTCATGGGATGTGTGACTGATAGAAAATAAGATACTCCCCTATAACTCCTGCAGTTGTCACACAATGCTACAGATATTGAGAGCCTTCTTCAACCAAGTGCTTGGTTTGGTCTTATATATTTCACACTTGTTTGAGAGATTCCTCTGAGTACCACTAGAGGGGGCTCAAGTACCACCAGTGGTCCATTTACCACAGGTTGAGAACCACTGCACTAGACCACTGTTGTTTATTCTTTCTTTCTTTCTTTCTTTCTTTCTTTCTTTCTTTCTTTCTTTCTTTCTTTCTTTCTTCCCCCCCCCCTCCCAGTTGGAGGAGCAGGATATCCAGAGGAGGAGAGAGGAGGAGGAGAGGGCGAGGAGACCCCCCACCCCTCCCCCCGTAGAGGAGGTGCCACCGTCGGAAACAGAGTCCCAAGCACATGAGTCTGCAGCCAGGTAAACCTTACTGTTATTAATTTAATGAAACAGTCTGCAGCCAGCTAAACCGAATTTTATTAATGTAATGTGTGTTATAATTTATGGAATTTCTTTGATTTTATTTATAATTCATGGAATTCATGGAATTACTTACAAAATAACTTTGACATTTATTTTTTTATTTGCAAGCAATGTAGGCTACAACATAAACACAAAATGATCATATTTTCCTCAAGACATTCTGAAATGCCTTACCAACATAAACGTGATGGAAAATTACCTTACGACCACAGGAAGTTTATAAGCTTTCTTCTAACAAAAATATCATGGTTTGACGAGCCTTAATGAAATAGATGCGACAGATTTGACCGCGAGTGAAAGTTAAATTAAAGTTTTCAAGTCTCTTTCTTATGCCCTCTCTCTCTCTCTCTCTCTCTCTCTCTCTCTGTCTCTCTCTCTCTCTGTCTCTCTCTCTCTCTCTCTCTCTCTCTCTCTCTCTCTCTCTGTCTCTCTCTCTGTCTCTCTCTCTCCTCTCTCTCTCTCTCTCTCTCTCTCTCTCTCTCATTCAGAACCAGTCTAGACCAGACCACACTGAACCAGTCTGTATCGGTGAATGGCGTCCACAGTGACAACGACACTTCACAGGTGAGACTCATGTTGAGAGGATTCACATTTAACAGCGGTGTTCTTATTCTGTCTCAGTTTAACTGTGATTTCTACCTGGTCGCCACTGCCCGTGACAAACTTCTAGATCTATAAGCTCTAAACACGTTGCACTGCGCTGTGTTGAGAGCTTGTAGATCTAGATATTTCCGGGTGTGCCACTCCGGCACGCAACCAAGTACAGTATAAACCAGTCATTAATCATTTGTTCCCAGATGTTTGTCTCATCTCCTCTCTTATTCTCTGTGTTGTCGTGTCTGTTCCAATGTTTCAAAACGGATCTCCAGGAAACACTTTGATGTTTGAATGCCCTGAGTTCCATGTACAGCTAAATCTATTTCTTGTAGACATTGATGGCATTTGGCAGCGCTTTTGCAAGTACATTAACTGACCACTGGCTGACCAAAATCAATAGTAAACTAATACTAATTAAACATAGCACAAATTGACTAATGTTCTAAGAGCACAACTACTTTGTGCATACTTTGTATCAGGGCATTAACGACCTGTGATTTTTGGAAGTCGACTCGACTAAGTAAAAAGTTGAGTTGAAGTCGACTTTATTGTTTGATGACGTCATCGGGGGGGCGTGAACGGGGGGGACAAAACCTGAAACCCTGTGCTCAATTCCATTGAAAAAACACAGTTGGAAAAGGATAGAATCATTCTGTCCTCGACAAAAAGCAATCCTACGGTTTGAATGCTGTACACACCTACACATGGAGCAGAAATAATGATGAAAAAAATAAGTTTTTAGTTTGCTTTTAGTTTTTTAGTTTTTTTGACTTTCAACTTTCCCTGGTGTAATGAAGTCGACTGATTCGACTTGTCGACTTTTTGCTTAACGCCCTACTTTGTATGTGTGCTTCTTTCTGGTCGTAGCCATGTATTCCTCTTGTCTTGTCCACTTATACGTGGCTCTGGATAAGAACATATCCTCTAAATAAGAGCATAATTACCGTCTGCCAAATGCCTCCTTTGTAAACAACCTCTCGTTGCATTTCTACCAGCTGTCGTTATCGCTATCGTTGTCAGCGGGAAAGAAAGCCGAGCCTAAGCGTGTGTGTAAGCCCAAGCACAGCACGGAGCGTGTGAGTACTGAAAAGAAGAAGAAAGAAAAACTAAACCTGGTCCCTCCTCCCCTCCTCATGTGGTTGTTCCTCCCATCACCGCTGTGCTCTGCTCTGCTCAGCCGCTGAGAGAGAACTGTCTCTCTCTCTCTCTCCATTGCTTAATGCAAGGGTCTTCAACAGGGGGTCCTCAGAGTTACTGCAGGGGGTCCTCCAAATCCTTGAGTGATAGAAACTCTTTTTCCTCCTTTTTTATATTAACCACTTGAACCCTAGCGTCCATATTCGGAGAACTTTAGTCAAAAATAGACGATCTACAAGCTCACAACTCCTCGCAGCGTGAGCTTCTAGATCTGCTATTTTAGGCAAAGGGGTTTGGTGTAGAGGGGAAAAAGACAGAGTGAAAGGTCAAGTTTATTAAGTATTGACCGTTCAAGTGGTTAAATATCTGAAAACACAAATTGACATGAATCCAAAATACACTGATGATCGTGTACATGGAATCTATGAAAAGGTTGTGGGGGTCCCTGCTTCATCTCTCTCTCAGCTAAGGGGTCCTTGGCCTGAAAACGTTGAAGACCCCTGGCTTCATGTGAAGCTGCTGCATGCCAGCTGGCTGCAGTGTCATAAAAGCAGGCATGGCAGACATTCACTCAGTCGTTGTGTGGCTGCTGTTAAATTGACCAGGACAGGAGTGACTGTGCAGAACAGCGACACCTTGTGGCTGTGGTGGTGATTTGAATGTGGACTGTGTTGTGTTTTAGTCCTGTAGCCCCCCACACCCTCCCCCCACCCTCAGGCGTTGTGTCCTCTGAGCTTGACTAGGGGTGTGAAGCAAGTGATTATTGATTGACTAGTTGAGAAGTAAAGGAGTTCCACAAGTGAAGGCAGGTCCCGGTAGCTGACAGGCAGGTCCCGGTAGCTGACAGGCAGGTCCCGGTAGCTGACAGGAGCAGGACACAACTGTAGAAGAGACACTGGAGCATGTGTGGCGGAGAGAGTCGCAGCCCCAGCCTGAAGCCTCCAAAAAGTCTAGTATCTGCCCTCATTCCATAGGGATATCCCTTTGGAGTAATGGTTAAGATGTTGGATTTTCACGCGGGCGACCCGGGTCCGAAGCCGGGTGGGGAGGTTCGGATCACTTCCCCTCCGTTACACATGGCATGATGGCATGGCATGACTGAGCAAGATGTAGAACGTTAGTCAGTCACTGCTGGCTTAAAAGAGACTTTCTTGAGAGAGAGTCTTCTCATCTATTGATTGATTAGTGCAGAGTGTCTCAGAGCCTGAAAACTAAAAGTATAATATCTCTCCTCTGTCCAGTGGATGATTCCTCTTTAGGCTGCTGGTTAAGATAAAACTAAAAGTATAATATCTCTCCTCTGTCCAGTGGACGATTCCTCTTTAGGCTGCTGGTTAAGATGTTTTTAGCATTCCTTCTCACCAGGGCTGTTACCATTATGACATTTTACCTGACGATTAATTGTCACAGAAATAATGGTGATTAACGATTGAATTGTGTTTTTGTCGCTAAACACTGGGGCATCTGAATACAAAATAAAATGTATGTTTGGTTCCTGAAGTTGCAGGGCATATATGACAGAATCCGAAGTAAAGTGGGTGAAATTCTTGTGTAGGCTCATCAATGCATTTAAAAGAAAAAGATATAAAGTAATAAGATAACCTAAGTATACAATGAAATGACTGGAATATTTGATAACTTTATTCATTTATAGTGGATGTGATGCATTGTGATCGTAGATTGTCCATTTACACTACTTTTTGAAAGTCTTTGAAACAATTTCCATAATTTATTGATAATGTCAAGATTAACCACATGAACCTTGGTGTCCCTATGCTGCTGTGCTGGGGACGCAAAGGGTTCTGCTGTTTTTGGGAAAGATTTAAGGTGTAGAGGGAAAAAAAGATAGAAAAGGACTGAATCCCCCAGACCTGGAAGAGTCTTCTGCTGCTGTCCTATGATAATCAGACAGGGTCCATGAATCTAGTGAAGAACTTCCCTTTGTCCGTGGCTGTGGTGTTGTAGATGAGAGTCTAGACTGACTGATGTACTCTGTATACTCTGTTGTGTCTGGCACTGATAATAGCTGATCTACAAGCTCACGTCACATCACACATTGTGATGCGTTGTGAGCTTGCAGATCTGAGTATAATCCAGTCTAGTACTACCGGGTCCTCTATATGTGGCCATGGGGATGAAGATCTGTTCAAAGTCTAATTGTATCTGTGTGTGTGTGTGTGTGTGTGTGTGTGCGTGTGCATGTCTCTTTTCATTTTGCTCCATAACCTGCTCACCGCGCTGCCAAGTTCTTAAAAAAAGCATTTAGCCATAAGGTTTGTTTGTGTTCTTGTGTATCGTCTTTGATAGTCTATGTGTTCAAGATGGAAGAAGTAATCCCATGGTGTTACTTCAGTGAAAGTAGAACTACCACAATGCAGACATACTATGGCAGGGTCCGCTCACACCAGAGTTTAATGCTTTTCAGTGGGAACGGAGCGTATTTTTGCAGAAATCCGCGAATGGCAAGAAACCATTATATTCCTAAAGCATCCCTCATAGGTAGGCAATTAAACTTCGGTCTGACACCTACCCTGACATGGTAAAGTCCTGAATTCAACATTTTACTTGAGTAAAAGCCCAAAAGCTCCCGTATCAATACATAAAGTAGCTGAAGTGAAAGCACTCATTAGGGTACAGTCACACTGCACTTTTATTCTACCTATGATTGTGTATTCGTTTGCAGAAATCCACAAATGGCAGCAAACCGCTCCATTTCCATTGAAATGCATTGGCAGAATCTGCCCTCATAAATAGAATATTATTCGGGTTTGACCATGCCCTTATGCAGAATGTCCCATTTCACTTTTTTCCAGGCATTTTTAAACATTGTCAAAAATCGTACAAAGTAACTAGTAATTACAATTTTCAGATATTGTTAGTGGGGTAAAAGGTACAATATTTGCTTATGAGATGCAGTGGAGTAGAAGTATAAATGATTGGGGGAAAAAGTCGGACATACTCAAGTAAAGTAAAAGTATATTATTTGTCTAAATGTACGTACAGTAGTTACGTTCCATCAGTGTCTGTGTTGTGGTGTGTGGTTCTAATGCAGAGTGAGGGTGGAACCATTAGAAACACTGTGATGTTCTATAGTTCTAATGTGAGGGTGGAACCATTAGAAACACTGTGATGTTCTATAGTTCTAATGTGATGGTGGAACCATTAGAAACACTGTGATGTTCTATAGTTCTAATGTGATGGTGGAACCATTAGAAACACTGTGATGTTCTATAGTTCTAATGTGATGGTGGAACCATTAGAAACACTGTGATGTTCTATAGTTCTAATGTGATGGTGGAACCATTAGAAACACTGTGATGTTCTATAGTTCTAATGTGATGGTGGAACCATTAGAAACAGATGTGCTGTAACCCTAACCCTACATGGTTCTATGTATTGTTTTACTGTATGTATTGTATGCTGTAACCCTTCGTGGTATTATATATTGTTCAGATGTTTCTGTCACTGCAAAGCCATCATCATAGCTTCTCATCTATGGTTCTGAATGGCTGCTATGACTCCTCTGTCCACTAGGAGTGGCTGTTCCTGCCAGCGATGGCTTTGTTTATTTTATTAAGACACTGACATTAACACGCAGCTATAAGCTTTATGTTTGTATAGCTTTAACAGCACAGATTAAACCTGAAACATCATATTTATTTAGTTTTTTTTGTAATTCCTGAGACAATATTGTTTTGAGGAGCGACAGTGGTTCCCTATGGAGACATAAAGGAAACAGCAGATCTAGAAGAAAAACAGAAAAGACACTAGTATAGAGCCCTGTGGTTCAGAAACGGTAGGCGGCCGTAGCTGAGTGGGTGGAGAGGGGACAGAAGGTCCCTGGTTCAACCTCCCGCCCAGGCACTGTGCCCATGAGCCCCTGAGCAATAAATACACGTAACCTGCTCAGCATGAGCATCTGAGCAGCCATCAGCTGGGTGAAGCTAGAACAGAAGACAAAGCTCTCTCCTTCCTTTCCCAAATAGTACAAGTTTCAGTGATAGAACTACTCCTTGCCCGTTCAAACATAATGTGCTCCAGATTATGGTCAGAGTTTGTGTTATGGGGTGTGCTCAGTATATGAGGGATTGAATGTAGGAGTCTCAGAAGTAATGTGGGAGAACCCAGACTGTATCAGTTATGTCAGTCATCTATCAAATGTGGGCACTGCTTCAGCATTACCATGGCTGTGACACATGCACAGTACAGGCGGCGTATGAGTGATGTCAGTTGTCTCCATATTTGGGCACTGTTTAGTATCAGTGATGTCATCGGACAGACAGACAGACAGACAGACAGACAGACAGACAGACATTGGGTCGTTTATTAGTAGGATGCCACAATATCCACGTCATATCTACTTTCTCCTAGCATCCGTGTTTTATTTTTATGGATAGAAGCCACCTAGTGGACACTGAGGGGTGATTTATACTGTAATTGCGCACTGTGTTTGCTCACCGAAAATCATAGTGTTTTTCGGAGCGCAACACCAGCACACAACGTGTATAAATCAGACTTGATGCTTACTGTTCCTCGTACCAGTTTGACCATTAAGACACGGTTTCACAAAATGTTATTTGTCCCTTTATTTGTTTTGTTTCCTATACATTTTGGTTTAAATATTATTTCAAAACATTAAAAAAAAAACATTCCCAAAAAAGAAGGAATTCAAAACAAATTCAATGATGGTTTTCATGAAGTAATAAAAGAAAATTCATTACATTTGAAGAAAATGTTTAATAAGTTGTGAAAATAGCCAATCTACAGACTCGCAATGTGGAGCGAATCGGCACGTTGTGAGCTTGTAGATCTGCTATTTTCACTAGTTTGCATCCCAGGTCTCTTTTGGGTCTGGAGCTAAAGCGTTTAGGAACCAGTGGTAATACGAGGTCTTCTGTATGTTCTGACTGTGCTCTGTTCCCTCCAGGGCTCAGAGTCAGAGTCGGTCAACGGTCCTGGTCGGGACAGCGGCATCGCCTCGTCCCGTCTGGAGCCCTCGGCCACGCTGCCCGGCCGGGGCGGGGGGGCCGAGTCGGACCCCGACATGCTGGAGGGCATGCTCTGTAGAAAACACGAGATGGAGTCTCACAGCAAGAAGGCACAGACCAGGTGAGAAACACTGTATATTATGTACCTGTTAGCAAGAAGGCACAGACCAGGTGAGAAACACTGTATAGTAGCGCATTCACCAAATATTTGAATATTCGAATATCAAAGTCTTTTTTTTTTTTTTTTGTCAATGCCCCTGGTGGATGAATTTGTTAATGCTCTATACGAGGGGTTCTCAAACCTTTTTAGGCTGTGACCCCCAAAATAAACATATTTGAACTGGGGACCCCCACCCTGACAAGCACTTGGAATTGTAGGTATTACATTTAATGTGACTCTGTTCCACAGATAAATATTGTGAAAATAGCAGATCTACATGCTCACAACGCCTCGCGGTGCGAGGCGTTGTGAGCATGTAGATCTGCTATTTTCACAATGTTCGCCTCTTGCTTACTTAATATTTGACAGTTTGGCCAGTCCTGACGAATATTCGACTATTCGAATACTTTGAGGTCGAATAATTCGAATACTAAAAATCACTATTCATGAATGTACCTGTTAGCAAGAAGACCAGGTGAGAAACACTGCATATGGAACTGTTTAAGTTTTGTAACGTTTTCATGAGATTCAACACACTTATCAATGGATGGATCAATGTATTGATCCACATACTGCATAGGCACATTGGTGTGTTATCAGACACGTCCAGGTGTGTGGAGGTTGTGATCGCATTTGTAATAATGCAGATCCATCAAAACAAAATAAAAGAATAGAATATTGTGTAATCATTTTCTTCTGTAATATAATTCCAAAAATAAAACTGTCATATATTCTTGATTCATTTTGCATGCAGTAAAATATTCAAAATCTTTTTTTATTTGTATTTCTCATGACAATCAAAAATCCATATCTCAAAATATTAGAATTTTACTTCAAAAGAAGGATTTATAATACAGAAATGTCAAACTTCTGAAAGGTTATGTTACTTAATGCAGTACCTGCTGGTAATGGCTGGTATGAAATATTTTTGAACAAATGTCTTCATGGATGGGGCGTGGCATGAAGGTGGTCAGCCTGTGGTACTGCTGAGGTGTTATGGAAGCCCAGGTTTATATTATAAATATATTTATATTATAGTTATAATGGTTTATATTATAAATATATTTATATTATAGTTATAATGGTTTATATTATAAATATATTTATATTATAGTTATAATGGCATGAAGGTGGTCAGCCTGTGGTACTGCTGAGGTCTTACGGAAACCCAGGTTTGTTTTGGACGAGGCCTTAAGCTCATCTGTGTGGTTGAGTCTGGTGTCTCTCATCTTCCTCTTGGATTCTCTGTGGGGTTCAGGTCAGGCTAGGTTGGCTGGTCAGTTAAGCCAGTGGTGGTTTTCCATTCCGAAACATCCCCATTCTGAACACCAGGTTAGCATTCACCAGCGTGGCAGGTTAGCATTTCACCAGGTTAGCATTCACCAGTGTTAGTTTTACTGAGGTCATGGCTAAGGGTAGGTTTAGGTGGTCGGAATAGCAACATTTCAGAGTGCCGATATGTAACCAGTTAAGCCCAGTAATACCATGGTCAATACACCAGTAATACCATGGTCAATACACCAGTAATACCATGGTCAATACACCAGTAATACCATGGTCAATACACCAGTAATACCATGGTCAATACACCAGTAATACCATGGTCAATACACCAGTAATACCATGGTCAATACACCAGTAATACCATGGTCAATACACCAGTAATACCATGGTCAATACACCAGTAATACCATGGTCAATACACCAGTAATACCATGGGTCAATACACCAGTAATACCATGGTCAATACACCAGTAATACCATGGTCAATACACCAGTAATACCATGGTCAATACACCAGTAATACCATGGTCAATACACACAGTAATACCATGGTCAATACACCAGTAATACCATGGTCAATACACCAGTAATACCATGGTCAATACACCAGTAATACCATGGTCAATACACCAGTTAAGCACAGTAATACCATGGTCAATACACCAGTAATACCATGTCAATACACCAGTAATACCATGGTCAATACACCCAGTAATACCATGGTCAATACACCAGTAATACCATGGTCAATACACCAGTAATACCATGGTCAATACACCCAGTAATACCATGGTCAATACACCAGTAATACCATGGTCAATACACCAGTTAAGCCAGTAATACCATGGTCAATTACACCAGTAATACATGGTCAATACACCAGTAATACCATGGTCAATACACCAGTAATACCATGGTCAATACACCAGTAATACCATGGTCAATACACCAGTTAAGCCCAGTAATACCATGGTCATTACACACTTCTGGCTAGAGGAAATGCTTGTGTTGTTAACTAACCTCTCTCTGTGTGTGTCTCTCTCTCTCTCTCTCTCTCTCTCTCTCTCTCTCTCTGTCTCCCTCCCTCTCTCTGTCTCCCTCTCTCTCTCTCTCTCTCTCTCTCTCTCTCTCTCTCTCTATGTCTCTCTCTCTATGTCTCTCTCTCTCTCTCTCTCTCTCTCTCTCTCTCTCTCTCTCTCTCTCTCTCTCTCTCTCTCTATGTCTCTCTCTCTCTCTCTCTCTCTCTCTCTCTCTATGTCTCTCTCTCTCCTCTCTCTCTCTCTCTCCCTCCCTCTATGTCTCTCTCTCTCCTCTCTCTCTCTCTCTCCCTCTCTCTCCCTCTCTCTCTCTCTCTCTCTCTTCTCTCTCTCTCTCTGTCTCTCTCTCCCTCTCCCCCTCCCTCCTCTCCCTCCCTCCCAGGTCATGGCAGAACGTGTACTGCGTGCTGAGGAAAGGCAGCATGGGGTTTCTACAAGGACCAGAAGAGCGCCAGCAACGGAATCCCCTACCATGGAGAGGTCCCTATCAGCCTGGACGAGGCCGTGTGCGAGGTGGCCTCCGACTACAAGAAGAGCGAAACACGTCTTCAAGCTCAGGTAGAGAGAGAGAGAGAGAGAGAGAGAGAGAGAGAGAGAGAGAGAGAGACGAGAGAGAGAGAGAGAGAGAGACAGACAGTGAGAGACAGAGAGAGAGAGAGAGAAGAGAGAGAAGAGAGAGAGAGAGAGAGAGAGAGAGAGACAGAGAGAGACAGAGAGAGAGAGAGAGAGAGACAGACAGACAGACAGACAGACAGACAGACAGACAGACAGACAGACAGACAGACAGACAGACAGACAGACAGACAGACAGACAGACAGACAGACAGACAGAGAGAGACAGAGAGAGAGAGAGAGAGACAGAGAGAGAGAGAGAGAGAGACAGAGAGAGAGAGAGACAGAGAGAGAGAGAGAGACAGAGAGAGAGAGAGACAGAGAGAGAGAGAGACAGAGAGAGAGAGAGACAGAGAGAGAAAGAGAGAGAAAGAGAGATAGCCAGGGAATATTATCTGAAAAACTTAGAATAAATTCCTCACCATTACATTTCTTCACCAATGTGTCTAATAACACATCTCACGAAGACTGGTATATTATGCAGGAAAATGATTCTACTAAGTAGCATATGAGGGGTCAAACTAGGGTTTTTGTGTTTGGGCTGTTGGGCAGCATAATAAAGTTAACGGTACCCCAACTTTCAGCAGCTGTGGAAGACTCCCCCTAAAACAGAGCAATTACCTTGAAACACTTTTGAAACGACTGTAAATTGTAGGAATACTAAACACTTTGCCTCAGTTGCACTGTAACAGCTCTGAGAACACATCATGTCATACCTTCAATTGTACATTCATCACGTTGTTTTGATTACATTGTTCCACTTATGCTTCGGCAATGATAACGTATAGGGGTGTAACGATATAGTAACTGTATCGAAATATCGTTTTTAACTTAGAAAATCAAAGTATATCGAAATGAAAACAGCTATTATCGTATCGAATCGGCAGTGCAAAGAATCGATTGTATCGATACTACCTACTTGTGCATTGTATTTAGCATTTTTAAGAAGAAAAAATGAAAAGTGAGGGTTTAATTACTTTTCCTTTCCATATAGCTACACTGGTCTATCGATAAATGTGTGTAATCTTTGGGTTCATGTCAAGGTGCAGGTTTGTCAATATACAATGTCCATGTATTTGGCAGATAATCACTTTGTTTACTTATTTATATCCATAATAATACATATTTCCCTTAAAAACCTGCACTATCCACACCTTTCACACAGATTTAATTTCTTTGCTAAATAGTTACTATATCGATTTTAAATAATTAAATCGAATCGTATCGTATCACCATGAATGAACCAATATCGACCATGTATCGTATCGTCAACCATGTATCGTGATATGTATCGAATCTCTATTAAAATGTATCGTTACACCCCTAATAACGTATGTTCTCTCATGCCAATAAAGCCCTTTGAATTGAATTAAATTTAATTGAAATGAATTGAGAAAGAGAGGTTAAAATGTAGATATTTTTCCTCATACGATACCTCACCGTGTATGATGATGGTGATGATGATGATGATGATGATGATGATGTGTTATTACATTATATTTGACTCTGGTTCTTATCGTTCATACTGTGTCTCTGCAGGCTAGGAGACGGTAAAGAGTTCCTGTTCCAAGCCAAGGATGAGGTGAGTTAGAGCAGCGGCTCCCAAACCTTTTTGTCTCAGGGCACCCCATAAATATTTGTTTTGAATCCGAGGCACCCCATAGCATATCGTCGTTATCGGGTGGACACCTTGTGTGTCCAAAACCGTTCATTTTGTATTTATCATCTATAAAATGTACTAAACTAGTGAAAACAGCAGATCTACAAGCACACAACGCCTCGCACCGCGAGGCGTTGTGTGCTTGTAGATCGGCTGTTTTCGCTAGTTTTGTGCGACAGTCTTGTATGATGAAGCAGGGCTTTGCTTTACCAAAAGACGTACACATTTGAAACTTGGAGATACGAGGTTTCTGCCCGACAGTGACCATATTTTAGTGATGTTGCGAGGAAAACGTTGAGATAATGGCCATTTTAGTTAGAACTGACTGAAAATAACTTTGTACTTCAAGTTTAAAATTATACTCAATATTTTTTCAAGTGTCCAAATAAATTCCAAATATTATCAAATGATCTTGTAGCACCCCTGGACTGCTGTCACGGCATCGAACATAGATTAGATTTTAAAATGATACTTAAATGTAAATTTAAGTAAATACATGTAAATAAATGTAACATAGATGCATGTTATTGAGACAGATGCTAGGTTTTTGTTGACCTGGACATCCTATTTTGAATCGTTTCAATCTACACCGGTGTTATCCCACCCGACCAGGTGAAGATGAGATAAATGATAAAGTGTAAACTAACCGGTGTTATCCCACCCGACCAGGTGGAGATGATATAAATGATAAAGTGTAAACTAACCGGTGTTATCCCACCCGACCAGGTGGAGATGAGTTTATAAAGTGTAAACTAACCGGTGTTATCCCACCCGACCAGGTGGAGATGAGCTCGTGGATCCGCTCCATCGGCATCTCCATGCCCGGAGGCGGGGCCGCGGCGGCGGCGGGAGCCCCCGACTCCCCCATGGGTCCTAAAGCCCTGAGCCGAGCCATGACCATGCCCCCCATCTCCTCCCCACCCTCGGGGGATACTGGAGGGGGAGGGGCCGTCACCATGCGCAACAAGGATGGCAAGGATAAGGACCGCGAGAAGAGGTTCAGCTTCTTTAGCAAGAAGAAATAAAAGAAAGATTTCCCCCGTTTTTTTGTTTTTGTTATTTTGTTAAAAGAAGAAAAGAAAGAAAGAATGAATGAACACGGGGCAAAAAAAAGAAAAAATAACCATCGGGTGAAAAACTATTATTCGTCAAAAATTCCAACAAACTGTAAAAGGGGGGGCAGAAAGAAAGAAAGGAACTCTGGTCATGTTCTACACATCGCTGTCAGCAGACTCGCACCGCCGCTCCTAAAGGAGGATGTCAACCACTTATCTACAGCTTTATCTGATTTACTTTAATTTCTATCTATCCCTCTCTCTTTCTATCTCTCTCTGTCTCTCTCTCTCTCAACTTCCGTTTTGTCGTTTAATTTAGGCCTAGGATTATTGAATGCTTTAACTATTTTAGAAAAATCGTGAAAATTAGAATTTTTACCCGATTCTATAAGTGTCTTTTGAATCCTTCTTTTTTTGAAAAACCTATGTTTCTATGTCAGCAATCTGGCCAGCCATCGTCAAAGAAAAGGTCCTTTTCACTCAACTGGAGCTCAGTTAGTCTGTTCTTGAGAGTCTACTATGTCAGTGGTTCTCAAACCTTTTCATGTGAAGGACCCCCAAAATGATATTTATTTGTCCACGGACGCGCATCTCAAAATATTTAGTTCCAGGGACCACCCAGAAGCAAAATTTGAGTTACAAACGTTCGCTTTGAAAAGACAAATTTTCACGACTTTTTCAAAAATAGCAGATCTGCAAGCTTTGCGAGCTTGTGTATCAGCTATTTTTTAATAGTTAAAGCATCCACTAATTCTAGGCCTAAATGGGTTAATTTCTTCTCCTTCTCCTTCACACTCGGCTGCAAAATCCGACAAACATGAGAAAAAGAAAAAAGCCAAACCTCCTCCTGAGGCTCTGAAACAAGTAGCTGTGATGTTTTAAAGAAAAAGATGGGAAGTGGGGAAAGGAGTGTTGTTTTCAGGGGAGTGTGTGTGGGTGCTTGGTTCTATAGCGTTCTCTTATCTTAGGCCGGTGAAGAGGAGTGTGTGTGTGTGTGTGGCTGGTTCTATAGCGTTAACTTATCTTAGGACGGTGAAACAGTACCAGCCCTTCTCTTTCGACCTGCTTGACACCTCTTCCACTTCCAAATGTTTTCGTTTTTTATTTAACTCTTAAAACAAGTCGATTTACGCTCGATTTATGCCTGGTTTGCCGCGGCGGTGTCCGGCTCGCACCGGAAACAGGCGATCTACAAGCTCACGCGTGAGCTTGTAAATCGTCCGTGTTTGGTTCGCGACACCGTCGCGCCGCTGAGTGTTAAGTCGGTGCTTTAGCCATGTTGTTTTGATGCTTTGATGTGTCACTAATAATGACCAAAAAAAGAAAAAAAGAAAAAGCGTTGAATGATTAAAGCGTCCTTTTCGGATTCTATCTTTTGTTTTTTAGTTTTTTCTCGGGAAGGACCTCATGGATTTATTTTTGTTTTTGGTATTGATGTTATTAACCAGACGAGATATTATTGCTGTTATTATTATAATTATCATTATTATTTATCTTTTATCTATTGCAGGTGTGAGAAAACGACATGAATAGATATTAAATCTCCGTTGATGGAACATGTTTTGATTGATCTAGTGAACACTGTCGGGCTCTGTTCGCCTCTGTATCGTTCAAATCTTTTGTTTGTTTTATTTGTTTGATGTTGATTTCATTATTTTTTCAGGATTGAACGGTTTTATTTGGGGTGTTTTTTGGAGGAAGGAGGGAAAAAAAAACAATAAAATGATGAACACATTTTCTTTTTAGCCGTGTGCAGTAAGTGACCGGGAGAAAAGTATATTTAAAGTTATTTTTGTTTCATCTCTTTAATTTTGCCTGTATTCGACGATTGATTTTTTTGAGTGATCTGTTTCTGCTTGATTTGTTGACATTCCTTATTTTCTGTATAAAAAAAGCAGAGGAGATTAGTTTTCTAGTGTGTGTGTGTGTGTGTGTGTGCGTGCGTGTGTGCGTGCGTGCGTGAGAGAGAGTGTGCGCGAGTTATGGTGCTGTGTATTTTTTGCACGTTTGTTTTTCTTGCTCAGAGCTGGCTAGTCTAGTTGGAGGCTACTTTTATTACAGTAGAGATTAAACACAACAACAACAATTCACACACACAAACCTACCATTATCGGGCAGACATTTGGCTTTTCTTTTGCTATTTCTTTTTCCCTTTTCTTTTTGTTTAGGGGAAGTTTAGGGAATGGAGGATTCGTGGAGGTGGAAGTAAGTCTCTCTCCACAGATACTTACCGTTGTTTCCTATTGAGATTGGCACATTTTTCATCTCACTCACATCACTTTGTCTGCTGACCTCACTCGGCACCGAAATAAATAGAAAATAAACCAAAAAGTTAAATAAAACAATTCGCAGCAGGCAAGCAGTGACCACCCCATGATGTGTGCACTGCAATGTAGTTTCAAATGCACTACATTGCGGGCGCTTTTTGAGAGTGAAAAAAATAAATAAGAAGACACGTGTGACATGTGTTGCCCCAGGAATTTGCCAAGCTCAATGGGGAACAACGGTAGGCGCTGTTCACAAAACGCTGTTTTCTAGTGAAACCGACAAAATAAAATGTCAGATATGCCCTCCGTTTAGACGACAATTGCGTTTTTGGGGGTTGAAAACGCAACAAAGTGAAACCTCCTTCCAGGATGGAAATCTTTGAAGATCCATGTGAACAGGAAAAACCTGTGATGTCATGGCTCATGTGCAGACTACTGTACGTGCAGCCACGTTACCATGGTGAATGTAAACCAGGAAGTAGAACGGCTACCCGTGCGTGAGAACGCAACGACATTATTGTAATTTTCTCTAGAGACAACGTTATGGAGTAAACGTGGTCTTAGAGCCAGGGGCTAAAGCACAACAAACGTAGGCAGTCGACAGCGAGTTCAAGGGTCTCATTACTGGGGAGTGGGGTTAGGGGGTGAGGGGGTGAGGAAGGCGGGTACAGGGTTAGGGGGTGAGGGTGTATGCGGAAGTGTCAGTTGAATGTGTGGCGAGGAATGAATGATCTTTGTCATGTGCTTACCGGGAGGTCGAGGGGATCAAACTGAGCCTTGAGCCTGTTTTAAGACCTAGAACGACGCCTTGGTGTCTTGTGCGAAAATAAACGTGTTTTCATATGCCACACCGGCGCACGACGACGTATAAATTAGGCCTTACTTCAACCCTACAAGCTACTGTTTTACATATACATGCTAGCAAAATCCACGTTGCTGATTTAAACCCTGCTAACAGTGTAATAATGGACCTCGTAAAGGGGAGCTCACACCGGCTGCGGACATCACGTGTGGGTAGGTTCGTTGAAAATAACGTGGGCGGCTGTTTTGACGCACAACGGTGTGTGTTCCCCTTAATGGTCTGGATTCCACTGTGCAAGGTGTCTCCCCCCAAGTCTTTACTCTCTATTCAAATGGTCCTTAACCCATTCAGAATGGGTACACATTATTGTGTATCATTATTTTATGCTTTAACTATTGAAAAATAGCAGATATACAAGCTCACAGCGTGGCACCGAGTGCCGCGCTGCGAGCTTGTAGATCTGCTATTTTTTTTAAATCGTGAAAATTAGAAATTTGACCCGATTCTATAAGTGTCTTTTGAATCCTTCTAAGGTTTTTTGGAAAAACCCATGTTTCTATGTCAGCAATATGGCCAGCCATCGTCAAAGAAAAGGTCCTTTTCACTTAACTGGAGCTCAGTTAGTCTGTTCTTGAGAGACTACTATGTCAGTGGTTCTCAAACCTTTTCATGTGAAGGACCCCCCAAACTGATTTTGTGTTTGGCCACGGACCCGCATCTCAAAATATTTTGTTCCAGGGACCCCCTCAAGCTCGCAGCACGGCACTGTGAGCTTGTATATCTGCTATTTTTCACTGGTTAAAGCATTCAATAATTCTAGGCCTAAAAGTAACTACCAAAAAGAAGCAAAAAAAGGAAGCTGTATTGTTTCACGATTTAAAACTATTAGAATGTTTCAAGCGTATCGCCTGACAGTGTGCTAATGTACCGTATACAGTATATACAGTATGAGTGAGTCAAAGACAGTTGTGTTGAATTGGAATCACAGATGGTTTTCCTTAGAAGAGTCTTTTCAATCTTGCATAACGTGGCATGACTTGATGTAGGTTTTTATACTCGTGTGTCTCATCTCATCGCCACCTTGGGCCATGTGTTCCTGTGTTTACATCATATCACCTGAAAGCAGGGTTGGGCACTTGAACCGATGTGTGACGGGATTACAGAGATATCATTTAAAAACAACCACAACAACCTAACAAAGAAAAACTGTATATTTTTAAGAAAACAAGGAAAAAGAAAAGAAAAAAAAACACCATCGCCTGGGGTCTGCTGTGCTTGTAAGACATTTAAAAAAAAAATTCAAGATAATTTGACACGCGGAAAAGGGTTTGCTGACGACGATCACTCCGATAAGGGTTACATCTTGCAGCTTGATATGGTTTGATAGGCTGCACACTGTCCATTAAAACCTGAAAGTAATCAATGTATTGTACTTTACAGCATTATTATCACTGGATCTGTAATGACTTACATGTTGACTAGAAGTGAGCTTCCCAACCCTGCTGAATAGCATGGCATGACATCAACACCATGGGCTCCATTAAATAGACAGTGTCTTGACAGATCATCCAACACTATGAAGAGGTCCTTTCAGTAGTCCAGTGGTTCTCAAAGTGGATTTCAGGGACTCTCTAGGTTCCTTTATGGGGGTCTAAATTGACCCTTACAAGTCTGTAACTCTGACAGTGTAACAAATGGAACCAAATGAACCCTAACGGGTCCATTTGGTTCCATTTGTACACTGTCAGAGTTAAGGGGAGATCTCCACATGTTAAAGTTTGAGAACCACTGCAGTAGTTAATGTCTTGGCAAGATCACCATTCTCACAACACGGCTGGGAAGTCACAAGGTGAAAAAACAAGGTTAAAAAGGTTCAATATAAAGTGAGATATTATAAAACAAACCAGCAACCACAAACAGTAATGAATGATCATTTACTGTATCAGTCAGAGTGCCAGGACAACTGGAGTTTGGGCCTTGAGTTCTAATATCTCCTCCTGTATGTTGGCGGCCTTGACTTGCTTACTATGAGGGGGTTTGTGTCCCAGGTGGTAATTAGCCTAATTTATATATACCCTGAAGTATTGTATCCCCTCTGCTGCCCAGATGAATATTGACCTCAGTGGTTCTCAAACCTTTTTTTAATGTTTCATTTCAAGGACCCCCTGTAACTCTGAGAGTGTACACATGGAACCAAATGGACCCATTTGTACACTCTCAGTGTTGCAGATCCACAAAGGGGCAATTTGGACCCCCCATGAGGGTCCCATGGACCCCATTTTGAGAACCATTGTTTTGGTAAATAATGCTACCTTGACCCAAAACTGACCTGGGTATTAAAAGATAACGGTCCATTTGAATGTTGAGTATCATTCCTTAATCAAATTGAATGTGGCCAAACCGGTCATATGAGATGCAAACATATAATGTGACAGGACTTAACCATTCCAATTCTCTCTCTTCCATGCGCTCACGACACACGTGTGTGCAAACACATCCAAACTATGAAATGTATTCAGTTGCTGCAGAATAATGCGGTGAGATTCGAACCAGCCTTCTTAGCCGACTTCATACTTATTTTACCTGCTCTTGTTGCGCACCGAAAATAGTAGATCTATAAGTTCACAACTCCTATTTGCGGCGTGCGACACTGGCCCACAGATGAGTATGAATCAGGTTGTAGACATTGTTTGCGCATTCATTACTGAACTTTTACGAGAAAAAGGACAGTTTTTATTTGGTTTAGGTTTCACACTTAATTCTTTTGGCTATAAGAATACTTGTAACAACGGAACACGTTATTTCCTTTACTTGATCGATGTGAGCGGGAAAAGACGAGCCTGGCGGCATTCTGAGCTTTCTTTTCTTTAGGAGGAAAAGGCGGGGAAGCGCTGTCTAGTTGTGAGCTGGACAGGGTCCTAAAGCCCACCTCCTTCATTTCTCATGACCTTTTTTTATGAATGTCTGTTCCCTTCTTCTTCTGTCATTCAGAGTTGTTAATACCACTACTATTATTAATTGCTATTCTCATTATTGCTACTGTTATTCCTACTACTGCTACTACTGTTACTAATGCAACTTATTACACACTATAAACTGCTGTCCATTTTCAGGTACGTGTCTGTAAGGCAGACCATGTCCACACGATGTCAGTGTGCTGTGGAGCGTTTTCATTTTACCAAATTGGAAAATGTTTGTTGACTTGTGTATCTACATCTAATATTAGGGATAATAAAACATGGTTTAATCAAAGACAGCTGTATTTTCTCAGATGTTTTGCTGTAATTGTGCTTTGTCTGTAAATTGTTATATTTATGTTGATAGCAACACATGCAGTATAGTTTCAGACACTGATTAAAAGCATCACAATACCAATACTAGTTACTGAACAAACACTATAGCAATGATTACTGTCACAATATAGAGATATTTAACACTGTTACTGAACAAACACTCTATAGCAATGATTACTAAATGGTAAATGGTGCATTTATATAGCGCTTTTAATCCAAAGCGCTTTTACATAGATTGTGCATTACATTCACCCATTCACACACACATTCATACACCGGTGGCGGAGGAAGCCATGCAAGGCACCAACCTACTCACCGGAGGCAATTAGGGGTTCAGAGTCTTGCCCAAGGACCCTTCGACATTAACTCAGGGGGAGCCCGGATTCGAACTGGGAACCCTTCGGGATTTATACCCTTCATGCTCTAATACCAGTTTCTCTACCCCTGAGCTATGCCGCCCCCCTTACTGTCACAATATAGAGATATTTAACACTGTTACTGAACAAACACTATAACAATGATTCTTTTTTTTTTTACATTTCTGTAATTAGGAAAGCTAAGAAAATAATTGCCAACCCCTCTCATGGCCGGTATTCAGAATATGAACTGCTACCCTCTGGCAGACGTTACAGAGTCCCAGTGAAAAATAAGAAAAGACATCTGAACAGATACAAATACTTGTTTATTCCCATATCTGTTACTCTGTTAAACTCAGGCCGTTAGTGGGGTGTGGTGACTCTATAATGTAGTGTAATGTAATACTAGTAAGACGCCTCAGGGTGATTTTCTTCCTGGTTCCTCACTGAGCAATGGAGCTGGAGTGTTGTACTAATGCAGAGGTTTGAAATGCGTGTTGTCTGTTCCCTGCTGAGAATAAATGGGTGAACGGAGACAATACCTTGTGTCATTCTTCTGAACAGCAGACCCAAAAGAGAGGGTTGCACTTACACATCAGGAGAGTGACCAATAAACAAACAAAAAATGAGATAAATTGTTGCTTTATTGTCACATAATCTTTGCATTCTGTGTGGACAGCCATGATATTCTGTAAAAAAGGATTGCATGCTTATCAGGCCAGAGTTTATAGAATATAGAATAGAATAGAATAGATCTTTATTGTCATTGTCACAAGTACAACGAAATTAAAAGTGCCAAACGATCAGTGCATCACCAAAATATATCTAAAACAAAAAAACAAAACATACACAGAACCATACTTTCCGTCATTGCACAACCCCTATTGCACTTAGCATGCGCAGCATAGACAAACATGTAAATAAAAGCAGCTGTTATTGCACAAACTCATATTGCACTTAACCCAAACAGCACCATCAAACATGTTAATCAGATCAACGTTTCTTAGCAGCGTTCAGTGTAACTACCGCTGCGGGATAGAAGCTGTTACTAAACCTGGCTGTACCTGACTTTATCGATCTGTACCATATGCCTGATGGCATCAGATCAAACAGGGAATGACCGGGGTGGGAAGTGTCCTTTAAAATGTTCTCTGTTTTTTTGTGACAGCGGGACCTGTGTAGTTCTTCCAGTTTGGGGAGAGGGCAGCCAACGATTCTCTGTGCTGTGTTTATGACCCTCTGGATCTGTAACCTCTGAGCTGCTGTGCAGCTGGTGTACCACACACATATACAGTATGTTAGGATGCTCTCTATAGAGCACCGATAAAAGGACACAAGCAGTCTCTGGGAGATGTTATTACCCCTGAGCACCCTCAGGAAGTATAGTCTCTGCTGGGCCTTTTTCACCAGCTCAGAGGTGTTCACAGTCCAGGTCAAACCCTCCTCGATGTGGACTCCCAGGAAACGAAAAGAGGACACCCTCTCCACACAGTCCCCGTTGATGATTAGTGGTGGAATGTCCGTTTTTTTCTTCCTGTAGTCAATGACCAGTTCCTGGGTCTTTGATGTGTTTAAGAGCAGGTTGTTCTCTCTACACCACGCTGTCAGCTGCACCACCTCGTCCCTGTAGGCAGACTCATCCCCTTTGGAGATGAGCCCTACTACTGTGGTGTCATCCGCAAACTTCACCATGGTGTTGCTGTGGTGGGCGGGGGTGCATTTGTGAGTGTAGAGGGTGTAGAGCAGCGGGCTCAGCACGCAGCCCTGTGGGGAGCCGGTACTGAGGCTAAGGGATGTGGACGTGTGAGGGCCCACTCTCACCCTCTGGCTGCGACCGGACAAAAAGCTCTTAATCCACATACAGGTGTTGTGTGGAAAACCCAGTTCCCCCAATATATCCACCAGTCTGTGAGGGAGTATGGTGTTGAACGCAGAGCTAAAGTCCACGAAGAGCATCCGCACGTAGCTCCCCGACTGCTCCAGGTGGGACAGTGAAGCATGGAGAGCTGTGGCTACGGCGTCCTCCGTGGATCTATTTGCCCTATAAGCAAACTGGTGGGGGTCAAAGCCTATGGGCAGGAGAGATGTAATGTGATCCCGGACCAGCTTTTCAAAGCATTTCATCACCACTGGGGTGAGTGCGACTGGCCGGTAGTCATTTAGACTGGAGATGTTGCGTTTCTTGGGCAGAGGGACTATGGTGGAAGATTTTAGACAGAGTGGGACAGTGGACTGGGCAAGGGACCGGTTGAAAATCTTGGTAAAGACTCCAGCCAGCTGGTCCGCGCAGTCCTTCAGTACACGTCCGGTGACGCCGTCGGGACCCGCCGCCTTCCTTGGGTTGATGGCCCGCAGCGTGCGCCTCACATCATGCTCCTCCACTGTGAGGGTGAAGCTGCTGTGGACCGTGGGGTGTGACGTGGCAGCCTCCGGTGACTCTACCTCGAAGCGGGCAAAGAAGATGTTTAGCTCCTCTGCCAACGAGGCGTCACCTCCAACAGCTCCGCTGGTGGTCTTGTAGTTGGTGAGCTGCTGGACTCCCTGCCACACCTGCCTGCTGTTGTTGCTGTCCAGATGGTCCTCGATCTTCCTCCTGTAGTCTGACTTGGCCTTTCTGACGCCAAGTCAGACTATATAGGTTCAAACTTCACCAGGGCATCGTTTTGAAATCCCTGCTGGAAATATTTTGAAAAGAGATCAAAATAAAACAAATAAAAAAAGAAGATAACAAATAAATAATAGATTCAGGACAATTAATTGTGCATTTATCAGTGAGTTTATGAGAGCACAATCTGGGAACCCATCATCAAAGAAAAGGGAAAACAGCGCCCTCTCTGTTGAGAGTTGCACAGCTCTTCATTCTGGAGAGATTAAAGGAGTAGTTCACCCCCAAAATGACTTATTTTCTATTGATTACTCACACCATGGAGACTTGAGTTCAATAATATGTTTTTGTATTTGTTGCATTACTAAGACAAAAATGTCATTCTAGTGAATTTTCCCCCATTGATTCCGGATGGGGACCCAAATGCATTCGGGTCCCCATCCGGAATCAATTGAGGTACATTTATTATAATCAAACTATTGCCTCAGGAATGACGAAAACACTATCAAAAATATTATTGAACTCAAGTCTCCATGGTTTGAGTAATCATTAGAAAATAAGTCATTTTGGGGGTGAACTACTCCTTTAATGATAGCATCGCCCGTTTTCTGCCGAAAATTAAAGATCTACAAGACTCTAGTCTGGTAGGATTCACCTTGAAACATGGGCTGCATATTGTTGTAGTGTTTTTGGTTGGTTTCTATTTTGAATGTTTTGAAGGTTTGCACAGGGCTATACTTCCTGTATTGTCCAGGCTCAGATTCTGAGCCTGGGACAACTTCCTGGCCAGGAATATCATAGTTTTGGCCCAGATGTTCTTCTCGCCCCCCTAGTGGCGAAAAAAAGAACCTCTGGGAACTCAGATTGACAAGACTCATGTCTTGGCAGGCTCACTGGTAAGTTAGACTGACAATATGTCTTGGCATTCCCAGTCCCAGATATAGGCTTACCAGATATGGGCTTAATATGATGACATCATCAGGGATCTCCATATGAGCATAAAAGCTGTAGACATTGAGGCATTTATAAAGGAATTCTGTCTTTGGCTGCAGCATCTTTCTTTACTTTATCAATTTGATTGATAGATTGACTACCAGTGTTCTGATGGGCCCTGTGTGCCAAAATGTTGCTTCTAAATGTTATGTTAATAGGCTTACATGTAGTTCAAAAAGATTTAAAATAAATACAAATACAAATTATAAAGAAAAAGATGTAAATTGTAAATTCATTAATTGAAGAAGCACTGCATACACTGACAAATTACCAAAAACACTACATACAGTGACACTGACAAATTAAGCACTGCATACAGTAGCTATAAGCGTGGAATTGAATTGATTGTGCATATGTGTATGTACCAAATAGGTAACATTGGGTCACCTATTTGGCATGAGGATTGCAGGACTTTATCTGACGCTGGAATCTGTTTATCTGCCCACCCTATTCTACTAGACCTGATCGACTGAAAATCTAACCAACTACCAAGGAATGCACACCCAGTATGAAACAGAGCTGCTACCTTTAAATGCATTTTGAGAAAAAATAATGCTGCTATTTGTGCCAAAAGCTTTATAGGCTACCATTTAACCTGTATAGCCTATATAAAATGTCACAGACTGTGACAGCTCTGTTTACACAATGCTGTAGGCCTACCCCCTCCAACTGTAGGCAATTATGTTCCCCATTTTCAACTGTTTTTATTATATTTTGACACTTGCTTTGGCAATGTAAACGTATGTTTTCTCATGCCAATAAAGCTCGAATTGAATTGAATTGGAATGGCACCACGTATTTAGAGTTTAGACCAATCAGAAGCAAGTCAGGGGCGGAGCGAGGAATGATGGAGTCGGAGTATGAGTCGGAGGATCTAGTGCGCGAAATTCGAAATGAGGAAGATAAACGAGGACTTGACAACAAAAGAAAGAGGATAAATGATCCCACGACTAGCCCAGAAACTGAACGAATCGTGGTAGGAATGAGAGCACTGACCAAAAGGAACGGAATATTTAGTGATGCACACCAGATAGGAAAGTTTATTTCAAGCCATGTGGGGAAGCTCAGAAGCATAAGAGTAACCAGGAATGGGACTGTAATAATTGAATGTAGGTCGAAACAACAGAGGAATGAAATGGTGAAGATGAAAGAGTATGAGGACGGGAGCGAGATTGTTTGGTTCAAACTGCAAGGGAAACCAAGGAGGAAAGGTGTCATAAGTGGCGTACCACTGTCTATTGACGAGGACACAATTTTGGACAATATAGGTGAAGTATACGAGGCCAGACGCATGAATAGATACCGAGAAGGGAAGAAGGAGCTGAGTAAATCTGTGTGTCTAACTTTTGATGAGGAGCTGCCTGAAAGGGTTTTCATTGAGTATGTGTGTTACCGAGTCAGGCCCTATGAGGAAGCTCCGCTAAGGTGCTTCTGTTGCCAGGAGTTCGGGCATGTCGCTGCCGTCTGCAGAGGAGACCGCAAATGCGGCAGATGTGGAAATAAAGAGTGCAAGAAAAGACAATGTGAACAACAGCAAGTGCCGGTCAAATGCAGTAACTGTGCAGGAAAACACCATGCAGGAGCAGCACAATGCCCCAAACGAATTATGGAATCTAATGTGAAAAGGATCAGGAAGGAAGAAAGAGTGTCGTATGCCTGCGGAAGCGGTGAAGAGACTGGAGGAGAATGGAACCGAGCAAAGGAAACCAGTGGAAAAAGTGATCAACTCAGACCAAAGTATCTGCCTAGATAAAAAGAGATTCCTGGCTTTTATAGCAATGGTTATTAACTGTGCTGTAGAAATACAAAGTAAATCAGAAAGAATAAAGATGATTCTCGATGCTGCAACAAGATTCTTGGACATTGTGGATATCAGTGGAGAAGACTTGGATGACACTCTGAGAGGGTTGGTTTGCCTCAACTCAGAAAGTGTCTGAATAGAACGGACAATAATGCATGGGATTTTTTGGGATGGGACACTGTATATATATCGTGCACAGAGACTGACATAGTATAGTATTGTAGTAGATATCAACTTTATACTGTAGGTGGCGGTATGCACCATTTAGGTAGTAATCCGCCATTAAATCAAAAGAAGAAGAAGAAGAAGAAGCAAGTCAGGGAGGGTCTATGCTGCAGGTCCGTGAAATGAGCAGAAAGAACGTTTCCGGTCTGGGCGCTAGCAGAAATAAGCCAGGCTCCAGCCTTCAAAATAAAAGTGCGGTAAATAATGTATATTTAAAAGACACAAATATATTTAGAAGATGAGTATATGATGAATGTCTCTATACTAGTGTACTTCTAATTGTCCCAACACATTTTCCAGATTCTTTCAGATTGAAATTCGTGGAATGCAAGCAATTAAAGGCCACTTTACACAATGCCATTCCAATTCAATTCGTTCTACTGTACTATCAATTGGCTGTTCATACACAATTTTCCAGGTTCTTTCAGATTGAAATTCGTGGAATGCAAGCTAAAGGCCACTTAACACAATTCCATCCAATTCAATTCAACTCCTATCCAATTGGCTAGGCCTACACAACACCTGGCCTATTTACTATTAATAACCTTGGGGTGGGGGGTCACCATAAAACTGCAATCTAAAAATACTTTGTTGCAAGTAAAAGTTCCAGAATTCATAAAGTATTGGTATTAAAATGTACTACTGCAGTATCAATAGTACAGATAGAATCCCAACATGCAGTATGTCCCATGTCAAGTTTTCAAATGTATAAATAAATATATTTTGAAAATAGAAGATCTACAAGCTCACAGGTACATAATGCAAATGTATTAACCTTACCTGTATGTGGATATATGAGGTTTATATTGTATTATTTCTACATTAATGTTCTGATTGGGGATAGGAGCTCAATGTATTAGTGCATTATATCTACATATATCTACATATCGTCACTGTCTAGCCAAAACCTCTTCCATTTAGAGGCTTTTTATTTTTTTGGCATACATCAGGGCTGTAAATATCACATAACATAAAAACATGATAAATGGATAAATGCTGTTCACTGGAGTGCATAGCCTTTACAAATTTGACTCTGGACAGCAGACGGCTCTTTGTGTCGCCACTTTGGAGACATGCACACGTGCGGGGAAACCTCTACTATCACGCCACACTCTCCGCTAAGCGGGGGAGGCGTCCCCTCAATTTCTGCTGGCTTTCCAGTGCAGCCACCTGCTCAAAAAAGTCACATTTTCGGACATTTTCAGACTCTAGTTGGCGCTGGAGAGCAGACGGCTCTTTGTGTCGCCACTTTGGAGACATGCACGCGTGTGGGAAAACCTCCTCTATCACGCCACACTCTCCGCTAAGCGGGGGAGGCGTCCCCTCAATTTCTGTTGGCTTTCCAGTGCAGCCACCCACTCAAGAAAGTGACATTTTCGGACATTTTCAGAATCTAGTTGGCGCTTGAGAGCAGACGGCTGCACTGGAAAGCCAACAGAAATGTATTTTACACCGTCGAAAATGTGACTTTTTTGAGCAGGTGGCTGCACTGGAAAGCCAGCAGAAATTGAGGGGACGCCTCCCCCGCTTAGCGGAGAGTGTGGCGTGATAGAGGAGGTTTTCCCGCACGTGTGCATGTCTCCAAAGTGGCGACACAAAGAGCCGTCTGCTGTCCAGAGTCAAATTTGTAAAGGCTATGCACTCCAGTGAACAGCATTTATCCATGTATTATGTTTTTATGTTATTAAAACCTTTCTTTTATACCCAGAAACCTAATTTGCATTTTGTTTGTTCGTTTAGATACTTAATCTATATTTGTAACGTCCATATTATGACAAAATTATCCGTTTTCAACGTTTTTGCAATGGCTTTAGGGGTACTCTTATTCTGAAGAGATCGGCGCCGGAAGCCTTATTTCTGCTAACGCTATTTCTGCTCATTTCACATAGGCCTATGCTGCAGCTGGGAGAGCACCAAAGCACATTTCTTGCACGTCTTTGCAATCCGAGTGTAAAAAGCAACTGGGTTAAGCACCGTTGGTCCTCCAGCTGTCCAACAAGAGCCTCGATCAGCCGCGGTTGTCGAGAAATGTCCACCAAGAGCTTGGAACAACTCTGCTGGACCCATGCAGCTGCATCCAGCGGACATGAAATGAATGAAATGAATGAAACTCGCCGGGAAACAGGGGGTGCGTTCGGAAATGCACACCGGGTGGGGCAACGGTGCGCTTTTTCAGTCTGAACTCTGAAGGTAAACTTTCTGAAAAGCAGCAGTTATTAACCTAATGTTGCTATTGATGTTTATAAACTAGGGTAAATTGTGGTGATAGTCTTAATCTCACAGTATCACAAATGTTAATGCTAGAAACAACAAACATGTACAGTAGGACAAACAATCACAGTCTTCTTCAGTATCAACATGAATTACTATTCTAATATTCTATTATAATTTACCCTAGTTTTTTTTTAACATCATAGCAACATTAGGTTAGCAACTGCTGCTTTTCAGAAAGTTTACCTTCAGAGTTCAGACTGAAAAAGCGCACCGCTGCCCTACCCGGTGCACATTTCCGAACGCACCCCCCGTTTACCGGCGAGCTTCATTCCGGCGACTCACCGGTTACTGCACCGAATGTGAATCGAATCAAGGTAACTACCTCATTTTGACCATTCAAAATTCTAATCTTTAAATGAAGTCTACATGAGACTTAGCCCCATATAGAACCTCACCCGTCACAACAGTATGCAGCGACGGGTGAGGTTCTACATGGGGCTACATGAGACTTAACTTTACACAGGCGCTGCTGGTAAACAGCG
The DNA here is from genome assembly GCF_963921795.1 of Nannobrachium achirus. NCBI lineage: Eukaryota > Metazoa > Chordata > Actinopteri > Myctophiformes > Myctophidae > Nannobrachium > Nannobrachium achirus. Next base: position 58,345,953 of record NC_137826.1, read on the forward strand.
TGGCAGGTTGCTGACTGGTTTTGATTGATTGATTGAAAACTTTGTTAGACGTTTGCATATGTAGTGAAGCGCAGAAGCGGGAATCAAACAACACTCTCCCACTCGCCAGTCCAACACAGCCTCCTTCAAAATTGGTATGAAAAGTCACCTTCAGACAGCTGCTACCCGTGCCATGACTTGTAAATAGACTAAGCCCCCATGCTTAGTTTTCGGCCGTTTTTTGGCAGTTTTTCGCCCGTTTTTCGCCCGGAGTCACCGCGGACCACTGGAGCGGCGCCGCAAGCCACCGCGACCGATACGAATCCATGGAGGGGTAGAACGTAATTTTCTGAGCAGGATTTGGGGATTAAGAGGTTAAGAATCCTTCACCATCGTAAACACTGGTTGCTGAGGGAGGCTACTTCCTGAAGAGGCTGTTATTGGCCGGTAGTGTATCATGTGTGTATGATCTGCGATGTGATTGGCCAACGTATACACAACGTATACAGATGATGCAGATTACGTCATTTTGCCGCGAAATTCTACCCCCCTCACGGCTCATAGAAAACATAAAGAGCAGGCTTCAGAAGCTGAAAATAACGGAGTGGGTGTTCTAAAACTTTAGCGATTTAACAGTTAGGAAAATGTTAAGATTTGTTTTATAAAAAAAGTGACATGGTATAACTTTAACCGTCAGGTTTCCAAACCAGCTTGTGATACCGTACAACTGACTCAATGCTGGCTTTATAAAAGGTCAGCATAATGTTTTTGCATACACCAAATAATCTGAGTCTGCGGAGAAAATGAAGGCGCTGGTGTATTTTCGCACACATCTACGAGTTCCAGTCTGGCTTCAGAGAGTCCCATTCCACAGATACATGCCTCATCTATTTGAATGATTACATCAAACGTGAAATTCACGATGGCAAATATTGCGGCATGGTCATGCTGGACCTCCAGAAGGCATTTGACACCGTCGATCATTCTATTCTGATTGAAAAACTCAAAGCTATTGGTCTTGATAGCACAGCAGTGAGATGGATGCACTCTTACTTGGTGGGGAGAGAACAGATGGTGGAAGTCAACGGAACCCTGTCCCCCCCCCTCCCAGTAAACTGTGGAGTACCTCAAGGGAGTATACTAGGACCACTGTTGTTCTTAATATACGTTAACGACATGTCATCTGCTTGTGACTGCAATCTGTTTCTGTTCGCGGACGACTCGGCTCTCCTAGTCTCAGGCAGAGACATATCGCAGGTTGAAAAGGCCCTTAACAAGATCTGCACCTGGCTCAATGACAACAGACTCTCAATTCACCTAGGCAAAACTGAATGTATCCTCTTTGGATCTAGTCAAAAACTTAGCATAGTTGAGAACTTCACAATTAAAGTAGGTGACACTGTGATAGAAAGAAAAAACTACATCTGCTACCTGGGTTGCATCCTGGAGGCTAACCTATCCAGTGAAAAAATGACCACCAAGGTAATCAATAAAGTCAACCAACGAATTCGCTTCTTGCAAAGGGTTGCTCCGCTGATCAATATTAAATCTCGAAAGACACTAGGAGGTGCTCTTATTGGGCCCCTCATTGATTACAGAGTCCTTGTCTGGTATCGCGACGCCCCAGCTGCCTTAAAGTTAAAGCTCCAAACAGCCCAAAACAAACTAATTAGGGTTGTGCTTGGTCTCCCTCCTCAGACCCACCTTACCGATCGTCACCACGAAAGCGTGGGATGGCTCAAAGTGGCTGACAGAGTACAGCATCTTGCAATGGGCCTGGTGTACAAGATACACTACACCTCCAAGATTCCCATGTACCTGACAAACTACTTCCTAAAGGTCAAGGATGTTCACGATCATAACACCAGAGGCAGCTCCACTAATCATCATCAGCGTAGATTTAACACTAAACAAGGCTCTAACTCATTCTCCTGCTACACCATCAACATGTGGAACGCCCTTCCACAAGCCCTAAAGGAGAGCAAATCCCTAGCCTCCTTCAAAATTGGTATGAAAAGTCACCTTCAGACAGCTGCTACCCGTGACTTGTAAATAGAATAAGCCCCCATGCTCCCCCCCCTCCCCCCCTTTTTTTCTCTTTTTCTGCCTTTGTATTTGATGTTATGCTTTTGAAACTGATATTATCCTAGATAAAGTACTATGTTCTATCCGTCTGTCTTTCAATGTTATATGAGATACTTAAAAGTGTGGTTCCTGTGGAAATAAGCCTCGGCTTTCTAGGATCTCCTTTTAGTTGACCTTGTACCAGTGATTTGTACTGTCATGAAACTGTACTTGTTTCTATTGCAAACTTCTAATAAATTCTTCAATCAATCAATCAATACTTGTCACATGACTGTGCCAGCTCATTTCAGAATCGATATGTACTCCTAGATATTTATAGGAGTCGACCTGTTTGATGTCATGGCCGTTTATGGAGATCCTGGTGTGGTCACCTATAAACCTGGGATCCACCACTATCTCCTGGGTCTTTTTCTCATTAATCTGTAAGTGGTGTTCATCACACCATCTTACAAACCTGTCCACTCCAGCTGTATGGCTACTGATGTTATCTTTGCTTGTGAGTAGACTGAGAATGACAGTGTCGTCCAAGAATTTTATTACATACTGATTGGGTTGTGAGCTGACACAATCATTTGTGTATAAAGTAAACAAGAGGGACGAGCTAACAGTCCCCTGAGGGGCCCCTGTACTGCTCACTTCCCTATCAGAGAGGACAGAGTTAAACCTCACCTGTTGTGGCCTATTTGATAAGGAGGAGAAATACCACCTGATTAAAGAGGGATTCACCCTCATAATCGGGGGATATCTTAAAAAGTCCTGGAATAAAGTCCTTACCAAAACATTTCTTCACCAATGTGTTTGTAAAGGTGTCTAGTAACACATCTCACAAAGACTGAAATTCAGTTTCCCAAGGAAAATCTTTGACAGCTAGGGTAATTCTGGGTCTCATTCACTCACTATACACTATACTATAGGGGAAAAAAATCACTTCCCAAAAATATGCTTTAAGTGGGATGTGAGGGGTCTAACTAGGTGTTTTTAATTATTCTGAATCCATAGCAAGCATTTGTTTTGCACAAAAAAAACATTAATTGGGCTAAAAACAGCCCATAAAATGATGGTTTAGTGATGAGTCATCACTTTTCACAGTGGTATGGGGGTCCATTTCTAGCCCAAGGAATGTTTTTGGTGCAAAACAAATGCTTGCAATGGATTCAGAATAATTAAAAACACCTAGTTAGACCCCTCACATCCCACTTAAAGCATATTTTTGGGAAGTGATTTTTTTCCCCTATAGTATAGTGTATAGTGAGTGAATGAGACCCATAATTACCCTAGCTGTCAAAGATTTTCCTTGGGAAACTGAATTTCAGTCTTTGTGAGATGTGATACTAGACACCTTTACAAACACATTGGTGAAGAAATGTTTTGGTAAGGAATTTATTCCAGGATTTGACACTATTTCTAAAGATATCCCCTGATATCCCCTGACTATCAGCCTGGCCAGTCCACGGAGAAGTACATCCGGATGGATCGTATTAAAGGCCGAGCTAAAAATCAATAAAGATCCACTCTGCTTCAAGACACAGTATGTTAATGTTGAAATTGCATCACTTGTTCCGCGATTCTTCGCATAGGAAAATTGATGCGGATCTAGTGATGCCTCCGTTTCCTTACGGAGCTCCTCAGTTAAAATTCTCTCCAGAGATTTAAAGTTATACCATGTAACTTTTTTTATAAAACAAATCTTAAAATTGTCCTAACTGTTAAATCGCTAAAGTTTTAGAACACCCACTCCGTTATTTTCAGCTTCAAAAGCCTTCTCTTTATATGTTTTCTATGAGCCGTGAGGGGGGGAGAATTTCGCGGCAAAATTGCGTCATCATACACTACCGGCCAATCACAGCGAGGGTTATACACTGCCGGCCAATCACAGCGCATCTTGAAGTGGGGTCGCTAGGGCGGCCATATTTGTAGTCTCCCGTGTGTCTCTATACTCGGGTGAACGGTGAAGCATGGGTGAAGGAGTCCGTTTCTGAACGCACAGGAACCAGGGACCCCTCTAAAGATAGATCTCGGCGAGGTGGAGGCATCCTTTTGCCAGATCTCAGTTAGTAGGCGGGCGCCTCGTTCGCCTACCGCTGCCTACGCGCCTGCCCTAACCTCAGTAAAACTATGCCTAAACCTAACCCTAACCTCAGTAAAACTATGCCTAAACCTAACCCTAACCTCAGTAAAACTATGCCTAAACCTAACCCTAACCTTAAACCCTAAGTCAGACTATTGAGAGGTCTAACCAAATGACTTCCTTTCTGTTGCAGACAAGGAGATTCCCCTACAGCACAGAACTACAAGTGTGCCTGCACAAAGGAAACGTGCATAATAAATGAAGCAGGGGCCCCTCATTTTCAACAGGAACTCGTCATGAAGATGCGGACCAGTCCTTTCACATTGAGCACAGATGGATGAAATGATACAGGTCATATATTATATTATGTTCCACACTTCCAGCACACATTTTATTTTGATTAAATAACACACACACGCACGCGCACACACACACACACACACACACACACACACACACACACACACACACACACACACACACACACACACACACACACACACACACACACACTCTATTGTATTCGGTCTGACATTTATTTTGCCAGCAAAGTGAAAATATGTTCCATGAATTGGTGTGACCATGGGGTGACGCTATGCGCTATAAAAGGGCCAAGTTCAAGGGCACCTGTGGGAGGTTTTGACCCGGAAGGGCAAAGGTTTTTGACCGCAACCTACTGCTGTTCAAGTCGCTGTGGCGCGAGTTGTTTGCTGTAAATGTTTGATTACGATATATTCACCTGATCTGTCTACATTGGAGCCCAGTACGTTTTTGCTTTGTCACAGTGAAGTTAGTAATAAATACACTTATGCATGAAGAGCTGGCCTGCATCTTATCATTGAACATCGACACAGCGAAGTTGAGCAAACAGTATGATATCAAATAGACCATCGGCGCGTCGGCCAGTCCCACTACGGGTCAACTCCTCGGTAGCGCGGTATGAGACCGCGCTCCCTTAATATAAATGTATTTTGTTTTGCCAGAAAAGTGAACCTGTAAACTAAACCTTTTGTAATGTTATCTGGGTTGTAAGGCTGCACAACAGGTAGGGTGGCCATTCGTCCGGATTTACGCCGGACAGTCCGGTTTTTGACCGTGCTGTCCTCCGCCCTGCAGCGCAGCCTCTGGCCGGACACCTAATTGTCCGGCTTTCAGAGTGATTAGGCTACAGTGAATATGTTATTGCTTAATGGTTACATTTACATATCTCGGCAAATCTCCCATTTCATAGGTATAGAAAAATAGCAGATATACAAGCTCACAGCGCAGCACCGCAGCTTGTCGCATGCTATGTGTGTACATTTCGTTTAGTGCTCGCTCCCAACTGTCTCACACTGAACGCTCCAGTCGCTCCTCCCACGCTTGTGGATGAAACCCCCTGTGAGTAGGTGTATGAACTGCAGCTCAGATTTGCCCAAAAGACGCAGAAACGAAACGTCATTTAGCCAACAATGGAGCAAGTTAAATTAGTTAAAGGGACATTTCACTTTCAAAAAAACTTTTGGTAATTTTATCATCTAATCAGGCTTTTATGAATACCCTGAACAGTTTTTAATTAGCTTTATTGAATATTTAGATATTTTATGTAAATGTTACCAGGCCCTCCAGGGCCTCTCCCCACACACACCCATTGTAACTTCAAACTCCATTTTAACCATGATAGATTCATTAAAAACACCCATTATTTTTTCTGGTGACTCATATTACCCTCCTAATATGTGAGCAGGTCGTGTTTTTTCGATAACTTCTTTCATTTATCTTTAATAAATATTTTTTTGTATTTCATTTTTTCCATTTTCCCAAATAATTATTAAAAATAAATGAAAAAAAGTTATCGAAAATAGTTTAGTTTAGTTTATTAGCACATTATTATAAAAAAACAGAACAATATATATTGAAGATACAAAAAACTGTGCAAGGAGAGGAAGAAGCCAAAAGGCTTATTTAGAATCCTTTCCTTAATGAAAAAGGTCATTCATTTAACAAATACAAGTTCACTAGGAACAAATACAATATACAAGTTATGTCAGAGCAGCTGTGCAATAAAGAAGTAAAAACACAGAAACTCCACAAAAAACAGAAAAAGACAAAAACAAAACACACATTTGGTAAGAACACATCAGTAGATGAAATCATGTGGACTTACAGTAAAGAAATAAGATATTGTTTCATACGTTTCTTAAATATTGACAAGGATAATGATGACTTAAGTGATGTATCCAGAGAGCTCCATAATTGAGGGCCTCTAAATGTAATAAATAATTGATGTTTTATGGTACGACAAAGAGGTCGATCAAAATCATCTCTATTCCTTGTAAGGTAGGAGTGAATGTCAGAAGTAACCTGAAAAAAAATATATATATGAAAAGAAAGGGGAATGTCTTGTTTGCATTTTTTAAATTTAAACATAAATAAGCAGGTTTGAAAAACGTTTACTTTATCTATAGGCAATATTGAATATTTAATAAAGAGAGGAGCCGATGGCTCATATCTATTTGAGTGTGCAATCATCCTCAGAAACCTTTTTTGAATGATAAGTAATTTAGATAGGTATGTCGGATATGTTGCAGCCCAAACAATATTACAGTAACTAATATGGGGGAAAATTAAGCTATAATAGAGTGTTGGATAAGATGAAGGAAGAACAAATGGACAGATTTTTCTCAATATACCAAGCATCTTCATAGACTTCATACATACTGTATCAATCTGTTGTTTGCAAGGTTATTTAGTTACAATCAATAATTGTTTCAGAATACACATATACTTCCGCCACAGCATATTGTCCCATAAACAACAATGATTGCAGCCACATTCACTAGCCATAAACAAACAAACAAAACAAAAATGAAATCATAACCTTGGCTACTTGTCATGGAAATGTTACAACTGCAACACAACAGTGGACGGGGTCCATGAGAAAAATAATTTGCACTGAATAAGGCTGCTATTGGTTCTGAAAAATGGCTCTTTATTTGATATTTTACTAATACATGTATATTTATTGGTCATTCTTGTTGTTAGAATTGTTTATTTCTACTTAAAGACCACCCATTTTCTATATTGAACTATGTCATTAATATACCTTAGAGGAGTTGTGTGGAAATACAAAAAAAAGTTCCCCCTCTTCTGTGTTGCCTAGAACTGGAAGATTGATTTTGGGGTTTGTATTGCAAATTACAACTTGATGACATCACACATTGTACTTGACTTGACTTATATTGCCCGACCCAACCAATGCGATACCACGCAATACCACGCTCAACCAATGCGATACCATGCTCCACGGATGGTATCGCGTGATTGCGGTCGAAGTATTGTGGTTTTGTTCTTGTGTTGTGGTATGCTCCTGGCTGTGATTATTGAGTCATCTCAGTGCAGAGAACAACATTCTATCGTGTTCATTATAGTCTTATGTCTCCTCCTGCTGTTGTAGTGACGTTACAACAGTTAGTAGGTGTCACCTGTCAACAATCAACTATTCATTCTTCGGGTAAGGAGACAAATATGTTGGTGGGATGCATGCTATGCTATCAGGTTTAGCCTCAGGATGCTAGGGTTAGGGTTAGCTAGCTGGGATTTCCCAATAACTCTATGGGATTTCCTTGGGGATTTCAGGCAGGAGCAGACATTTTGATGCCCATGTTTTCCTTTTACATTTAGACCCAGGATTAGAGGAAGAGTGTCACATTTTAAATTAACACTAGTTTTACTAGTGTTCAGTAAATTCCACTATAGGAATCTTTACAGCTGTCTGCTGTCTGTCTTGCAATGGGCCTGGTGTACAAGATACACTACACCACTATGATACCCAAGTACCTGTCAAAATACTTTATAAACATTAAGGATGTCCATAATTACAACACCAGAGGCAGCGCCACAGATCACTTTCAACCCAGAGTCAAAACCAACAAAGGGTCAAACTCTTTTTTCTGCTATACCACCAAAATGTGGAAAGCCTTACCGAAGGCCATAAAGGAGTGTGGATCACTAGCATCCTTTAAAATTGCCCTGAAAAAACACTTACAGGCAGCAGCCGTTCACAACTGGTAAAAAAAAACTAACCTAGCCCAACCCTACCCTCCCCTGCCCCTTCTTTGTATATATATACTTACTTACTTACTGTTTAGACTCTTTACATATCTACTGCATAGTACTGTGTTCTATTCGTCTGTCATTCAATGTTATATGAGATACTTAAATGGTTTCCTGTGGAAATAAGCGTAGTCTTTTCATGGATCTCCTTTTAGTAGACCTTGTACCAGTGAACTGTACCGTCATGAAACTGTACTTTTTCCTATGCAAACTTCTAATAAAGTCTTCAATCAATCAATCAAAAGTCACTGTTATTATTAATTCGGACATCACTCTTGTAGGCCTATATATTTAGAGCCATAGGCATCTAAGAGTATTTACTGATTAGACTACATTAACATGAGAGGAGTGTCAGTAGTATTCTGTTCTCTCTCTCGCTCTAGTGAAATGAGGAAATCAACATTAAACATTTTAGGACAGTCACAGCACCATGTTTTGGGGTAGATTTTCAGCCATTAAAGCCATTTGTAAGGTTCAATAGGCATATAAATAAGGTGTTTCCCCTATATGAAGTTCACTGTGGTGGCCTGCCAGTTGGAGACTGTAGTAAATATATGTTTAAATTTGACTGGTCGATAATCATGTAAGTGTAATGTTTTATGTATGATTTAGTATTTATTTTTAAATAGCTGATGTATATAGGGCCACTTTGAGGACCCCTGCATTAAATCACAGACTCTGAGAGGATCCATGTGTACACTCTCAGAGTTACAGAAACATAAGGTTCCATTTGGTTCCCAACTGTCCATCGTTTATCTGAGGACCCCCTGGAACCCCCCTCAGGGACCCCTGGGGTCCCCGGACCCTACTTTGAGAACAACCTGCAGATCTAGTAATTCAAATGACCAAAATGTCTCTGCCCTTTAAATTAAGTGTGAAATCCTTGTCTGTATTACAGGCAGCAGTGAAGACTGGTGACTAACAGTGAGACAGCATTCCTGATTCCTTCAGTTTGTTAACATGACTCACAGGTATGTTCAGTAAGCAAGGCAAAATCAATGGGGAGCAGGTTATTATTGAGCAATAAACCCTGATCAGCGTGATTATATTGGTTTATTTCTCAATAATTACCTGCTGCTCTCCATTGATTATCCTGCTTATTACATGGCTACTTAAATAAATTAAATAAATCAATAAATCTACCCAAAATTAACAACAATACGATTTCATTGCTTGCGGTATGGAAAGTAGACAATTAATTTATGCCAGGTGCCTCCAGTCCAACTTTGTCACCTGAGAAAAGAACTTGGATAGAATCCATTTTTGGTTACTGCTTTGTCTATTTCTCGCTTCAAATGTTTCAAAAACATTCTTGAGAGTAATGTTTATCTATAAATGCCATTGTGTGTTACAGAGTTTAATGGGTTCTGTTTACATAAGTGTTAATATTACTAACATGTCTGTTTATTCCACAGCAGTGTCTGGATTCTTCTGATCTTCCTGCTGTTGAACTCTGGTAAGATCAAAGACTATAATATCAATTAATCAATTGATAACAGGTAGACTGTTATTAATTGGCAGTGTTTCTCAAATGGGGGTACATGTACCCTGTCCCCTAGGGGTCTACATGGGGATATGTATTTCACTGTTATGGGTTATGGTACAAAACATTGACAGTCTTTGTGTGAACCTGCTCATCTGTAAAATGTAAAACCAAATAACTTGACTAGTACAGCTGTTATTGAATAGAAATCAATGTTAATTTGCCATTATGTTGTTTTATTTTGAACATATTGACATTGTAACTGGACTTTTTGATGAGCTTTTGATAAGCAAAATGCTGTAGTCAGAACTTGAGAATCAGTATGGACGCTTGAAAAGGTCTCCCTTCCTAACTTAGACTGATGGAACTATTGCTGTATTGATTTTGACCTCTAAGGACCTTCCAGGGAGAGTGCTCATGAGCGTCTTGGGGTGACACGCTTCCTAGTTTCTTCTTCTCTGAGCTGTCTTTTTGTTTTAGTTTTTTTTTTTTTCGCACAGATTTTTGACATTGCACTATTAGGTTTTGTTGGGTTGAGTATTTTGCTTTGTTTAACAATGACAGTGAGATACTTGTTTACACTAACTAGCATTGACTGCTATGGTCTCTTTTGTAAGACACTGTACTGCTCTTGTTTTTAACTTTGTAAATAACTGTATACTGCTATGCTACAACTGGACAACTGAATTTCTCCCTTGGGATAATAAAGGTATCTATCTATCTATCTATCTATCTATCTATCTATCTATCTATCTATCTATCTATCTATCTATCTATCTATCTATCTATCTATCTATCTATCTATCTATCTATCTATCTATCTGGCATTCTGCAGCATAAGGGCATTCTGCAGCCAAAAATGTTTGAGAACCACTGGTCTACAGTTCATATTATAGTTCACATTAGGGGCGGCTGTAGCTCAGGAGGTAGAGTGGGTTGGCCAATGATCCATGGGTCGGCGATTCAAATCCCAGCTTCTCCTGTCTACATGTCGAAGTGTCCTTGGGCAAGACACTGAACCCCAAGTTGCTCCCAGTGAGCTGGTTGGTGCCTTGCATGGTTTCCACCGCCACCGGTGTATGAATGTGTGTGTGTGAATGGGTGAATGTAATGCAAATGTAAAGCGCTTTGGATAAAAGCGCTATATAAATGTGCCATTTACCATTTATTAACATAACATACTTTTGGGTTCATTTAGGTTCACCAAGGCTGTGGGCAGCAGCACCCCTGGTGGATGGCATAAGACCTGCATGTTCACAACTCGAAATAAAGAAATACAGTTAGAGTAGATAGAGTAAAGTTGAATGAATTATCTTTTGTGGCTTATATTTCTTTTGGATTGATATTACTGTAAAGTTGTTAATAGTGTCTTTAAATGTGCAGACCAGTTGTTGGAGAAATGACTAGGTTTAGGCCTACTGTAGGACTCATGTGACAACACACTTGTTGCTAACAGGCTCATAGCAGCAACACTGACAATGTTCATTCTATAGCTATTGTTGTATTTATTTATACATCCTTCAAAAGATCAGATTCAGAATTCAACACAGCGTCTGCAGCACACATGACAATGATCATATAGCACAAGTTTTGTAGATAATGTTTATTCTACGTTCACTAGACAGGTGCATAGGAGAGGAGTAGAGCTGAAATAAATTACATATACACTTACTAAAATAGCTATTAAATATCAGCCATTCTAGTTAGTTGGGTTTGTGTTTGCTATCAGATCAATGCTAGTTTTTTGTGAGTAAATAAGTGTTGCAGGAAGCTGTTTTATCTGTGTGTGTGTGTGTGTGTGTGTGTGTGTGTGTGTGTGTGTGTGTGTGTGTGTGTGTGTGTGTGTGTGTGTGTGTGTGTGTGTGTGTGTGTGTGTGTGTGTGTGTGTGTGTGTGTGTGTGTGTGTGTGTGTGTGTGTGTGTGTGTGTGTGTGTAGATAATGGTCAGGAGAGAATCAGTGTGTTTGTAGGTGAAGACGTTCTGCTGCCCTGTTCCTACAAACCTTCATCAAAGCTCAACGTGTTCTGGTACTACAGAGACACCTACAAGCTCATTGACATCATCGGTGGCGAACTCGATCTGTCTGATCAGGACCAACGCTTCAGGAACAGAATTGGTTCATTTCCTCATCTCTTCGCCGAGGGGAACTTCTCTGTGGTTCTGAAGAATGTCAATCTGAACGATGCTGGACCTTACAACTGTGATATCCCTGAGGTTCTTTACCAACAACTGGAGCTCACTGTCACAGGTGTGTGTGTGTGTGTGTGTGTGTGTGTGTGTGTGTGTGTGTGTGTGTGTGTGTGTGTGTGTGTGTGTGTGTGTGTGTGTGTGTGTGTGTGTGTGTGTGTGTGTGTGTGTGTGTGTGTGACTTGCAGACAGGGGCGGATTTAGCAAATATGGCTCCCTGCAAAGTAGGCCCCCAACGTGGCAAAAAGAATCTGCACACGGCGCGTCACCTTTATTTTGAAGTCCACTGACCGGAAGTCAAGGGTTGACGTTTGTTAATTTGCTGCTGCGTGGAGAGCGAGAGAGAGAGAGACTGAAAGGTATTTTCTACGGGGCAGCTCAGGGGGCCTCGTCTATCCTCGGGGCTCCATGTAAATGCATGTCTGCGTAGAGCAAAAAAACGTGTCTGCTTGCAGATGTATTTGTCTACACATGCAGACAATCGCAGATCAGCAAAATGTTTTTTTTTGATTGATTGAATATTTTATTAGACAAAAATGAACAGTACAATGCAATAGAAATGTATTACAGTACAAGTACAGTTAAACAGAAACACCCTGCCTAAAAGGAACATCCCAAATAACACCTTTTACAGTCTCATTTACGTTGGAAGTCCTTGGAATTCTAGCCTGGAGCCAGCCTGTTTCGCTCCGTTCCGCAATCTGTTTAGTCTCTCCGCATCACAGTCTGGAAAGCCTTGTATCTCCAACGGTCGCAGCAAACCGCGGCTTCCGATTGGCTGTAGTGCGGAGCAACTCTAACCCTACTCTGATTCGTTGGAACAACACCCCGTGGCTTTCCAGCCACCGCAGCTTCCATTGGTCTGTGGTGCGGGGCGGGACAAATACTCCAGTCTGTATTGGCTGACTGATGACGTAGCTTAGGGGTGTGAAAGAATATTCTATATTCGAATATTCGTTCGAAAGTTAACAATAAAAGAACATTCGAAAGTAAAAAATTGAGCTTCGAATTAATTTATATTTAATTAAAACAAATCTGCCGCACTTCTCGCGAGATTCTGGGCGCATGTAACGTTACAAGGTGGCTGGTCTCGCGAGGCAGAAGTCTCCATTCGCCGCTGCAAAAGTGGGCTGATCTACAAGTCCACAATGCGTCGCTGATCCAATACGTTGTGGGCTTGTAGATTAAGGGTGCATGTTTAGCGACACCGTCATACAGCGAAGAATAAACCTCCAGCTTAACTTTCCCTTCACACTGACCGTCCTCCGCCTCACAGAACACACACAGTGCTTTCACTGCTTTGCCTCCGAGTTAAACTAGCTCACGTTTAATCACACAATGTAACTTTAATTGATTCAGAATGATAACGAGTCAAGCTGAAACGGGCGATTCATTTGGTAGTGACTGTGGCAGACTGTTTACGAGACTTCTCCACCGAAAACACAATGTAAAGCATGGATTTCTTCTCTCACCGAGTCTCCCCGCACTCAGCCACGGTCACGGTAAAACTCCCTCCGTCGCACTACTCTTGTAGACTACCTAATTTGGTTCAAACGAAAACATAATCCATTGGTGTGATTATAATTGCTCGTTTCACGTCGTGGTTGTTCCACTTCCAACTTCCATCACAGCTGCTGTGACGCTTCGCATAGACGATGCGATGCTGCTCTGCGCTTTTTACCAACGCCAGGCACGTGCACACAGACATCAAACGGGGCTTGAGCCCCTGCCCTTTTAAGAGAGAATTGTCCACCAAAGGGCCCTTTTAGAAATGTCAGCCCCTGCCTCTCTTAACATTCTCTGCACGTCCCTGACCAACGCGGACCTGCACGACCACCAGTAAAGCCATAGAAGCGACTGTCTAGAATAAACAGCTTCAGGTTTGGGGGGTCGCGAACGTTGTCTAATACAGGTCTATTGATATGCAAATAGGCTTGTTTCTTTGTTAAAACGCGCGACCAAAGAAAACGGCAACAATGGCTGTATTGGTGTGAATATAACATGTCAAAAAAAGCTCCGAAGCTCCGAAGTGCGAATGCTTCGAATTTCTCTACTTATTCGAATATTCGAATTTATTTAATTTATTAATATATCAACTGAGTCATTTCCAGACTGTGATGCGTAGAGACAATACAAAACGTGGAACGGAGCGAACAGGCTGGCTCCAGGCTATTGGAATTCAATTCATGGACATAACAAATAGTAAATAAATAAATAAAATAAAAAACACTATGTACAGGATATGGGAAACAAGGGGGTGGGTTCTAAGGTAAGGTGGGTTCTCGCCTGTCTATGGGAGAAGTGATAACCACCTCTGCCTCTTTTTGATTGATTGAAGACTTTATTAGAAGTTTGCATAGGAAAAGGTACAGTTTCATGACAGTGCAGTTCACTGGTACAAGGTCTACTAAAAGGAAGCTTTTATCTCATATAACATTGAATGACAGATGGATAGAACACAATACTATGCAGTAGATAAATAAAGCAGTGCATTAATATATATATATATATATATACAGAAAATTAACGCGATTAAAAAAAATAACGCATTTTAATCGCACTTAGTTTTTGAACCACAGAACCTTCCGTTTCGGGCATACCGATCATAGCTATGCACCAACCAAGAAGAGACAACAAACACAAAGGGAGAAGTAGCCGATCAGAGTGCTTTGCTTGGCCCAGTGGATGCGAAATTTAGATTAAAAAAACTCACTCGTTGATTCACTCGTACCACATGTGTTTTACATGGAAAAAAAAGCTTCTCAGGTCAAATATTGATGTGCGATTAAAATGTGATTAATTGCGATTAATTAATCACAGAGCCTGTAATTAATTAGATTAAATGTTTTAATCGCATCCCAGCCCTAATATATATATTATACAGGGGTTGACACTAAGGTCTCAGAGGCACTTGCCCGTCGGGCAAGTAGGGGTAGGGGTCATGGACCCACACAAACCCATCCTATTCTACAATCCTTTAAGAGCCGCATCCCACTTCCAAGCCCATTCACACCAACTTCACATCCACCTCAACTCATAGCTAGATCAGATGTATGTCGGTAGAACTCTAATACCGCCCACAACTCTATGCCGTCCGCTCATTCGCTAGCCGTCGCCATGGTACCAGCCTGGGCTATGGAATTGGAAGCAAAGCCCCCGCAGTAAGTGGAGTGAAATTTGACACCACTGTGTTTGCATATGCATGCTGCTGCTGCTGCCTCCACAGTGAGTGCAGAGAAATAGCAGAGGCATAACAGTCGCCAAATTCCAATCTCCCCCCTAAACCCTGTTGACTGTTAACTCACGGACTTAGGTGACGTCAACATGGTAAGGGCTTGAGGGTATACCCCCCTAGTGGTGAGCAAAGGAACTTCTGTGGACTCAGCTAGAGGGTACAGCTCCAAAGGGAACGGAACAGCACTTTAGATCAGTGGTTCTCAACCTGTGGGTTGGGACCCCCTGGGGGTCCGCAAATTATTTTGAGGGGTCCCCAGATGATTATTAATGTATGGTGTGACATTGTTTTCTCAACAGTAAACAAACCAACATGAAGTTTATAGAGGGTATCTGCACATTTCTAATCTAAAGTGTCAAAAACATTGTCCAAATATATCAGAGGCAGAAATTGTGGAAATAGCAGATCTACATGCTCACAACACACCTCTCAAGGTTAGGCGATGTGAGCATGTAGATCTGCTATTTTTGACCGTGTTATACAAAGCCCCCTGGCCCTGACCAGTTCAAATATGATTCTTTTGGGGGTTGTTGCCTGAAAAGGTTAAGAAAGAACCACTGCTAGTTGAGTGTTTTATTCATGACACTTTACATCACATTTAAAAATCTTTACTGTCCTTATTTACTGTATTGCTTTAAAGTATGTGATTGTTGATTATTATTATAATAGCTAGGTACATTAATCTATTCATTTTAATTTCTGATTATGGGTTATAATGTTATTCGTTTTAAATTGTATTTCCATATTCTGCATTTACCTTGCATATGTCTTATCATGTGCCCCCTTATTTTTAACTAAATATATAGGCTATCTTCGTGAACGCGCACGCTGACTTTGGCTAAGTCTGTGAGTCAGCAAGTCAACGGTTTGGAATTTGGCCAGAGTCACTTCTCTCCAGTGCGTCCGGCCGTCAAATATGTCCGACCGGAAACGTGCTGCGGCACAATAGTTCCGCCACAATAGTTCCCCCCCAAAAAAACTTTTTTTTTTCAAAAAACTTTTTTTTTTCAAAAAACTTTTTTTTTTCAAAAAACTTTTTTTTTAGCCATATGAGCTTTTCACGTTAACACGTTAGCGTAGATGTGAGCGGCGCGTAGCGCCGCGAACCTCTAGTAAGACAAATATGGGTGAATTCTCCTTCTACAACACTGCCACGCAGGTGTGGAACTCCCTTAAAACATGTAGCTCACTGGCATCCTTCAAAACTGCCCTGAAAACTCACCTTTCAGGAGGCCAGAGTTCAACCCAGAGTCACGTTCAACATTCAACCCAGAGTCAACTCAAACAAAGGATCAAACTCGTTCTCCTGCTATACCACCAAAATGTGGAACGCCTTACCGAAGGCCTTAAAGGAGTGCCAATCCCCAACATCCTTTAAAACTGCCCTAAACAAACACTTACAGGAGGCAGCCACTCATAACTGGTCAAAATAAACATAGCCTAGCCTTACCCTCCTATTGGAAATGCTTCTAGTTATTATTATTATTATTTTGGCAGTGGGGAGGGGGGATGGGGCGGGGGGCAAGTGGCCATGACCCGAGGGCAAGTAGAACATGACCTGTACTTGCAACATGACGGAGAATTCACCCATATTTGTCTTATGGGTTTGTGTTATCAGATCATTGTGTTGCTCCCTCTGGTGTTGTGGCTGTGGGTGTTGCTAACTTTTTGGAGATGTTTGCAGATAAGTGGTACTGAGGGGATGGAGGGCAGATTTGCATTGACTATTTTGAAAGTCAATCCCATTTTAGTTGTTTAATCCTGTCTTCAACGCTGAGCCAACTTAGGCTAGCAAAATGTGTGGGAGAAACATGGGTCATGGGCGAGAAGTAGTCGAATCAGTTTGTTTTGGGTATTTAGTGGCTTTTTTATGTTGGAGTTGATCACCATTGTTGCCATGCTATCCCCAGGCAGGTATTTGTCAAGAATACAGCCCAAATAAGTCATCTTTTCCTTGCTAGAGATTACTGTATCTGTATGCTGTAGTACTGTACTATATGTAAGCGCTGCGTTGCACAATGCACATTACAGGAAAATGTGCCTTCTACTTCAATAATGTAAACACGTTTAATTGATTTGTTAATGGCCCGAACTGCACTGTTTTGTCAGCTGTTTTGAATGTTTAACTGAACCCTTGTTGTGTTTTCAGTGAAACCCCCAGAGCAAACATCCACTGCTGAACCTGAAGCAACGTCTCCCCCTAGTGGAAACAGTGTGACTGTACAAGCCAACATCTCTCTGATCTTCATCATGATGTCTCTGATTTTACTGAACACTTCCTGAACCTGGTGCATTGTGGGTAGAGAGAAGCTTTGTTGTTGCAGAATAACATTAATGTATTTTTGTTGCACTAACAATACACAACAAGTGTTGTGCCACTGCTACATTCTGAACCAGTTAATTTGTTCAGAACAGAATCCAGCAGGCATATTGCTAAATGAGACTGATGTAGCACTTGTTTCCATTTGGTAATTATTTATATATTTATGATTGTCCTTTACTGTTTGAAACAAAAACAAGCATATGTTCATTAACACAGTAACATAATAACTAGGGATGGAGCCCTAAACAAGGGTAGCTCGATAACCCGATAACAGATTTATTGAGTAACCGGTATCAATAAGCTTTGGGCTTATCAAGCTTGTTATCGAGCATAGCGGCCCATGACGTCTTGTTTAAACAATTTCAAAATATTAGAAATATTTTTCTTATCTCAATAGTGGGCTGGATAAAAGCCCAGCTCAATAAGCAGGATCGATAAGATGCTCATTATCAATAAAAATGAACGAGCTCCATCCCTAATAATAACCTGGTGAAAATAAACTAGAAAAGACTTGAATGTAAAAATCCAATTTTGTCAAGGCCTTGAGATAGGAAGATTATGTTTTCAACTTATTAATGTATAATCTTTATTTCAGACAGAAGTCCATATCACAGAAGATATAAAAAGAAATTAAAAAGATAAATTATGCAATAAAGGTACTACAGTGCAATGCTACCTAATCAGCTGCTGAACCAGTGCTTGTGCTTGTGCCTTGAGCCTGGAAGTGACCAGTGTTTCATGGCCAAAGCGCAAAACCTCCTATCTGCAAATTTCATGATTTTTGGTTTCTCTTGAAATGAGTACTATAGGCTATGCTGCACTTGCCTGACTGCGAGCGCCAGACATCTCACACTACGTTCACTACGTTTCACTCCGGGAGAGTCTGAGATTACCAGGGCAGATTCTATTTCGGCGTGGGCGGGCTAAAGCCTATTGACGTCACACACACACACACACACACATACACACACACACACGCGACGTGGCGTGACATTGCAAAAATACGTTATTTCTCATAACATATTATATGTCTGCATGTTTACGTTAGTGCAAAATGGTATTAAAACGTGAGGAAACGGCACTATTTCATAGTTTATTAATAATACGAGTCGAGTCTGACTCCGCCATGACAGTTTTCACGGACCAATCAGAGTCCACTAGACTCTCACGTGGGCAGAGGACACCAATCAGAGTCCACGAGCGAGTCTCACATGAGCTCAAGAGCTCTGTTTGGAGGGGGCTGGGACCGGAGCATAGAGTTCACGTGCCCCAAGCATACAACCCTGATTGGCCCATTCAATGCGCCCGCTCTTCAGGCGCGTTTGAAATAGATTAAAATATGTGCAGCTTCAGTCCACACTACAAACCACCCACCAACAGGGGGGGGTGATGTGCGGACTGAAGTGTCAGGCTAATGCTGCACTTGGTCAGTATGTCTGCAAGATCTTCTGCCCCTCATTTTGCCAAAAATGTCATGTGACTAGAAATGTCTGGTTTTAATGTTGAACACACATTTTCTTTATCATTTTCCCAACAAAGTGATTTTTGCAGATAGGAGGTTTTGGCCTTCAGGTTTTATTTAACACCTCCAAGTGCTGCATGAAATTGTACCTGAGTAGCTCACCTCCAAAATGACCTTCTTTCTATTGATTACTCACACCATGGACACTTGAGTTCAATAATATTTGTTTGTATTTGTTGTATTCCTGAGACAAAAAAATGATTATAGTGAATTTACGGCCATAGATTCCGAAAGGGGGACCCAAATGCATTCGGGTCCCCCATCCGGAATCAATGGTATTGTAATAAAGTTTTTGTTTTAGGAATATTGCAACAAAAAACTAAAAATATTATTCAACTCAAGTCCTCAAGGCGTGAGTAATCAATAGAAAGAAGGTCATTTTGGAGGTGAGCTACTCCTTTAACACTGACTGCCAGACTTTATATTGATTGATGGCCCCTGATGCCAGTCATTTTTTTTGTTTCACCTTTTTCTGGGGCATGTAAATCTATGCTTCAATGGAAAGCCCCACTCCTCCCCCCCCCCCCCCCAAAAAAAAAATCATTCATAGATTATGAGATTGTTTATATAGCCACATTAATAAAAAGACGTTTAGTGTGTTTTTGGCATCAAGGGCTATCTGAGAAAAAGGTGCTTAGTGCGTTTTTTCCATTAAAAGAGTTAGCAGTTGGGCTGCCATTATTTTTGTAATTCTTTGGCTGTAGAGCACTGCCATTCATTATTTTGAAGAGCCCCGGAAGCCACGTGCATGTGCATGTTGTGTAAATTGACGTAATGTTGTGTAAATTAAAATGGACACCACCAGTTTGTTTACATTCGGTCACGAAACTAAAAACCTAACCGCAGCCGACCGTCATGGCCCAGTGTCGCAGTGAAAAAGAACGGTTCTCGGAGATGAAACAGTTTCTTTGCATCAGATTACATGGCTTCCTGGTGCTGAGTTGCATCATGGGATATGTAGTTGTTTCACTCACCAGCGGCCGCATATCAGAGGATCTCAGGCATGACAATGACATCCAACGTGTCGCAAAATAGGCCTATATATGCTCAGAATAATATGCTTTTAAGAAAATGTATGTGTTCTGTAAATGTAAAATGTGCACTGTTCAGATCATATGTCACCCCCCTGTATACGACTCATCTATGGTCCTACTACAGAGTGAAGGGCATGCAAAGGCTTAAGGCCCATTCCCACTGGGCCAGATAACAGATATCTGGAGATATTTCTCCAGATATTTTTCCATTCAAAGTGGATGGTTGATACAGATAAAAAAAATATCTACCACAGATATTTGCCACAGATACTTTTATCTGTGGCAAAACATTTTTTTATCTGTATCTACCATCCACTTAGCATGGAGAAATATCTGGAGAAATATCTCCAGATATCTGTTATCTGGCCCAGTGGGAATGGGCCTTTAGAGTGGCATACAACAATGACCATGCATTAACTTGCATTCCGATGTAATCTTAAAGACAGACTTTATTAAATGTTTTTTTAGGTTTCACTATGAGTGTTTAACTTCCTGTTTGTCAGATCTCTGTGTTAGTGAACATATTCTCTTCTTAGACGGAGACCACAACCGTCTCTTAACAGGATGTTAAACAGCAAGAATCATCTTCCGATTCTGAAAGGTCTGTTTTGTAGGGGTGTAACGATACATTTTAATAGCGATTCGATGCATGCCACGATACATGGTTGACATTACGATTCATGGACAATATTGGTTCATTCATGACCATACGATACGATTCGATTCGATGATTTAAAATCGATATAGTAACTATTTAGCAAAGAAATTAAATCTGTGTGAAAGGTGTGGATAGTGCAGGTTTTTAAGGGAAACATGTATTATTATGGATATAAATAAGTAAACACAGTGATTATCTGGCGAATACATGGACATTGTATATTGACAAACCTGCACCTTGACATGAACCCAGAGATTACACACATTTATTGATAGACCAGTGTAACTATATGGAAAGGAAAAGCAATTAAACCACTCCTTTTAATTTTTACTTCTTAAACATGCTAAATACAATGCACAAGTAGGTAGTATTGATACAATCGATTCTTATATGATGCAAAATAAAACGATACGATTCGATTTTAGCTGTTTTCATTTCGATATACTTCGATTTTTTCAGTTAAAAACGATATTTCGATACAGTTACTATATCGTTACACCCCTACTGTTTTGGGGTTATCAAGACCTTCCTTAAAGACATTCACTGGAGGCTTGATAACGTCAAACTTCTTTTATAGAGGAAGATATATATAGAGGACAATTGTCTCGTTTGTTTGCTGAACAACAAGATGCAGAAACAGATTCAGATGCTGTTGCTTTTCTGTGGTGTTTTTATGAGTTCTGTCCACACTCTGAAATGGACCAATGTACCTGTGGACCTGGGACAAGACGCCATCCTCAACTGTTCTCTGGATGAATCAACCGTCATCTGGAACATGAAGCTACCGGGAGGAGATCCTGTTCAGATCCTGAGAACATACAATAAAAAAGTAGAAGTAGCTAAATATTTCAATGAGACATTCAGAGATCAGTACTCTGTGAAGCTGGGGAACCGTCTGTTCATTCACAAGGTGACTGAGGAAGACATGGCATTTTACTACTGCACTGGTAAACTAAATGACGCCACCCTTGAAATCCTCCATCTTGTCTCTGGTAAGTATGACAATCTTAGTGACTTTTGAACTTGAATTAGAAAAAATGTTATGCATTTTCTTTTAACTATTGTACTTCTGGAAGTTAAATCCATTTAACTTCACTTTTGATTAATAAAGTGTGAAGAATCTTTAAGTAAAAACTGATCATTATCCCTCCCTCCCTCCCTCTCTCTCTCTCCCCCCCCCTCTCTCTCTCTCTCTCCCCCCCCCTCTCTCTCTTTCTCCCCCCCCCCCCCCCCCTCTCTCTCTCTCTCAGCTACCAAGCTGCCAACCAACCAGACCAACGACTCTGCCACTGTTTGGCTGTTTGTGTCCCTGGCTGTCAACTTCATAGTGATCACATCACTAGCAGGTCTGTCAACTTCATTATTATCACATCACTAGCAGGTCTGTCAACTTTATTATCATCACATCACTAGTAGGTCTGTCAACTTCATTATTATCACATCACTAGCAGGTCTGTCAACTTCATTATCATCACATCACTAGCAGGTCTGTCAACTTCATAGTGATCACATCACTAGTAGGTCTGTCAACTTCATTATTATCACATCACTAGCAGGTCTGTCAACTTCATTATTATCACATCACTAGCAGGTCTGTCAACGTCATTATTATCACATCACTAGTAGGTCTGTCAACTTTATTATTATCACATAGATAGATAGATAGATAGTTACCTACTCCTCCCGCGGGGGAAATTTGGTATATCGCAGCCCAACCCAGCTGCTTTTTTCAGCTTAACCCAGCTGAACCCTTATGAGGCAGCCCACAAGGAGCGCAAGGGGGGGAGCAGTGATGGCTGGAGCGGGGGATCGTACCTGCGACCTCTGGGGTCTCCGGAGTCCTAGGTATGGACACTAACCACTCAGCCATCACTGCTCACATCACTAGTAGGTCTGTCAACTTCATTATTATCACATCACTAGCAGGTCTGTCAACTTCATTATTATCACATCACTAGCAGGTCTGTCAACTTTATTATTAGTACATCACTTGCAGGTCTGTCAACTTCATAGTGATCACATTTCAATAAAGAAGTCTCACGTTGTTACAAAATGATTCATTACAGATTGAATAAAAATACATTTAAATATCATTAACATTAAACATACTGTACATGATTAGCATTTAAATAACATTATACATAATATGATTAGTTTTTTAATATGGAGAGATGGTGCCGCTGGTGGTGGCAGAGCAGGTGAACCTCTGTCTTAAAGACCCAGTTCAGGGAATTAAGCTATTTGTTTATAGACATATTTTACATGTAGAATAGTCATTTCTGAACCCCTGTAAAAAAAACTGAACTTTATATTAAAGCATTGTGGAGTAAGGCGCTCAGACGGACAGCGGTTGCCGCCGGGGCTCCCGCTTGGATCTGCGAGGACCGCGCCGCGGTGATACACAAACACACTCGGTCTTTGAGTAAACGCTGCGCGGTATTTCACAAAGATGAACACAATCCATCTCTCACCGCCCGCGTACGCATGCACAAACGAGCACGCTCGCGGGGATTTTCACAGGACTGCGCCCGCTCGCCTCGCCGCCTCTAAACTTCGCTGTGCGGACGAAATAGCCGCCCGCCTCGAGAGGCGAGCTTTTTTCTTATCTTTTTTCTTACGTCTCTGTAACTTTGTATACTGCTGTGCTACAACTGGACAACTGAATTTCCCCCTTGGGATAATAAAGGTATCTATCTATCTATCTATCTAGTTCACATACTGCATTAGTATTCTACCAACAGATGGCAGTACAACATCAGCCTAGAGTGCAGCCACCACAGCTGAGCAAGTCGGGTAGCATGCTGCTGGGAGTTGGGAAGTCAGTCAACACACACAGACAGACAGACAGTAGCTCAGAGACTAGCCGCGAGATATACTGCTGTATTATCCTGTGCACACGTTTGGATTAAGCTGAACAGAACTGCAGCCTTGCTCTCCTGAGTGTTCTCTGAACTTTACAACCTGGGCTATCATATTTTTCATGCTTTACCGTCGTGCGCATCACGGTAATACAATTAATGAATTACTTTTGATAGGCTACTTAATAGCCTATCAGGTCGGTTACTAGGAATACCTCTCAAACTTTGTCATGTGAAGGACCCCCAGAATGATATGTATTTGGCTACGGACCCCCATCACAAAATATTTTGTTCCAGGGACCCCCAGAAGCAAATATTTGATTTTTGTCTATTCTGCATCTAGCTTAAGGCCACAGACCCGTACGAGTTTGGGGGCGACTTTGAAAGAGGGCGACTTATCTGGCTACCGGTTACTAGGCAGGTCCTCTTCCCTTCTTCATGTTAGTTAGCGCTGGTCGCGAAACGCTAACGTTCACACTGTTGTTGCTGTTCCCTGTCATTTTACACACACACACACACACACACACACACACACACACACACACACACACACACACACACACACAGACACACACACACACACACACACACACACACACACACACACACACACACACACACACACACACACACACACACACACACTGGGAATACACTTGTTATCATCTTTATTTGACTGAACTCCCCCTTTAACTCTTGACGAAGGAGACAATGTGGAGTTGGGGGAGGAGGTGGGTGGAGCTTGTTGCATGCTGAAAAGAGAATGACAAGGTTCAGTGGCAGTGGAGATATTTAAAGACGGAGTCCAATCACCTGATTGGCTGGCTGCAGATTGGCTAGAAGTAAACACTCTTTGAGCTGAGAGTAACAACTTAGATCTTTTTATTGAACTTACGCTGAAAGCTACATCACTAGCAGGTCTGTACAAGGTCTGTACAGGGGTAGAGTGGCCGGTAGAGCGGCCGGATGGACAGTTCGATCCCGGGCTCCCCCAGAGTTAGTGTCCTTGAGCAAGACTCTGAACCCCTAACTGCTCCTGATGAGCAGGTTGGTGCCTTGTTTCCTCTGACATCACTGTATGAATGTGTGTGAGAATGGGTGAATGTAATGAATGTGTGTGTGAATGGGTGAATGTACAGATAATGCACAATCATTGTAAAGCGCTTTGGATAAAAAAAAGTGCTTTGTAAATGAACCACTTACAACGTATTAAAGATCAAAGGTCATTATTAGGGTTCAGATTTCATATGATAATTCAATCTGTTAAATGTAGATTAAAGTTACAATTGTGTTGTTTGTGAAATGTTTTATTTTTTTTATTTTTTTTAAGTACTATTATACTTCAGGTGTAAGCCAGCAGCAGTGCTGGTTAGAGACGATTGGAAGCCATAGTTGAATTTATGTCTAAACATTTCTACATCAAAATGTCCCAGATATCCATATAATAATTAGGGAGATCGGTCAGTCAGTCAGTCAGTCAGTCACACAATGCATTATCTATTCACTCGCTTCAGCGACTGATCTAAAATTTAACATGGCATTGGCCATTAGCATTATACACACAGTGACGGAGCCCGAATTTCATTTTCCCCAAATTCTAGCTATTTATTAGCGTTTCTTCACTCTACAGCTCTACAGCCTGTTGTCATGGTTACGGTCCGTTCCTCCAGGCCATGGGATCTATAGCCCTGGCCTGGGCCCACACACACCTCTCTCACAGTTAGGAATGTTGCAGTCTCTCTCTTTCTCTCTCTCTCTCTCTCTCTCTCTCTCTCTCTCTCTCTGCATGGGTCACGCATGCAACGGGTGATGTGTGTCTCATCTTCCAACGGGTATGGAAAAATTATGTGGAGCAAGCAAATACATCCTCATACTTCTATTCACCTAATTTTGCTGTTAAATTATTTGTATCCATCATAAATATACACTCCCCCATGGGCTGCTCCTTACATTATGATGCTCCCACATATTCTCACACACGCACCATGCAGTTACTTTCCCCATAACCCACACATATTTTGCAGCACATATCTTCGAACGGGTAAGGTCTAGTATGTTATATTTCTAAACAAAATGCACGTCTTTAACAAATGCTGTTCTACGATGTGAACATTAGTAATGTACATACAAACAACTATAAAATAAATGTGATCAACAGATTAATATAATTATTAATGTGTGTGTTTGATGTGTTTGAAGGTTTTTGTTATTCAGTCAGACGTCACCCTGGAAACCCCTCCCCCTCTGGAAACCCCTCCCCCTCTGGAAACCCCTCCCCTTCTGGAAACCCCTCCCCCCCTGATGTAAGTACAAACATGTTATTATATTCTACACATGTTTTAACACTGTTAGATTAACACTCATACACCTGTTATTAACCCTGTATGAACATACACACGTTTTATTATATGATATTATATGGGAGCGTGTCATCATTTCAACATAACATTTGTTCGACCTCCCATGTTTTCGACGCTGGTGAATGTTAACCACTATGCCTAAACCTAATCCAAACCCTAACCTTAGTAAAACTATGCCTAAACCTAACCCTCACCCTAACCCTTAGTCGGAATGATGGGACGTTGAAATAGCGAGATTTCACCATATTATATTATACTGTATATTAATGTTGTTCTCAGGCAGCCTATGGGAACGTTCCTCCAAACCCCACCTACCAGAGACTCGACCCTCGCACCATGGATGACAACGCAACCTACTCTACTGCAAGGAATGTTTAGAGGAAGCCAAACTGCAGCCGGAAGTACGGTAGAATGCACTGGAGTCAGTGGAAGTCTGAGGACCAGCTCATGAAGACATGTCACACATTTATTTTCTGCTGTGTTGATTTTCGATGTGCGCACTGTGTCATTTTATAGAGGTATCTAAAGAGTACCAAGTACGTTTCTGAACGTGCCAAGTATTGCGAGACTGTCCACCGTTTCCTGTCTGGCAATCAAATCTCGCGATACCTCAGAGACAGAAACGATACCCTACCTGCCGCTGTTTAGATACCCCAATAAAATGATGAACTGATCACATCGAAAAGCAAGTGATTTTAAAATAATCTGTGATATGTCTTCTTTTATATTCCTGAACCCATTATATGACAAAGGTCTCAGTGGTTCATAAATAGTGTTAGTTCATGAGCTGCTCCAGACGGCTCCAATCACTGCCATGCATTTCATCACACTTCTGGTGTGAGTTTTGGACTTTTTGCTCCCATAGCGAGCATCATGGCCGGTCACATCCCGGGGTCACATGTTTCCTTTCCTTCTTTAATAGCTTCCTTGTTCTATTGTTACACTTACACACCTACATGCACATAACACACACACACACACACACACACACACACACACACACACACACACACACACACACACACACACACACACACACACAAACCTCTGCTTTTGACCCCCTCCCCTGCTTAAATACATGTATACTTTCATGTCCTTTTGGAAAATGAATGTCTGATCTTTATGTTTGATAATATCACAATGTAACCATTTAATTACCAAGTACATGTTAATTACATTCTCTCTCGCATGATGGGAAAAGGCTATTTTTGTTATTGTACAAACAAGTATACATAGGCCTTAACTTGTAAATATATATATATATATATATATATATATATATATATATATATATTTACATATTCTTTTTATCTTCAGGGTTAAGGTTCACTAAAACAGTGTTTCTCAAAGTGTGGTTCAGGGACCCTCATGGCTCATTGCAAGTCTGTATGACCAAACAGAACCTTAATGTTTATAGGTTTACTGTGCTTTAGCAACTCATTTACCTGGGGACCCCCTGGACCCCCTCAAGGACCCCTGGAGGTCCCTGGACCACACTTTGAGAAGCCCTGGTTTAAGCTGGGTATTTGTTTATCCTTACTGTAAATAGGCTGTACTGTATGTGTGGTGTCTCAATGATGCCTCCTAGTGGTGATGTGGGGCAGGTTCCTAATCTATCTTTACATTATAATGGATTTCTATACAATAGTTCTTCTACTGTTTCTCAAACATTGGCTCATGACCCATTTTGAGGTCACAGACCAGTTTATCTGAATATTTCCAAGTGTTATTTTTTTAATATATCTTTTCAGAAGAAATAAAAATAATCGAACATTTTCTGGGATTGTAAATGTGTTTTTTTGAGCGGTGGTCACAACGCTCCTATACGTGGCCGTGTGTGTGGGTATGTCTGTCTGCGTGTCTGTCTGTCTGTCTGTAGCCTGCAGTAACCTTTTCTGACCACACATGTTAAGGGAGGGGCGCTGTTGTTCAGGCCAGGCCAGACCAGGCACACACACACACACACACACACACACACACGCGCACACACACACACACACACACACACACACACACACACACACACACACACACACACACACACACACACACACACACACACACACACACACACACACACACACACACACACGCGCACACACACACACACACACACACACACACACACACAGGGGGGGGGGGGGGACCACCGCTCAGTTCACACGGGTGTGATTTTTTAATATATAGCCCACCTACAAGCTGCAATACATTGTGAGCTTACAGATCTGCTCTTTTCATCATTATTGAAGTAGGGATTAAGTGATGAATTTATGATTATCTCAGGAACATCTAGACTTGACTCAAGTACTGCTGAATACTGTGTCGTGTTCACCACTGAATGCTGCTGGAACATAACCTCAAGTAGGCCTTTATCTTTAGATTCATGTTGTTAATTCATTCACAATACTTGTTCTTTAACTGAAACCATGTCAGAGTGAGGAGCACTCGGTTAACCACCTTGGGAGTTTCACCTAAAGAACGAATAAAAAGGGCCAAGGTAACCATACTGAATCACAACACAAGTTAGTTTAGTCAGAGAAACAATATTTAATAGTAGAAAACAGCTACACAGGAGCTATGCACATGTATGTTTACACAATTCCTCATTCACATTCAATGTGTTAATATGTTCCACCACGGGAGGAGGGGTCTGGAGTGGAGATCTTCCTAAAATCAACAACCAGCTCTTTGGTTTTAGAGATGTTAAGTATCAAGTTGTTGCTCTCGCACCATCCCGCCAGCTCCTCTACTTCCCTGTGGTAGTCAGATTCATCCTCACCTGTAATAAGACCCACCACAGAGGTGTCGACTGCAAACTCATACAACAAAACTGAACTGGCGTGTGATTGACAGAAATATGTATAAAAAGAATACAGAAGGCCTACAATGCAGTATAGTAGTATAGTACAATTTACAATGTTGGCATTTAGCAGACACTCCTGATACAGAGTGACTTACATTAAGCAAGGACAAAAACAAGATAATGCATAGAAAAGCAAAGAACCTATGATCAGTATAAGCAGTGTAATATCTACACATCAGTAATCAGTAAACTGAAACTATACACACTATAGCAGGGGTCTTCACCATTTTCAGGCCAAGGACCCCTTAGTTGAGAGAGAGATGAAGCAGGGACCCCCACAACCTTCTCATAGATTCCATATAGTTTCATTGTTTGACAGCACAATCATCAGTGTATTTTGGATTCATGTCAATCTGTGTTTTCAGATATTTAACCACTTGAACCGTCAATACTTAATAAACTTGACCTTTCACTCTGTAATTAGTCTGCTCATAGTCTGTTGTGAGCTTGTATCTGCTATTTTTTGCTACAGTTCTCAGATTATGGACACTAGGGTTCAAGTTGTTAATATAAAAAGGATTGGAAGATTTGGAGGACCCCCTGTAGTAACTCTGAGGACCCCCTGGGGGTCCTGGACCCCCTGTTGAAGACCCCGGCTCTATCGGATGTCAGGTCAACAATGACCTGGCATCAGTCTACATAACATGCAATATAAATGACATTTTAGCCTTTCCATAAGCCTGCCATGTCGGCAAGGCTAAGGCAAGTAGTAGCAGTTAGTGTTGTAAAGTAACTAAGTATTTACATTTACTCTTTTGAGGTATTGTTTTACTTTACTGGAGTATTTCCAAAATTCGATACTTTATACTTCTAATCCACTTCATCTCAGAGGGAACGCACACACACACACACACACACACACACACACACACACACACACACACACACACACACACACACACACACACACACAGAGATGGGCAGTATTTGAAATACATGTATTTGAAATACGTATTTGAAATACTTTTTTGTATTTTGTAATTTGTATTTGGCTGGGATGGAAATAATTGGATGTAATTTGTATCAAAATACTTTCAGGTCTAGTATTTTCTGTATTTGAAATACAAAATACTTTTTAATGTAATTTTATTCTCAAATGGACACATTTTAAACATTCACAAAGGTTTAAACTGTAGGGGGAAAGACACATTTTCCTTCAATCTAATTTGCTGGTGGTTTGTGTGTGCGTGATACAGCCATAGCACTTGACTTTGATTTGCTTCAAATGTAAAGTGCATTATGTTTACAATTTTGAATTACTTGCGCGCAAGTACTGCGTTCATCTGCGTATGTATACATGTATGTATGTAGGTTGGTAGGTAGGTAGCTGTGTGTGTTTAAGCACGTAGCACAATAAGGGACCAGCATTTCTGGCAATGTCATCATTAACACCTTCCAAGCCCCGGCAGAACCCCCTGAACCCCGGTACTGCCGTGCAATCAGCGTTTTATTTACAAACAGGTTTTAAAAAAGCAAAGCACGAAATCATAACAACACAATCGGATCGCTCCGTGCAAGCCAGCAAACGGAGTTTTTTTTGTTGGCCAACCTTTTTTTGATGGTCTAGAAGACAGATCTCCTCCGGTCATTAACATGGAGCGATACGGGGAAAACAGCGATAATAAACAGCACCCAAAAATACAATCCGTCTTCTGTGCACGCACATCGATCTAATCCAATGCAATCCATTCATTCCGAAGGCTTGATTTCGTCTGTCGTCTGATGGAAAAAGACGAGAGGGTGCGCTAGCCAGCCTGCTCCATACAGATAACAAGGGGCCGTAATGGCCGCTCATGGACCCAGTGGCAGAGCCAGCCGATGACGTCATCACGTTTCTGACGTGATCCCATTGCACAACATCTCTTAAAGAGACAGAGCACGACCTGCGACTGTATTTTTCAAAAAATTATGATTAATATCATAAATTACGGGAAAGTCCGGGAAAAGACGTGCGGCTGATTGGACCAAGTAGGAAGTCCGAGCGAGTACGGCCCGGCTTAGAACAGCCAATGGGACCATAATTCCTGGTGATGCCAGTGGTGATATCACTGGCATCGCCAGTGGTGATGCCAGTGTTGAGCGCACCTCATGGCACGCTCTGCTGGCGCACAAGCAGGCCATACATGGCCTACTTGTGCACAAGACGCAAGTTGGCACCTCAACAGAGTGCAGTTTTAGTTATTATTATAAGGCTGGCAGAGCGGTTTTGCACTCTATGAAGTTCTGGCGCAGAGGCACCTGTGCATTCAGTCTCATGCCATAGTTCCTTTAGAAGATAGCGGTAAAGTGGGTTCCAGACGATTCGCGGTTACCGCCTCCTAGTAATTCATTTTCAATGAGAGGCAGGCGGCTATTTCTGCCACGCAGCGAAGTTTTGAGGCGGTGAGGCGAGCGGGCGCAGTCCCGTGAAAATCCCCACGAGCGTGCTCGTTTGTGCATGCGTACATGGGCAGTGAGAGATGGATTGTGTTCATCTTTGTGAAATACCGTGTGGCGTTTACTCACTGAGCGAGTGTGTTTGTGTCTCACCGCGGTGCGGTAACCGCTGACCCAAGCGGCGGCCGTATCGTGTGGAAGGCACTTCTGGCCTGAGCTCTCACACACTGGCACACAGTGGTAAATATTTAGGCTGCCTGCTCAAGACAAACACCATAGTATGGTCAATTTAAGTGCCTTCCACACGATACGCGGTCACCGCTATGGCTGCCGCATGGGTCAGAGGTCTCAGGTTACCGCACCGCGGTGAGACACAAACACACTCGCTCAGTGAGTAAACGCCACGCTGTATTTCACAAAGATGAACACAATCCATCTATCGCTGCCCGCATATGCACAAACGAGCACGCTCGCGGTCAAAATAGCCGCCCGCCTCCCATTGAAAATGAATTACTAGGAGGCGGTGACCGTGTATCTTCTGGAAGGCACTTTATTCTTTGAAATTCTGACAGGCAATTAATTTAATACTTGGCAGTCAATCTATAAAATTACTAATCATTGCATCAATTTTTATAAAAAGTATTTATGTATCAAAATACAAAATACGTATTTGAATCTTAAATACATTTCTCTGGCCTGTATTTATATTTTGTATTTTGATACATTTTTTGACCCAGTATTTGCATTTTGTATCAAAATACTTTTCAATGTATTTTCGCCCATCTCTGCACACACACACACACACACACACACACACACACACACACACACACACACACACACAGTGTACACTTTCAATAGAAATAGTGACTGTAACAATAAACAATGAGAAAACAGCGTCCTGCAAAGAAAAGGCGTTGAAAGCTAACTAGAATAGCTAGAATGGCTGATATTCCATACACATTTAATATTCAGCCTTTCTAAGGCTATAGCAGGAACTATACAGCATTAGAGCCTACTACAACACCTTTCCATGGCTGTAATGAAAGTCACGTTTACCAAATATCTTATTATTATGGAATAAAGTAAAACCATCGACCCACATTCACACTCAAACTTAACTTGGCATTGACAAGTATATTATCCAGTATCTGTGAATCCATTCTCTTCTGACACATGCAAGTCGCCAAAACCTTGCATTATTAAAAGTGTAATGTGTAATTAGACTGCAAGACTTTTTATTTCAGCACTACTCCTCTCCTAATAACAAAAGTAAGATAATAATAAAATAAATGAGCTCCAGAACTTGTGCTATATCATCATCTTCATGTGTGCTGCAGGCGCTGTGTTCAATTCTGAATCTGATCTTTATAAAGGATGTATAAGAAAATAGCTATAGAATGAACATTGTCAGTGCTGCTGCTATGAGCCTGTTAGCAACAAGTGTGTTGTCATACGAGTCATATAGGCCTAAACCTAGTCAT
Organism: Nannobrachium achirus; assembly: GCF_963921795.1. Taxonomy (NCBI): domain Eukaryota; kingdom Metazoa; phylum Chordata; class Actinopteri; order Myctophiformes; family Myctophidae; genus Nannobrachium; species Nannobrachium achirus. The sequence goes on from NC_137826.1 coordinate 58,378,563, forward strand.
TTCTCCAACAACTGGTCTGCACATTTAAAGACACTATTAACAACTTTACAGTAATGTCAATCCAAGTTGTGAACATCATCACAACTTCTCTCTTCTACCATCCACCAAGGGGTGCTGCACCCTCACCCATACTTTCCATGGCCTTGGTGAACCTAAATGAACCCAATGTGTACTGTGTGGCTACTGTTATGATGTTAATATGAACTATAATATGAACTGTTATGTCAGTATGAATTGATTAATTGATCTTATGATCTTGTGACAGTTCAACAGCAGGAAGATCAGAATAATCCAGACACTGATGTGGAATAAACAAACATGTTAGAAACCTCTATGATCCTATAGGGTATACAGTATGGCATGTGACAGGTTGGTGTCACATACATGATGGAGAACACAACTATAAAATACCATTTTGGTTTATTTTTCTCTGACCTTCAGTCTCAGTCCTGACCAAATAACTCAGTCTGATGGTGTGTCTAGAGTCTAGACTGCTCAGGGTCAGGGTCAGTTTTTCAAAACATTTTAAGCAAACCTGTTGCATAAGTGCAAGTTCAAGGCACATTGGATTGTGGGTAAGGTGTTGTTCCCCTTGAAACATTCAGACTCCAGACCAACTCTGTTCTCTTTGGCAACCATTGCTCCGATACTTTAGTAACATATTGTGTAGAGAGACTCAGTCCAGGCAGTCAGAGCAGCCTCTTTGTTATTTTTCAGCACCAACCCAACCCAGTTCCTGTATAAAAAGGATAATAAATCCCAGTTCTTGAGTTAAAACGTCAGTCATTGTTTCCTCCCTTTATTTAAGTTAGTGAGTCAGCTGTGACTGTGATGGACCGCAAACACTACAGTATTTATAAAACAATGGAATACCTTTAAAACTAACAAAACAAAATAAAAGCTCTGTGTGATGAGAGTTAGTACCTAGAGTCTTTCTCATACCCATTCACTGTAAATCTAGATTGAGTAGCAGGATAACTGTGTGCCCACAAGTTGCACACCCTTATTTAGTCTACTTACACAAATCACACATAAGCTCTAGGATCACTGCTCATGTATATAAATAACATAACAATTTAGACCTAGAAGACCAGATGCCGGTTCATTCGGAATGAAGCTTTGTTTCACTCTCTTTCTAACCACGTGTAGTACAGAACTGTAGATGTGACAAGCAGATGATTAGATGAGATATACTTTATTGAATTATTTAGCATGAATGTGATTATATTAATAACCAACCAGACAAACAGAAACACATCAGACACAGATGGACATAATCACAACTACCCTAGTGGCGAAAAAAATAGAAAATAAATAAAAATAAAATAACTTCTGGGAACTCAGATGAAATCACACCAGACCAGGGCCTGTTCTGCATTTATCCCCAGGATGGAGTTCATAGTTTGTCTCTAATCTAATCCTCCTCTCTGCCAGCTGTCTGACTGCAGCCTTTCATTTGGAGGCCACCCACAACAGTTTTCTTTGATGTTACCACTGAACAGAAGGCTGCATGGCTACAACAAACTGGTTAAACATTCTTAGCCTACACACATTGAAGGACTTGAACATCCTCAGGAGATACAGTCTGCTCTGTGTCCCTTTTTAGACAGCCTCTGTATTGTCTCTGTGTTGCTGTGTAACGCCTGGGATTCGTACCCGGGTCTCCAGTGTGGAGGTTTAACATGTTAACCACCAGATCAAAGGGATATATCTGCAGTCTATTCCCCATAGACTTTTACACAAATAGGCCTATTTATAACAATTATTCTAAGCCTTGAACCAAGCCATCCACGATGTCAGTGAATCATGACCATAACACCTGTTTCTGTGAAAAGAGAAATTTGAAAATCGCTAAACAAAGGGTATTTATTAGGGCTGGGATGCGATTAAAATTTTTAATCTAATTAATTACAGGCTCTGTGATTAATTAATCGCAATTAATCGCATTTTAATCGCACATCGATATTTGACCTGAGAAGCATTGTTTTCAAGTAAAACACATTTTGATGTACGAGTGAATCAACAAGTGACTTTTTAAAATCTAAATTTCGCATCCACTGGGCCAAGCAAAGCGCTTTGATCGGCTACTTCTCCCTTTGCGTTTGTTGTCTCTTCTTGGTTGGTGCATCGCTATGATCGGTATGCCCGAAACTGAAGGTTCTGTGGTGAAAAACTAAGTGCGATTAAAATGAGTTAATTTTTTTAATCGCGTTAATTTTCTGTAATGAATTAATCGCAATTAATCAGTTAAAGTCCCAGCCTTAGTATTTATTAAATGTAGTATATCAAATAATGAATTAATTCATTATTATTTGTCTCACAGAATCAAAGGTTGCATGGTCGTGATTCACTGCCATCCTGGATGGCTTGGTTCTAGGCTTAACATAATTGTTATAAATATGTGTGTAAAAGTCTATGGGGGAAATGAATGGAAGATTGTTTTAGTGGCACCAGTAAACCACACCCACTGCTATGCTCTGTGGACAGTCTAGACTTCAGGCTGAGGCAGTGAGTCACTCTGATACATGAGTGTAGTGATGTCCCTTTGGCCTATTGATTAAGATATTGGTATTTAAGTATATATGAGTCATAATATATTAGATGTGTATAATATATATATGTCACTCTGCTACATCTGCAGTCCAGATCTTTGTTCAGGATCTAGCATTATAACAGAGATCTCAGTTTTATTTTTGGTGCGTGGAACAGAGTCAGACCGTCTAAAATGATTTGGAGCAACGCAGAAAGGTAACCTTCTTTATTTCAAAATACTTCACTGTATGTACTGTATGTTTGTTTTCACCTGTTTCACTGTTCTTGATCCACTTTAAACTAAATAGACAATGAAAAAAATAGTTCATTTATTAGCACCATGTAAAGGCGGGGGGGGGGGGGGGGGTAGCCAATCTTCAAGCTCACACCACGTCTCCATTGAACTCAATGGACTTTTCGGGTTAAAGAAAAGGTTAGAGAAAGCACTTTTCAATAAATGGTTACACAGTGTGCCTTACAGTAGCAATAACACATACAACAGAGCAGACTGAGGGAAGGGAGACAGATGGTAAGATTACTGAAACAATAAAAAGAAGAAAAAAAAGAAACAATAAAAACTATAGGATTTAAGAACAGGTCTTGGTATAGAAGTACGTTTTCAGAAGTGATGCACACAGGCTCATAGAGACAAGAACAGAGGAGCAGACACAGAGACTGTGTGCAGGCCAGGGCCATACAGTTATCATGTGATAGAGATAAAGGGAAATAAAGATACATACTGTGTACGCTTATGTGAATGCACGTCATGTGTATGCTTATTCAGATAATGGAATTATCCAAGCATAGTCTCTCTATAAAAATAAAGTCTTTACTCAAATATGCTCTGTAATAGTTAGGTCATTATTTAAACATGTTATGATGATGATTTCATCCACTATCTGTCAGTGTGATACTGTAGCAGTCCAACTCTATGCTGTAACTTTAACATACGTACTGTAACATCATTGTGAAGCACCGTCATCTTTTTATGAACCACTATCGACCTGGCAGCAGTATTTTGAATTTAATTTGACTTGTAAATGAATCAGACCTTTCTTCTCAGGCTTAATTTTAATATGAGAAACACCCGCTGTGCTGCTGCTCAACATGTGATTTCAAGTGAGTATTGCGACACACACACATTTTAACCATTTATTTATGCCCTCACAAAGGAGATGCATACAAGGACACAAATATTATCGTTGCGGTAGAGTTACATTTACTAAAACATGGCATATGTCCTTCATGATACAATAGCAAGTCTCTTGGTATGGGTATATAAGTAGCAGCGTCTCCACCATATGTGGAGGCTGCCGATTATAGTGGAGACGGAACAATACTTTGCCAGCCTTTTTGCCTTTTTTTGGGGCATCCCAAGTTGTTGAATCCCTCTAACAACCAGCCTGTGGGTTTAATGTCCTGGGCTGCCAAATAGAAAGACAAATAGTCTGCACTATCTATCTATCTATCTATCTATCTATCTATCTATCTATCTATCTATCTATGAACCTTGCATCTCCTCCCTCTCTTGACACACACAGCTTTGCGGGCAGACCGTGCGCAGGTGCATGCAGACACAGACAATATGTGTCATCATGAGCTCATGAAAAGACAGGGTACACCTTTCAACATGGCCATGACGTTTAAAAGCTTCTTCCCTTATTATTATTTACCTTAGCTTGAAAGCACCTGTCCAGATGAACTACTGAAGTCCTCAACAACTGGCCAGTGTGCACATCCATAAGATGGAGTTTGTTGTATTGTACATACTGTAGCTCAGCTGTCACTGACAGTATAGAGAAACATTGTTCAGTAGGCCTACACAGCAGGACTTTATGGTAAATGTCCCACTGAGTGGTAAAAGGTCACCATCTCCTACAACAGTGGGCTACTCACATTATTGAATAAATGAATGTGTGGGTTTAGAGAGGATGCTGAAACAGTGTGTGTGTGTGTGTGTGTGTGTGTGTGTGTGTGTGTGTGTGTGTGTGTGTGTGTGTGTGTGTGTGTGTGTGTGTGTGTGTCTGTGTGCGACGTGTGTTCATGGGTGCGACCCTGGCTTTTCATATGCCTGTAATGTCTGGTGACGTTGAGGTATCAAAACGTCAGTTTATTTAGAAACCATGACTAGATTGCCATATTTGATGTTCTCGCCTACTGCCACATTTTTTTTCCCAGCTCGGTTAGATTGAACTGTTTCAACTTTACTGTGGTTTGTTTACTGGGTGAGAAAACAAACCATGCAGTCGGTCAACCACATGCGTCTCTAACGGCTGAAGTTGAATTACACAGAGTGAAGAAATAGATTGCAACACCATAAGATTACAGTATGTGTTAACAGTTGTTTCTAAAATCTGACAGTGGTGCAATGTAGGATACCAGCATTCTTTTTTAGTCTGGGGTTTTATTGTCTTCGCCAGGCCGAATGGCTTGGAGATTATGTTTTCGCCCCTGTCCGTACGTGATGTGATAATCTCTGCCAGCCAAGCGTGAGACATTGCACACTCACTCACTGGAAGCCAGAGCAGAACCTATGTCAGTGATACTCAAACTCTGGCCTGCGGGCCACTTCCGGCATGTGGCACGAATTTGACTGGCCCACCAATCAATCAATAAAAAAGGAAAATAAAATAATGATATAATAATGGACGGATGCTTTCGCTTTCATTTTACCATCTTGTCCAAATTCAATAGGCCTACCACTGTTTCATTTGACAGAAAACAGCGTCAGTTGTTAAGATCAACAATATAAGATGCCAATGAAAGACAGAAGTTATTATCACGTGTCATTAATGTTATTTCATCAACTGGCCCCTTTGCCATTGTTGTAATGTGGCTCACATGCCCTGCATTCAACAGAGCAGAACCTCTGCCCTACATTCTTCACATCAGCCTTGTGAGAAACATTCTCTGATATTACTCAATCTCATGGTAAGATGTATCTGTCAGATGTTTGAATCAGCCAAGTCACACACACGCAACGCCTGGAATTCAGACCTGGGTCTCCCGCGAGTCACGCGTGAATCAGACCATATATTAGACTTGTGGCTATGAGTCACTCTGCCACACACACACACACACACACACACACACACACACACACACACACACACACACACACACACACACACACACACACACACACACACACACACACACACAGATGTCATACAGCCTATATTTATCTGTCAGTCCAAATACATATTTACAACAAGCACTGCATCCATAATGCATTTGATCTGCTATCCACGGTTGACAAGCTCAGTTGGTGAGTCTCTTCACTACAATACACACCACACACTACTATAGATATCTGGACACAGACACTTTCCAACACTTAATGTTAATTAACACTGACTTCATAAATCAGTATTGTGTGTTGTTGGAGCTATTACATTTCTCACCACAAAAAGTCTACTCTGCCTAAATAAGACTGATTTATAATAATATTAATAATTATTATTATTAGGTTGGTTTGCACCAAGACGGATTAAACCTAGTTTTCACTAATCAGGTTTTCCTTTTCCTTTTAATCATTATCCTGTTGCACCACTACTTTAAACTTAGATTTAAACTTTTTTTTAAAACCTGCAGTAGAGGTGGTTTAAATGTAAACATGGCCGATGGCTTCATGAAACAGCACGTTTTAATTAATATTATCAGTTAAACCATTGTTAAATTTATATTATAAGTATAATTTATTGTGAATATTTTCAAAAGACAATTTATTGTGCATTTATCAGTGAGTTTATGAGAGCACAATCTGGGAACCCATCATCAAAGAAAAGGGAAAAACAGCGCCCTCTCTGTTGAGAGTTGCGCAGCACTTCATTCTTTAGAAAATCAAAGATCTATGTCGTGGCAGGCTCTGGCAGGCTCACTGGTTAGACTGACAATATGTATATAGTATGTATTGGCATTCAGATATAGGCTTACCAGATATGGGCTTAATATTGATGACATCAGGGATCTCCATATGGGGATATAAACGCTATAGACATTGAGGCATTTATAAATTAATTCTGTCTTGGCCCTATATGGAGCGTCCATGTATGAGCATTACCAAATATGGGTCAACAATGTGATGTCACAATACGTCAGCTATAGAATTGAGGTGTTACCTACCTACCTGCCTACTGACTCAATGGGCTATTTAAGCTTAGTACGGCGACGGCAGATGACAACGGTAACCGGAAATGATCAGCGCTCCATAGATCAACCTGCCGCCGTAGCAGCCGTCTGTACTACGCCACAAGGTCCCTTTCCACGTTGCGCCTACAACGCCTGCTCCATAGACGTGAACCAAAGCGCTCAGTGAAAGAGGTGGGACCCCGTCACCGATGGCTCTTTGCTTAATGATTTGGACCGCAACGGGGATTACGTCATAGCAGCCATAGTCCCGCCTCACATTGCAGTAGTAGAAACTGCTTAAATTCCCCACTGTCTCACTGACGGACAGGATCTGCCAGGTTTCATAGTGAACTGCGACCTATGGTCATAATAACTATTGTGACACAATAACTGTGACATACTGTCAGTGCTTATTGCATAATGTGTGTGCAGGGAACAAGTTCCCTCACCTCTTTGATTGGATCCGGGACCTTCTCTGTCAATCAAAAAGTGCAGTTTGGTCATTTATGTTTTCATCCTTCCAAATAGAGAAATTTTTGTTTTACATTTTCATGTTTTTGTTCAATTTCTTGTAATTTTTCAGATTTTTCTGTCACACAATAGACAAGCTATAGGCCTATACACACATACATGGTGTCATAGAAAAAAAAGAAAAAAATATATATATAAATTTGTTTAATATGCCATTATTCAGATTGATCATTCCAAATTGATAGATTGACTACCAGTGTTCTAACGTGCCCCGTGTGTGGAATGTTGCTGCTAATTATACTGGGAGTGTAAATTTAGATCAAAAAGATAAAAATAAAACACACGCCCACAACCCCACACACACACACACACACACACACACACACACACACACACACACACACACACACACACACACACACACACACACACACACACACACACGACTGTGTGTTGCCTATTTATTGTCAAGTAACCATGTGTCACCTATTCGTCATGGGGTATTTCAGGACTTTATCTGACTCACAGGACTGAGAAGTCAACTGCTCAGAGATGGGCGAAAATACATTGAAAAGTATTTTGATACAAAATACAAATACTGGGTCAAAAAAATTATCAAAATACAAAATATAAATACAGGCCAGAGAAATGTATTTAAGATTCAAATACGTTTTTTGAAAATACATAAATACTTTTTATAAAAATTGATGCAATGATTAGTAATTTTATAGATTGACTGCCAAGTATTAAATTAATTGCCTGTCAGAATTTTGAAGAATAATAGTGCCCTCAGCCTCCTAGTAATTCATTTTCAATGGGAGGCGGGCGGCTATTTTGGGGCGGCGAGGCAATCGGTCGCGTTCTCGTTTGTGCATGCGTACGCGGGCGGGTGGTGGCGAGAGATGGATTGTGTTCATCTTTGTGAAATACCGCGCAGCGTTTACTCACTAAGCGAGTCTCACCACAGTGCGGTAACCGCTGACCCAAGCGGCAGCCGTAGCGGTGACCGCGTATCGTGTGGAAGGCACTTAAATTGACCATACTATGGTGTTTGTCTTGAGCAGGCAGCTTAAATGTTTACCACTGTGTGCCAGTGTGTGAGAGCTCAGGCCAGAAGTGCCTTCCACACAATAAGCGGTCACGGCTACGGCTGCCGCTTGGGCCAGCGGTTACCGCACTGTGGTGAGACACAAACACACTCGCTCAGTGAGTAAACGCCACACGGTATTTCACAAAGATGAACACAATCCATCTCTCACGTGCCCGCGTACGCATGCACAAACGAGCGCGCTCGCTGGGATTTTCACGGTACTGCGCCCGCTCTAAACTTCGCTGCGCGGAAGAAATAGCCGCCCAACTCTCATTGAAAATGAATTACTAGGAGGCGGTGACCGCGTATCTTCTGGAACTTTACCGTTATCTTCTAAAGGAACTATGGCATGAGACTGAATGCGCCAGTACTTCATAGTGCAAAACCGCTCTGCCAGCCTTATAATAATAACTAAAACTGCACTCTGTTGAGATGCCAACTTGTGTCTTGTGCACAAGTAGGCCATGTATGCCTGCTTGTGAGCCAGCAGAGCGCGCCATGAGGTGAGCTCACCACTGGCATCACCAATGGTCAATGCCAGTGATATCACCACTGACATCACCAGGAATGCTGGTCCCTCATTGGCTGTTAATGATGACATTGCCAGAAATGCTGGTCCCTTATTGTGCTACGTGCTTAAACACACACAGCTACCTACCTACCAACCTACATACATACATACATACATACATACATACATACACACACACACACACACACACACCACACACACACACACACACACACACACACACACACACACACACACACACAGATGAACGCAGTAGCCTACTTGCAGTAATTCAAAATTGTAATCATAATGCACTTTACAAGTGCTATGGCTGTATCACACACATAAACCACCAGCAAATTAGATTGAAAGAAAATGTATCTTTCCCCTACAATGTAAACCTTTGTGAATGTTTAAAATGTGCCCATTTGAGAATAAAATTACATTAAAAGTATTTTGTATTTCAAATACAGAAAATATAAATAAATACAAAAAAGTGAGGGGGGGGGGGGGGGGGTGAGTGAGTGAGGGAGAGAGAGAGAGAGGGGAGAGAGAGGGAGGGAGAGAGACGGAGGGAGAGGGAGGGAGAGAGACGGGGAGAGAGAGAGAGAGGAGAGAGAGATGAGAGAGAGAGAGAGAGAGAAGGGAGGGAGGGAGAGAGAGAGAGAGAGAGAGAGAGAGAGAGACGGAGGGAGAGAGAGAGAGGGGGGGGAGAGGGAGAGAGAGAGGGAGGGAGAGAGACGGGGAGAGAGAGAGAGAGAGAGAGAGAGAGAGAGAGAGAGAGAGAGAGAGAAGAGAAGGGAGGGAGGGAGGGAGAGAGAGAGAGAGAGAGAGAGAGAGAGAGAGAGAGAGAGAGAGAGAGAGAGAGAAGGGAGGGAGGGAGGGAGAGAGACGGAGGGAGAGAGAGAGAGGGGGGGGAGAGGGAGGAGAGAGAGGGAGGGAGAGAGACGGGGAGAGAGAGAGAGAGAGAGAGAGAGAGAGAGAGGAGAGAGAGAGAGAGAGAGAGAGAAGGGAGGGGGAGTGAGGGAGGGAGAGAGAGAGAGAGAGAGAGAGAGAGAGAGAGAGAGAGAGGGAGGGAGAGAGGACGGAGGGAGAGGGAGGGAGAGAGACGGGGAGAGAGAGAGAGAGAGAGAGAGA